>NC_138204.1:48373590-48716090 GCF_964194415.1 Vipera berus
TACTCACGTACGAGTCTACAGGCAGACGCGAACCCCCCTACAACAGCATGGCAGCATCAGCCGAAATTAACCTGGAGAGCCATGTGGACGGTGGGGAGGTGGACTACCAGTGGGAAGCAGAGATTGCCGAAGTAGCCAGAAGGTTCGGGAAGATGGCGCCGAGACCACTACGAGCCGAAGGCCCAGATCAGAACAGAAGGCAACCACCACCAGCGCCGCAACGACCCCAGAGGGACAACCCCGCCAGACCTCGAGACCCAGAGACCCGGTGCGGAAGCTGCGGCGGAAATCACCAACGATCGACTTGCTAATTCCGAAACGCCAAATGCCGAGGGTGCGGAAAAACGGGCCACATCCAGGCCATCTGCAGAAGCCGACCGCGCGACAACCGCCTCCACGAGCTCGACGCTTGGGCCTCAGGTGAGGTAACCCCCGAACGGAGTGGCAGAGAGACCCCTAGGCCCAAGGCACGCACTTCCAACCCGGGGACTGGGGTGGGGGTCAACCACGTGGGGATCCCTAGACAAAAATACACCCCTAGAGTCAACCACATTTTGAGGCCTAAATTAAGAATCGAAGTCCAATTGCAAAGTGTCCCTTGCAAAATGGAAGTGGACTCCGGGGCCTCAGTATCTATAATTTCTAGGGACACCCTTAAATACATCGAAACCAGAAGCGGCCAGAAAATTCCCCTTAAACCCACCAAATTACAATTAGCCGACTTCCAGAAATCACCCATAGAACTAGTGGGAGAGGCTACCATCAACGTTAAATATAAGGGGTTCAGTGGAGTATTAACTATTTTAGTCACCGAGGGCCAGAGAACTAGCCTTGTAGGCCTTAATTGGTTCTCGGCCCTAGGCATTTGGGTGGGGGGAATTAACACCATTCAGAATAAAACCCTAAAATCCGTCTGCGATAATTTCGCAGACGTATTCAACGGGTCATTAGGGAGGTACAAGGGACCCCCCATTAATTTTAACTTAGACCCCGAGGTTAGGCCCATCAGGCTTAAGGCCCGGAGGGTGCCTTTCGCCCTCAAACAAAAAATCGAGGCCGAACTAGATAAGCTAGTAGGCCAGGGCGTCTTAGAACCGGTAGAAGGGGGCCTGTGGGAGACACCGATCGTCACACCCCTGAAACCGAACGGGGATGTGAGGATCTGTGCCGACTATAAAGCTACCCTGAACCTCGCAATGAAAAAACATGCTTACCCGGTCCCGACGGTGAAGCAGGTCCTCGCGACGATCCAGGACGGCGCCATTTTCGCCAAGCTCGACTTGGCGCAGGCGTATTTGCAACTTACCGTGTCTAAGGAAGCCGCCGAGGCTCAAACAATAGTTACCCACAAGGGGGCGTTCCGCGTTCACAGACTTCAGTTCGGGATAGCTGCAGCTCCAGGCATCTTTCAGGAGGTGATGGAGAGAACCTTGAAGGGCATTCCAGGTGTATGCCCTTACTTTGACGATGTCCTCATCGCTGGAAAAACTGAGGACATCCTAGCTGAAAGGCTAGAACAGGTACTGGGGAAATTCAGGGAGGCAGGATTGAAATTAAAAAAGGATAAGTGTTGCATAGGGGTAAAATCAACTGAATTCTTGGGGTTTAGAATTGATGCATCAGGCATCCACCCTACAGAAGGAAAAATTAGGGCCATAAAGTTAGCTCCAGAACCCCAGAATAAGGCGGAACTACAAGCTTTCCTTGGCTTAATTAATTTTTATCACACATTCCTGCCTCACAAAGCAGCTATTGCTGAACCCCTCCATAGACTTTTAGATAGGAAGACCCCCTGGCAGTGGCAACAAAAACACAGGACCAGCTTCCAAACTTTAAAGGACATCCTGTCTAGCAATTCTACAGTTACTCACTTTATAGAGAACAAACCCATATTCTTAGCTTGTGATGCTTCCCCTTATGGAGTGGGAGCAGTTATTAGCCACATGGATGAGCAAGGGCAACAGAGGCCTATAGCATACTATTCCAGGACCTTAACAAAGGCGGAACGGAATTATGCACAGATTGACAGGGAAGCATTGGCCATAGTGGCAGGCGTGAAAAAGTTCCACGATTATCTGTATGGTAGGGACTTTACTATTTACACTGACCACAAACCCCTGCTAGGGCTATTTACTACCGATAGACAGACTCCACAAATAATGTCTCCCAGGATGCTAAGATGGTCAATTTTCCTTTCTGCTTACACATTTTCAATCAAACACAGGCCGGGCAAGGAGATGGGGCACGCTGACGCCCTCAGCAGGTTACCCCTAGAGGATACAGGTACAGACCCCGCACCTGTGGGACAAATCATGTCCCTACAAGAACTCTCTGAGTGTCCCCTAACTGCCAGGGACATTGCAGCTGCCACCAGGAAGGACCCCATACTCAGCAGAATAGCAGCATGGATACAAGGTGGGTGGCCTAGCAAAAGCCCTGACCCCAAGTTCACACCATATGTTAGAAGGAAGGACGAACTATCATCACATGTTGGATGTCTATTGTGGGGCAACAGGGTTGTCATGCCAGAGAGGCATAGAAACACAGTAATTGGGGAATTACATGATGGGCACCCTGGAATTGTGCGTATGAAGGCCCTAGCTAGAAGTCACGTATGGTGGCCAGGGTTAGACACAGCCATAGAGGATAAAGTTGCAGGGTGCTACCAGTGTCAGCGTTCTAGACCGGAGCAAGCACACACAACGGTACACAAGTGGGAAGAGGCCAGGAACCCGTGGTCTAGGATCCATATTGACTTCGCAGGCCCTTTCCAGGGCCTCACATTCCTTGTAGTAGTGGATAGCTACTCCCGGTGGTTGGAGGTCGTGCCCGTTAAGTCCATGACATCAGCAAAAACCATACAGGTCTTAAGGGGACTCTTTGCCACTCATGGGTTACCTGACGTAATTGTCTCTGACAATGGGCCACAATTCACATCTAATGAATTTCAGGACTTCCTCAAGGCCAACTGGATTAGACACACGACTTCAGCACCCTTCCACCCTTCCTCTAATGGCTGGCATCAGAGACTGGCTCAGTTCCTGCTGGCCCAACACACCACACCGTGAAATGAGGTGGGGCAGGCGATTGATAACAAAATTGGACAGACTACACCCTGACAGACTACCTGCTGAACACGACCCGGTTACCCCAACCAGGTCTCTGAACATTGGGGACATGGTGTGGGCTAGAAATTACAGACAAATGGGCACAAGGGGACAAATGGGCACAAGGGGTCGTGATAGAGAAAACCGGTCCCTTATCTTATTTAATTGAGGGGGAAGGGAATCAGCTGATTAGGAGACACATCAATCAGTTAAGGAAAAGGGCCCCTGAAGGTGTACAAGCCAACAAAGAGAGGGACAACTCTACAACGAACTCTAAACCTTCCCCAGTCAAGGGTAACCAAGCACCAGGGGGGAAAGGGAGGAGAATACATTTCAGGGCAATTGAAGCAAACCCCCAGAATTGTAACGCAAGGATAGAAATAGCGCCCCCTGACAGCACACCAGGGGCATCCAGTCAACCCAATGTACCCCAACAACAGCAATCACAACAACAGCCCAATAAGGAAACACCACCTGGGCCGTCCACACACACAACAGGGTCAGAGGAGGTAGTCACCGGTGGAACCGAAGGAACCCCAGCAGTTAGTATGGCCAGCAGATATCCAGTCAGGCAACATAAACCCCCAAGCTACCTGAAGGACTATGTCAAATAGTAATTTCATCCAGGGGGGAAGGGGTGTTGTGTACATAGTTATGGGAGTGGTTTCCCTTCGGCGGGAAACCTGAGTGCAATCATTGGCTGCTACTTCCCGGCGGGAGATTCTAAGCCGGGGATTGGTTATGTTTGAATGGAGTTAGTATTTAAGGCAGGGTTCAACGGCTGCTAGCCAGTTGACCCATGTGAGTTCCAATAAACGTTCCTTGTGCGACATCGCTGTCTCCGCTCGTCATTCCGGACATAACAGTTTGCTCATTCCAAAAGAGTAGCATGATGTGTATGGGTATGTGTGCATATCATCATCATTCCAAATTAGTTAATTATAATTCATATGATTACAGTTATATGATTACTATAAGGAGCAATTTTCCTTTTGTGTCCATTAAAAATCAGAAGCTGATACCCATTTTTAGAAAGACTCTAGATTTTGCCCACAGAAATTTCAAGAAATGCACACAACCCAGGGCCTACAATTCTCTGCCTATACATCTTTACCCGGCAGTGAATGAAAACTTCAGCTGTGAAATAAACATACTTGACATAGTTTTGTAATTGCTCAATTACCTGGATTCCAAGAAAGAGCATTTTAAAGGAATGTGTCTGGTTAACTTTAAACCCCTGAAAAACCCATCTGTTGTAGCTATGACTGCTTTTGGAAATTACCAAGAAATGCTCAAATAGTGTGTATAAAATATATACAATGTAAGCAAAAGTGCCCAGGTTTCCTGAGGATGCACACTTTATTCCAATTCTCCTATTAAAAGATTGGATTAAACAATAATACATTCTGGAAACTAGATATCACAATCAGCTCCTTTCTGGCTTCAGAGATTTCCCAGGACACTGTCCATATTTTCTTCACTAAATGTTATTCTGGAGTTGGCACTTTTAAAATCAATCAGTCAATCAATCAGTACTTAAATAAAGTGTTTTATTCATTGAAAGAGGGTTGGAGGTCATTTACAGAATATTTCTTTTGCATGTAAAGCACTGTAAACTCCAAAAGGAATAAAAGATGACATTCTGTACCTCTAAAGAGCTACTACAGGTAACCCTGAAGTCCGTTTCTCAGTTTACAGGGCATAGCCAGAGAACTACCGTATGTTAAATGCTGTTCCATGGAGGGGTAGGAAAGTATGTCACCATAAAAACTATTGCTTCAATTGCTGTAGCTGATGCTGCCGTTACTGTTGTAATGCATGACAAATTAGACAACACAGTTAATAGATTCCCTCAACTGCGCCAAGAATTGCCTGCTGGTAGGAAAGCATCGTAAGCTCTCTGACTAATATGGAGTGGAGTGGGGTCGGTGGGTTAGGAGGAGGGTTGGTGGACCCTTGGAATGGTGTGTTTAGGCATTTGGCAAGCTGCCTAACCTACAGGTTGTAGGCATATAGGTACTTCAAGTCTTTGACCTATTAGTTGGACTATCCCTGAACACAAGTTTAGCACTCTAAAGAATGTTGCCCATATTCAGAACCGGTCCAATTGACAGATGTCAAATTTAGAGAATGAATGAGGGGTGAAGCAGTAGGAGGTGATGAGAAATGAGTGGGTTGCTTAACTGGAACTGCCAAGGAATACAGAGTTGGCAGCAATTCCAGTTCTGTCCTTGTGACTAGCAACACGCAGAATAGGATGTAGATGGTCTTGGACTCAAGTAAGTAAAGTAGTGCCATCCTTCTACCCAAATAATAAAAAGAGAGAAAAAGTGTCTGCAGGCAAGTCCCTTATTGTCAGAAACAGTAGAAAATCACCACAAATTCTAGATTTACATAATTTTCTAAATTGATTTCTTGATTGCATCAAGAATTATTTACCATTCTGATTTGATCTGAATAAAATCTGGCTTTGAGTAATTCAGTTGTTATACTTTAACCAATCCTTTTGCTCTTTGTTCAATGTATGTATTGACATGCATACACTAATTGCATCTATGGCACATTATTGTGAATGAACACACACAGAGACACACAGTCACACCGACACACACACACACACACACACACACACACACACACAAACAGAATGTGTGTAAGGAAACATGTCCTAGCAGAGAGGAATTTAGCATCACTATAATCAAAGAATGAAGAATTTGGAAGATCCCTCCAGCTGCAATAGAAGTAGACAAGGAAAAGTGCATATCTTACACTTTTTTAGGAGAATGGTGTGCATGTGCACAAACATGTTATGAGCTGAACCAATGTCAACAATATGGTGCAGTATTACATGCTTGAGCCAGGCTCCAACATAAGTATGAACACTTCCATCAATATTATGGAAGGCTGGACTGTGAAAAGAGCCACTTTCTTTGCTGCTGCCATCCCAATAAGTTTCCTGTCATAAAAGTCGTCCCTGCTGAGTCCGTAATATATCATTTTGCCACATTAGTGCAAAGGTATTAAGTGGGTGGAAGTGGATAAATCAGTCACTGAGAGGAAAATACATGAAAACGGGACCACTCCTGTGCAACTCTGAGCTTACCTCAGAGTGAGCTAATTGCCAGAAGTTCGAATGTTTAACAAGGAAAATTGTGGGCCAGGTTTTCTTGTTTGCGTTTATCTGGGTAGCACCCAGATCGACAAGCTCACCGTCCTAACCCACTGAGCCACCGCGTCCCTTAAAAAATATACCTAGGCAGTCCTATTGTCTTGAGCACTAGAACTATCTCAATTGGAATATCAAGTTTCATGGACTCGGATTCAATCCTTATGCCAAGAGGATTCCTAACTACATAAGAGACACTATGGATTTCCTAAGAAAACAGAACTCTTATGCACCCTCTGCACAATATTATTTTAACTATGGATACTAAGGCGATGAGGGACGCGGGGCTCAGTGGGTTAGGATGCTGAGCTTGTCAATCAGAAGGTCAGCAGTTTGGCGGGTCAAATCCCTAGTGCTGCGTAACAGAGTGAGCACCTGTTACTCGTCCCAGCTTCTGCCAACCTAGCAGTTCGAAAGCATGTAAAAATGCAAGTAGAAAAATAGGGACCACTACGGTGGGAAGGTAACAGTGTTCCGTGCGCCTTTGGCATCTAGTCATGCCAGCCACATGACCACGGAGACGTCCTTGGACAAGCGCTGGCTCTTCGGCTTTGAAACGGAGATGAGCACCGGCCCCTAGAGTCGGAAACGACTAGCACGCACGTGCAGGGGAACCTTTACCTTTTAGGTATATTTTGGAAAATTGATAGAAGCTGCCTGGTTGTGCTCCTGCAGTGTTTTCATTTAGATGCATTGCTATATTTATTTAGGAGATTTTAGTGAAATTTGCCTCTATCACAAGAGAAGCTAGAGTAAACAAGCTCAGATTTGTTTGAAATCATATAGGATTTCCTGCTTGAGCACGGGGTTGGGCTAGAAGAACTTTTAAGGTCTTTTCCAACTCTTTGATTTAGCAGTTCTATTATTCTGTTAGGTGCCTGTATTTATATGTATCAGTCACAAGAAACCAATTCTCTTTCAATTGTTTGGGATGAAGGTTTGCAAACCCTTCAGACCTTAGCCCAAGGCCTGTAGCATGTGCTTTTGAACATTCCTGTGCATGTATGTTATTTTAAAAAAACTTCCTTGGATCAGTGCCAGACATCCCCCTTGTTTCTAGCAACCTAACAGTAACATGCGAATGGAGTTGCTGCCCCAATTCTCTGACCTGCCTAGAATTATTATCATTTTTATATCTACACATACAAAACTGCTTTTTTAAAAAAGCTTTCACAAATAATTTGATTCAAGGGAACGATAAAATCTACTACAGTTTTCAAGTGAATGACCTCAGTGTTATATTTTGCGGCTAAATAATTTGATGAGTCAAAAGCTGTTACCGTAAATATCGAAGGAGCAAAAATCCCAGACTTCAACATTAATCTTTTTCAAAGGGGAAAAAATTACACTAAATGCCCCTGGTAATATTGATCAATGAAGAAATCTTATTTTTGCTAAAGCTGAAGATGGAACTGGAGAATTTGCCCTTCATAGACCATAGCTGAAGAAAACAAGATGAGGATGTTGGTGATAATGAAGAACCATAGTAATGCTTCTGGATTCAGATTTGGTTCCATTAAGAATTTATCTTTTACTCTTTTACTTTAATATGCCAGGCTTCTTAACTGGGGTATATCATTGACCAGATGCCATAGCATCAGTGACACACCTTTCTACATTTATATTTAATTTATGGAACTATTTTTCTATGTGAGCTGCTTAACTCTGGAAATGTACACAATTTTTTCCTTTACAAATCTCACAATCTGAGATTTTACTTGACTTCATATTTAGGGATTTATTCTTTAATAGTTAGTATTAGAAGGGCTGCAGCTATTGGACTTCAGTCACTATAGTTTAGTTTAGTTTATTATATTTGTATACCGCCCTTCTCCCGAAGGACTCAGGGCGGTGAACAGGGCACATATAAAATACAAGGTACAAAAGTTAAAAAGAGAATTAAATACAGAGCCCAAGCTAAAACAATAAATAATAATGTAAAAAAAAACCACAATAAAAAACCCCAACACATCCCCCATCAGGCCAGGCCGGCTTGTTCAAATAAATAGGTCTTTATTCTATCCAGTTATCTCCTGTAGTGGAAAACTTACATCATCAAATATAAGTTGTCATTAAAATATATAGATTAAGAGCAAAAATTAGACTTTAGAATGTTTTCTTCTTTTCAAAATTGCAAAAGTTCAGTTCATCTCTGTTCTTTACCCTGTTGACCTACGATTGTTCTGCAAGGTTTGCCACCAATCATATTGTGAAGTATGTGGATGAAACAACAGCAGTGGGCCTTATTCAGGATGACAATGAGGGTGCTTACTGCAAGGAGGGTTTGGTGAACAGCCTCATTTTAAACATAGGAAAAACTAAAGAGATCATTGTCGATTTTAGAAAAGGCAGGCAACTCTGTATATTAATTAGAATTAGAATATTACAATAGAGTAGAGCTGGAAGGTATCTTGGAGGTCTTCTAGTCTAGCCCCCTGCTCAAGCAGGAGAACCTATACCATCCCAGACAGGTGAATGTCCAGTCACTTCTTGAAAATCTCCAGTGAGGGACCACCCATGATTTCTGGGGATAAGCTGTTCCACTGGTCGATTGTCCTCACGGTGAGGAAGATTCTCCTTAATTTCAGATTGCTTCTCTCTTTGATCAGTTTCCAACCATTGTTTCTCATCCTTCCCTCTGGTGCTTTGGTGAACAACCTGTCCCCCTCTACCTTGTGGCAGCCCTTCAGATACTGGAATACTGCTATCATGTCTCCCCTATTTCTTATTTTCTTTAGACTAGCCAAACCTAAGTCCTGCAGCCATTCTTCATATGTTTTAGTCTCCACGCTTTTGATCATCTTAGTAGCAGTTCTCTGAATTTTTTCCAAACTCTCAACATCTTTTTTTTATATGCTGACTAAAATTGGCTGCAGTATTCCAGGTCTGGTCTTACTAGGGTTTTATAAAGCGGTACTAATACTTTGTGTGATCTTGACCCTATGCCTCTGTTTATGCAACCCAGGATTGTACTAGCTTTTTTGATTGCTGCTGCACAGTGCTGGCTCAGTCAAGTGATCGTCCACCAGGACTCCAAGGTCCCTCTCACAATTGCTGTTTTTAAGCCAGATCTCGCCCAGTCTGTATTTGTACCTTTGGTTTTTCCTGCCTAGATATAAGACTTTGCTTTTCTCCACAGTGAAACTCATTTTGTTGGACAGGGCCCATTGTTCAAGTTTGTCAAGATCTTTTTGGATCCTGAGCTTGTCTTCTGGGGTGTTGGCTACTCCTGTCAGTTGGTGTAATCTGCAAATTTGATGAGTTCCCCTTTAATTTCCTTACCTAAGACATTTATGTGCAGTTAATGAATAGGCTAGCTTGGTTGCTCAACATTGAGTCACTGGTGAAGCAGGCACAGCAGCATCTACATTTACTGGGTCTCATGAGAAAAGTACATCTTCCTTCCCCTGTCTTTACCACTTTCTATAGAGAGACAATCCAGAGAATCCTGTCATATGGCATTACTGTCTAATTTGGAATCATTATGCTTCGGTCAGGAAGGCAGTGCAGAGAGTGGTAAGGATGGCAGAAAAGATTATTGGTAGTTTTTACTTCCTTCTATCCAGGACATATAAGTGATGCTTGAGCAGGCTCCACCACATTGTCTGGGATGCTACACATCCTCTTCATGACCTGTTTTCCTTCTTACCTTGTGGGAGAAGGCTTCGTGGTATCCAAAGCAGAACTTCTAGATTCAGTCACAGTTTTGTTCCATATAGTATCAACCTTGTGAACTCTCAAGTTTCTTCTTTCCACTATCTATTCAAAATGGACAGTGATTTATATATTTATAAGGTAAAAAGTAAAGGTTCCCCTGCACATGTGTGCTAGTCATTTCCAACTCTAGGGGCCGGGGCTCATCTCCATTTCAAAGCCAAAGAGCCAGCGCTTGTCCGAGGACATTTCCGTGGTCATGTGGCCAGCATGACTAGACGCCAAAGGCGCACGGAACGCTGTTACCTTCCCACTGTAGTGGTCCCTATTTTTCTACTTGCATTTTTATGTGCTTTTGAACTGCTAGGTTAGCAGAAGCTGGGACGAGTAACAGGCGCTCACTCTGTTATGCGGCACTTGGGATTCAACCTGCCAAACTGCTGACCTTCTGATCGACAAGCTCAGCGTCCTAACCCACTGAGCTCTCTCTCTCTACACACACACACACACACACACACACACACACGTGTATGTGTGTGTATGTATAAGTATGTGTATGTATATGTGTATATGAGTGTTATGTATGTGTATGGATAGATAGGTACTTTGTTTTGGGAGCAGGCAACAGAAATTTACTTTTAATGTGTGCCAATGTGCTCACAGTAAAAAATGACAATAAAAGATTTCTTCTCTAAATCTTAATCACACAATTTATTGTTCCTCCCATTGTTCATCTTTGATTATGAAAGCTAGGACAGATAGGATTTGCATTTCAATAACATCTCAATGGCCACATATTGTCCAACTTTATTCTAGCAGGATGCCCTAGAAAATCTACAGCAATATTTTTCAACATTGTCTCTTTCTTGCTGTCTCTACACCTAATGTAGAATTCTAGATCTCTGCCTGCCTTTTGTGTGTCTGTGCATCTTTGAATCAGTGTTGACTCCTAGTGAATGCCTGAACAAGTCCCTCCAGTTTTCTTGGCAAAAATTCCGAAGTGGTTTGCCACTGCCTGCTTTCTAGGACTGAGACAGAATGACTGGCCCAAGGTCACGTAGCTGGCTTTGTGCTTAAGGCAGAGCTCACAATCTCCTGGGACCTAGCCTGGGACCTTAACCACTAAGCTAAACTGGCTCTCACACAGAAATAACTCTCTGGAGGCAAAGGCTGTGGTAGGTAGGGCAATTGTGCATAAGGAGTATGGTTACATCATTCACAAGGAGAGCAATTGGATTTTCCATTCCTTCTCTCTCCCCCCCCATCAGTTTTGTGAGAGAACATTATGGAGCTTCTTTTTTAAGTGTAAAAGGTATTTTAGAGCTTTACACAGTTTTCATGTTTTTTTTTATCTCAAAATAATGGGCAAGTGCACACTAAGCTTTTGTTATCACACTGTTAATCCAAATCTGTAAAAAAAAGAAATGAAAATGAAATAAAACAAGTCTATGTGTTATCCAGGTGATAAATAATATGCATTAAATTGAATGCCCAAAGTCACATACGAAACACCTGGAGCAAAGGGGCACGCCCACTCTGACCACTCCGGTGGGAAGGTAACAGCGTTCCGTGCGCCTTTGGCGTCTAGTCATGCCGACCACATGACCACGGAGACGTCCTCGGACAAGCGCTGGCTCTTCGGCTTTGAAACGGAGATGACCACCGGCCCCTAGAGTCGGAAACGACTAGCACGCATGTGTGGGGGAACCTTTACCTTTACTTTTTAAAGGAAGGGAATACTGAATAGCTGTATATCAATTTTGTTTACACACATGCACACACACACACACACACACACACACACAAACTGCTGTGAACTTTTCAACAACCTTTCACAGCATTACCAACAGGCATGGCCTGAAGACGGTGGGGAAGTCCTGGGAAATGTAGTTCATCATATCTGGAAGACATCAACACAAGAAAATCTGCATTATAGTAAGAATGTTGTTGAGGAAATGGATGCCAAAACTGCATTTGCCGGGTTTCCCTCTCTGCCTAATTGGAAAAAGGACAATATTTGCCCCACTCCCAAATTCTCATGTTTATGGAATGTTATATAATCCAGCTGCTGGCTACAAAGCAACATTTTTTTACACATTTCCCATGTAAGCAAAGTAAGACATTTCATCCCAAAATTGGACCAGCATTCTGCACTACATGCATGAAAACAACACCCCCCCATCCTTTAACTAGGAAAATTGTATTGGCTTCAGGAGATTATTTGCAGCTGTTCCAATCCAAGCCCTTTCCAACACCAATGATGCAGTGTATCAGAGGCCGACATCCATCCATCTATCCACAGAGTAAAGCTTCTCATGAGTCAAGTTTAGCTCCTAGTGACTATAGGGATACATTCATGTACATTCAAGGATACATACATTATTATTTTTTGGGGGGTGGGGGAAATAATACAGAAATTATTTATCTTTGTCTTCTCCAGCTCCCAACATTCTAGCCTGACAGCCTTGGCATTTTCCTCTTCAAGGATTAACCTGATTCAGCTCTGCTTAATTTTCATGATCCATGAAAGTGTATATACCAGCACATGCACATGTTTATGTAACTTGTCACTTTTTAACATTTATTTTTATTTTCCATTTCTTTTTTCTTCTTCTTGGTAATGATGTTGTGCATGTGGCAAGTCTGTCTCTTGAAAATTCTCAGTAAGACTGCCCCATTTACACAAACAGAACAGAAGGTAATTATAAATATAATTATATATGTTATATATTTGTTATTATTTATCCCTGCCAAATCCATACTTTCCTTTGGAGGAAGATCTCCTTTTTTTAAAAAAAAATAAAAAAAAATAAAAATAAGCATGAGTGATTAGAATTTTTATTTTTTTTCTGGATTAAACATATACAGGAACTAAACATGGAAACAAGTTTTTGTCTCCACTGCACATACACTGAAATTACAAGTATTTATATAACTTAATATAAACATTAACCCCTTCATGGATTACTGCCTTGTCGTGGCGAAGGGGCTTGCGTAATTCAATGAAGCTATGAGCTATGCCGTGCAGGGCCACCCAAGACGGACAGGTCATAGCCGAGAGTTCTGACAAAACGTGATCCACTGGAGAAGGAAATGGCAACCCACTCCAGTATCTTTGCCATGAAAACCCTATGGACAGTACCAAAAGGCAAAACGATATGACGCTGGAAGATGAGCCCCTCAGGTCAGAAGGCGTCCAGTATGCTACTGGGGAAGAGCAGAGGGCTAGTACTAGTAGCGCCAGAAAGAATGAAGCGACTGGGCCAAAGCCGAAAGGACGCTCAGCTGTGGATATGTCTGGTGGTGAAAGGAAAGTCCGATGCTGTAAAGATTTTTTCTCCATAGGAACCTGGAATGTAAGATCCATGAATCAAGGAAAGCTGGACGTGGTCAAACAAGAGATGACAAGACTGAACATCGACATCTTAGGTATCAGCGAACTAAAATGGACAGGAATGGGTGAATTTAATTCAGATGACCATCAGGTATACTACTGCGGGCAAGAATCCCTCAGAAGAAATGGAGTAGCCTTCATAGTCAATAAAAGAGTAGGAAAAGCAATACTGGGATACAATCCTCAAAATGACAGAATGATCTCAGTTCGAATCCAAGGCAAACCATTCAATATCACAGTAGTCCAAGTCTATGCCCCAACCACCGGTGCTGAAGAGGATGAAATTGACCGGTTCTATGAAGCCCTACAGCACCTTATAGAACTAACACCAAAAAATGATGTCCTTATCATCATGGGGGATTGGAATGCTAAAGTAGGAAGCCAAAAGATAACCGGAATAACAGGCAAGTTTGGCCTTGGAGTACAAAATGAAGCAGGGCACAGGCTGATAGAATTTTGTCAAGAGAATACGATGGTCATAGCAAACACTCTTTTCCAACAACCCAAGAGACGGCTCTACACATGGACATCACCAGACGGTCAACACAGAAATCAGATTGACTATATGCTCTGCAGCCAAAGATGGAGAAGCTCTATACAATCAGTAAAAACAAGACCAGGAGCTGACTGTGGCTCAGACCATGAGCTTCTTGTTGCAAAGTTTAGGCTTAAACTGAAGAAAGTAGGGAAAAGCACCAGGCCAGTCAGGTATGAATTAAATCATATCCCCGTTGAATATACAGTAGAGGTGACAAATAGATTTAAGGAATTAGATCTGATAGACAGGGTGCCTGAAGAACTATGGACAGAGGTTCGCAACATTGTACAAGAGGTAGCAACCAAAACCATCCCAAAGAAAAAGAAATGCAAGAAAGCAAAATGGCTGTCTGAGGAAGCTTTGCAAATAGCTGAGGAAAGGAGGGAAGCAAAAGGCAAGGGAGAAAAAGAAAGATACGCCCAATAGAATGCAGAATTCCAGAGAATAGCTAGAAGAGATAAGAATGCCTTCTTAAATGAACAGTGCAAAGAAATAGAAGAAAACAATAGAATAGGGAGGACCAGAGATCTTTTCAAGAAAATTGGAGAGATGAAGGGAACGTTTAATGCAAAAATGGGCATGATAAAGGACCAAAATGGCAGGGACCTAACAGAGGCAGAAGAGATTAAGAAGAGATGGCAAAATTACACAGAAGAACTATACAAGAATGAGCTTAACGTCCCTGATAATCACAATGAGGTGGTCACTGACCTCGAGCCAGACATCCTAGAATGTGAAGTGAAGTGGGCCTTAGAAAAGCTGAGCAACAACAAAGCTAGTGGAGGTGACAGTATTCCAGCTGAGCTATTCAAAATCTTAAAAGATGATGCAGTAAAAGTGCTACACTCAATTTGCCAGCAAATTTGGAAAACTCAACAGTGGCCACAGGATTGGAAAAGATCAGTTTACATTCCAATTCCAAAGAAAGGCAGTGCCAAAGAATGTTCAAACTATCGCACCATTGCACTCATTTCTCATGCTAGTAAAGTTATGCTTAAAATCCTACAAGCTAGACTCCAGCAGTATGTGGATCGAGAACTACCAGAAGTACAGGCAGGATTTCGAAGAGGCAGAGGAACTAGAGATCAAATAGCCAACATACGCTGGATCATGGAGAAAGCTAGAGAGTTCCAGAAAAACATCTACTTCTGCTTCATTGACTATGCTAAAGCCTTTGATTGTGTGGATCATAACAAACTGTGGCAAGTTCTTAAAGAGATGGGAGTACCAGAACATCTTATTTGTCTCTTGAGAAACCTATATGCGGGCCAAGAAGCAACAGTGAGAACTGGACACGGAACCACTGATTGGTTCCAAATTGGGAAAGGTGTCCGGCAAGGCTGTATACTGTCGCCTTGCCTATTTAACTTATATGCAGAGCACATCATGAGAAAGGCAGGGCTAGAGGAGTCAAAAGTTGGAATTAAGATTGCTGGAAGAAATATCAACAACCTAAGATATGCAGATGATACCACTCTAATGGCAGAAAGTGAAGAGGAACTGAAGAGTCTCTTGTTGCGAGTGAAGAAGGAGAGTGCAAAAGTTGGGTTGAAACTAAACATTAAGAAAACCAAGATCGTGGCATCCGGCCCTCTCAATTCCTGGCAAATAGATGGGGAAGAAATGGAGGTAGTGACAGATTTTATTTTCCTGGGCTCCAAGATCACTGCAGATGGGGACTGTAGTCAAGAAATTAAAAGATGCTTGCTCCTCGGGAGGAAAGCCATGGCAAATCTAGACAGCACACTAAAAAGCAGAGACATCACCCTGTCAACAAAAGTGCGTATAGTCAAGGCTATGGTCTTCCCAGTTGCAATGTATGGCAGTGAAAGTTGGACCATAAGAAAGGCTGAGCGCAAAAGAATTGAGGCCTTTGAACTCTGGTGCTGGAGAAGACTCCTGCGAGTCCCTTGGACTGCAAGGCGATCAAACCGGTCAGTCCTAGAGGAGATCAACCCTGACTGCTCTTTAGAAGGCCAGATCCTGAAGCTAAAACTCAAATACTTTGGCCACCTAATGAGGAGGAAGGACTCACTGGAGAAGAGCCTAATGCTGGGAAAGATTGAGGGCAATAGAAGAAGGGGACGACAGAGAATGAGGTGGCTGGATGGAGTCACTGAAGCAGTAGGCGTGAGCTTAAATGGACTCCAGAAGATGGTAGAGGATATGAAAGCCTGGAGGAACATTGTCCATAGGGTCGCGATGGGTCGGACACGACTTCGCAACTAACAACAACAACAACAAAACATTAAAGCATAACATTGAGGACTCCTTGTAGCGTCAAACATTATTGGATATAAGGTATAGTATATTTCAACCTACTGAAGAAAATAATTCAGTGCAAGCTGAGGGGGGAGGCAGCTTGAACAGAAATTGTTGATATGAGAACGGATATTTCAAGCTTATATTTATTTTCAGCAGTGCAAAAATGGAACGTATACTGACATTCCAAGGTTACTTCATATATTTATGCAGTTTTTGTCCAAGACCGCAAGTGGGTCACAGTGATAAAAAACAATAAAAATATTAGAACATCACATTTATATTTACATCTTTGCAATAAAATTTCACCACCCAGTTAACCTAAAACATATAAGTTAAAATCAAAATCCCAGATCCAGCAAAGCAAACAAAAAGGCTCAAACACTCTTCCAAACAAGGCTGTTTATACAGAACTGGGAGAAGGCTGAGCAAACATGAATGGATCAGCTACTCCAAAATATAGGACCTTACACTGAGAAGGTCTCCGAGTCCTCACCCCGTCACTAATTCAATGGCACTAACTCTTCAGCTTCTCATGAACTGCTGGCCAGAAGAAGACAATAGGGTGTAGGTACAGAGTAAAAGATTTACTCCCTGTTCCCTTTTCCTTTTTCATTCTACTTGTTCTGTTTAAGAGATGCTAGTCTGAGGCCAAGTCTTTCTTTCCAAGATGCTCTTTGATTCTCCTTGCTATCATGCATTTTTGCAAACAAATTGTCTTTCTGATAAGTTATAAAACCTACTTCATTAATTCTTGCTTAGATCAGATTCCTGTTCTTAGACACACACAAAACACCTCAACCTGCTACATGAATTTCAAAAATGCTTCTTTGGCTGATCTTTTTAAATAAAATGTTTCTCACTAAAATAATGCAGAGGAAGTTGGTTGATTCAGCTTCTTGCAAATTCTGAACTAACTTAGCTGAGCTTTAACAGAACTATAGACCAACCTGAAAATGAGGGTGTTGCCCATTTAGATACTTTCACATGCACGTGGTCTTCAAATATATACCAAAGAATCAGACAGTAACACCCATGAGAAAAAAATAATAATAATTATAGTTTTGGAAAATCTGGCATTGATTGATTGATTATGTGTCACCAAGTCAATTTTTGACTCCTAGTAATCATACAAATCACTTTCTAATGGCTTAGAAATAACACAAAAATAAAATAGGGTAGCAAATAAAACAGAACAAAACCCCAAACCCATTAACAGCAGTAAGTCTTCCTGTCTATTAATTTACCAATGAAAAACTTTTATAACAATGATTGCTTACTGACAGCACTCCCCCAAAGATTTCCAAAACAGCAAGGTTTGTTCTTGGCAGCTTTCCTGAATATTGACTGGGTTGGTGCTGACCTGGCCTCACCTGGATGGATCACTGTTCTAAAGAAGATGGGCAAGATCAGAAAAGGCACATCTTCATGGTCTTTAAGGATAACAATCCCTCAAAGACAGAACTCAGATAGTTCCTTCATTTCTTATTGGATGGGTAGAAAAGTTTGGGAGAAAACATCCTACAGATGTCAACATAGTTGACTAGGAAGTAAGTAGGGAATATTTAGTCCATTTCTCATACGTATGTATAAGATTTTATTCCCAAAGTCTACATTTTTTTTAGAATTTTAGGTTTCAGTATATAAAATGGAAATACATAACCTATAGCTGAATTAAGGCAAACATAGTGCAGTATTGTAATGACTGGAAAGCATTAATTTAGTATAGACTGGAAATGATAGCGAAAAATGGATGGAATGTCTAAGAAAGAGGTGCAACAGGAGAAATGGAAAATGTGACTGGACAGAAACTCTTACACCAATATCAGTGGCAAATTTCTTACATTTCTTGTTGGCTGCTAGCTCTTGTGGCTACTGCTATTTGTAGCTGGAATGAGAACGGAGAAATCTACTCATCATTCTTCATGTCTCAGCCTTGTTAGAAAGTGCCTCCATGGAGAATTAAGTTTGGCAATTAGTTGGAACAGCCCTTTGTTCTTTTGTTTCCAATTAAAACTAGAAGAATATGTTTAGAAGAATAAGCCTCTCCCTCATTCCCCCACAACCCAAGAGAGGGCAGTAGAAACTTGGAAGTATAGTCATATATAAACCATCTGTGGGGGGATCCTGAATTAAGCAGATGTGCTGGCTACAGGGAGCTGATAGATGCTTTTTTTGGTCCTCAGTCAAGAGCCTTTGAAGAGAAATGAGGTTAATAGTGAAATGGAAGGAATTAAGCAAATAAATATTTGACTGAAGAAATATTTTCACAGTGAAAGGTAGATTGGAGGAAAGCTGGGATAGAATCCAACAATGGTGGGGGCTTCCTAAAATTTAGCTGCACTCTAGGTAGGAGAAGAGGATGATTTGAGTTGTAGAATGTCAACAGCTACTTCTCTTTCAATGTGTAGGCAAGCCCAAAACAATCATGCCTGATCCTCCACCCACCCACCACGTCCCCCAGCCAGACCATTCCAACCAGCCTCCTTTGGAGGACTGCTTTTTTATTTAAATTGTTGTTCTCCTTACAGCATTGGTGATGCTTAGAGATAGACCATGTTCATCTACAATCTAGGTGTACTTGCAGAGGACAAGAAACTGTTCTCCAGTGCTGAACCATGAACCTGGTTGTTGGTAATATCTTTGTGTAGTTTTCCTTTCTTTTTCTTTTCTTCCCTTTATGTATTTGAGGTAGCGTTAGCCAGCTAATGTATTCCTCCTATTGAATTTGTATATGAGCATTTATATGCATGTACGTACTTAAATCAAATAAAACCAAGGATTCCTTTCAGAGATCCTTTTGAAGCTGGATTCTGCTTTATTAAAAAGCTTTGACACTCAATTATCATTACAGCCACAGCTAACCAAATGAGTCTTTGAATGAGTCTTTGTACAATGAACATCAAAGAAGTTTTTTTAAAAAACAACAACAACAACCCATGCCTTGCTAAATCAGTCCAAAGACCCAACTGATGAAATAATTCTGAAATGTTTGAGTCTTCATTCCTTCTTTCTTTGACCTGTTTGCAGAATGGGAAAAATAAAAATAAATCTTCCTTTTTTTGAAGCAATGTGTTAAGGTGGCTTTGTCCATTTGTGCCATGGATAGGGCCTTATATTGTACAGATGTATTGTATTTCTTTTTCAAAAAATAAAAAAAAAACTTGGGATTGCAGTGAATTAAACAAATATCTTGCAGGGTTCCTTCCTTGCATAATAAAAGTAAGATTGGGCTACAACTCCAGAGGATCCTGGAGAAAATAAATATTTACACCTATTTCAGCCATGGTTTAGGCCAGGGGTAGACAACCTTGGCTCTTTCATGCTGGCTCAGGAATTCTGGGAGTTGTTCATCAGTCATGAAAGAGCCAAGGTTGCCTACCCCTGGTTTAGGCCATCGATCACAGTAGTTGATGACCTCTGTATAATCATAAAATTGTTTAGGCATATGATACACATCTTTAGCAATATTAGTAAAAAAAAGGACCCCCTGTGGATTTTATCCCACTTGTCACTGCTGACTATGGAGGCAGTGCTCATCTCCATTTCAAGGCCATTGAACCAATGCTTTCGAAGACATTTCCGTGTCATATAGTCAGCATGACATCATGGAGTGCTGTTACCTTCCCACTGAAGTGGTATCTATTTATCTATTCATATTTGCATGCTTTTGAACTGCTAGGTTGGCAGGAGCTGGGACGAGGATGGGAGCTTGTAGTTATCCTAGACTCCCAAAGACCTTTTTGCCTTCTATATTGAAAGTTATAAAGTTCTGCATTCCTGTCTCTAGTGATAAACCTCTGCCTCCTCCATTTACAATTATAAAGTTCTGCATTCCTGTCTCTAGTGATAAACCTCTGCCTCCTCCATTTACAATTGTAAAGTTCTGCATTCCTGTCTCTAGTGATAAACCTCTGCCTCCTCCATTTACAATTGTATACAACAGATACCTCTGCCTCCTCCATTTACAATTGTATATAACAAGACTTGTCTCCTGTAATTGCCCTTGCCTCAAGATATGGCTTCCTGTCTCCTGTAATTGTCCTTGCCTCAAGTTATGCCTTCCTGTGATAACCCTTGTCTTCTCTGTTAGCATTTGTATACGATAAGTTATGCTTTATTGTTTCCTGTGATGACCTTTGCCCTCTTCATTAGCAGTTGTATACAATGAGCTATGTTTTCCTATGACCTTCCATATGTTACTTCCTCATGTGTGTACTTCCCCCTCCCTGGTGAAACTGCTCAATAAAAGAGTGCTGTGCAAAGCTGCTCGGGGGGCAACACCATCCACCCCGGGCACTCTGTGCTCTCTCACCTTGAACAAACTTGTGTTGGTGCCTCAGTTTGTCCTAGGATTCTGTTCCTGCGCTATCGCAGTTCCCAAGTGTGACCGTCGGAACGTCCGGCACACTGGGTCGGTGGCAAAGGGCAAAATCCTTCCATATTCAAGGTGTTCACCCTTGCGAGGGTCCCTCTAAATTCTCACCCCTGTTACGGGGCTCTAAGAGTGGAGGCCGGAACCCTGATTGGTCGCTCGACGTGACAACTGGGGGCTCGTCCGGGATCGCGGCTTCAACTCCACAGTACGACTCCTGTCCAGGGGTGTACTGCCTGCACTCCTGTTACCACGCACCTCGGAGAAGGCTTCTAATCGTGAGTAATGGGCTCCCCACTTTCCAAAGTTTCGTCAGGTCATAGGGACGAACTTTTTAAATATAGTGCAGAATGCTAATTTTGTTCAAAAATACAATGGCACCATGGTCCATCCTGTAGGAAAGAGACTTTTAACAAAACATTTACAATATATTAACAAAAATTGTCCGGCTTATCCGGAATCAGGCACTTTGTCTGTTATAACCTGGGAAAAGCTAGGTAAATATCTTCACAATCATCCCAGGGCGCCTGCTGACATTTTGTCCGCATGGCAAGCAGTGATGGCAGCATTAAAACTTTTGCCATCTCCTTTAGATCTGACATCTTCTACCTCTTGATCACTCTTCTGATCTTCCGCCTTCATCTGAAGCCCCCCCACCCTATCCTTCCGCACCATCTACAACATCTTCTGACAAACCTTCCTTACATTCTTCATCGTCATCTGAATTTCTAGCCTCCTCTTCTCCAACCTTATTGCCAGGAGGCCAATTAACAAATCTTCTTACTTCATCTGTTTTTCTGATGGATTCTCCTGAAGAAACATCTCTTTATCCTTTAAATTTAGCCCCGGGTGGAGGGGGTCCTGCAATTCATCATAAAAAAGAAATAGAGAAAAAAAAATTCTTGCTGGATTACCTCAAGGAGTAAATAGGGATCAATTATTTGGCACAGGACAATTCGTTATAAATGATCAACAGGCTCAAAGCCCAAGGGAGGCTTTTAATTTGATACAGGAAGGGGCTTTAGCAGCTTTCCGCAAGATAGATGATCCTCACGGAAAAGCTAAAATGTCTTTTGCAAAAGTTTATCAAGATCCCAATCAGGCTTATTCAGAATTTGTGGCTAGACTGCAGGAAGAAATACGATAACAAGGCAAATAAACAATGAATATGCCCGAAATGAACTCCTGTTAAAATTGGCTTATGTGGGGCTTGAAAGAGCCTCTTGGGGCGAGCTGTTCTCAGTAAAGTCCAGGGGTGCGCCTGTTGATTTCAACTGCCTGGAGTTGTCTGAGATCTAGCTTCCCATTGCAGGCTCCGAGCCAAACTAAATTGACAATTCTGCTCTACCAAATCAAAGAATAGGAAAGTAGTTGTTGTTGTAAACCTAAAGTATAGAAAAATCAAAGAAATAAAACCAAGTTTTTCTTCTATCTTTTTCTTTTAATCTAGCTTTTTGGACTATTGTTTTGGCCTAAACCCCAAATTGATATGTGTGTTTTGTTTTGTTTCATATATATATTTATATGGACATTTGGAACATTAAGCTTGGACTTGGAATGGTGAGAAAAATAGGAGATGGTTAAAGGGCCCTATAGAAACCATGTTCGGTGGGAATCACCTCATGATTTTTCTCACCTCTTGTAGGACAAGCCAAATGTCTAAATAAATGTTGTTTTAATAGTATCTGTGTATATATGTCTGTCTGTGTTGTTCTGTGTTATTTCCAAGACTTGGAAGAGGGTCAAAATCCTCTCTGATAACACCAAACAAAAAGGCCTTATTTAACAATGTATGGTTTGTCTGGAGAAAGTATGAAATGAAATTCTTGTATGTGAAATTGTTTATGCAAGCAGTCAGAATGGAAGTGAATGAGTTAATTTGCTGATATGTAAATGTGAGTGTGTTAGCCCTCAAACCCACCTACCACCCCCCACCCTGTCCCAGGCTGTGAAAGGAACAGTAAACTGCAGATTTTATTGTTGTAAAAGCCATGGATGATGTGTGAGAGAAAATGCATGTAAAGGAGAGCAAACTATTTTTTTTTTGGTGGTGAGATTTTTGTAAAGTTTCTTTTACCCCCCCCCAACCCCGCTGTGTTACTTTAAGAGTGAGAAAGGGAGAGACAGCCAGAAGAGGGGGGGTGGCTGGTCCTTTTAACCATTTTTTTTTCTCTGCTTAGAATTCCAGTCTGAGAAAGGGGGGTGGATGTGAAACTTGATGCCCACTCTTGCAGTTTCAGCTTGCAATTTTTTTTACTCGTAAGAGGAGAGATTAATTGTTGGACAAGTTTTTGGAAATTTTTGAGTTTTTAGTTACACATCACCCAAAAGAAATTACTCTGATCTTTTTGTGGAGTTGTTTTTTGTTTTTGTTTTTTTCTTTTTGATGTTTTTGTGTCTGTGTGCAGGACACATTGATGGAAGGTGATATCTGGGAGAATTTCCCTCCCTTAATCAGCACTAACCTGTGGATTTTATGCCTTACAACAGGCTCTGAGATTGTTAATACAGGAAAGGAGGAACATATACACTGACTCCAAATATGATTATGGAATCTTCAATACTTTTGGAGAAGAGAAATGTAGAGGATTGATTAATAGCTAAGGGAAACAGTTGGCTCATGCAAAAGTTGATAGAAGCTGTGGAAGCAGAAAAGACAGAAGTTAGGCCAGAGTGGCAGAAGGGCAGTGAATGAATGGATAATAGAAGGGAGAAACAGAAAAGTGGTTTTTAAGTTGGTTTGCACAGATTTGTGAATTGCATACATGAATTGTATGCCTTAACACAAGCCTTAGAATGCTGAAGGAACAAGAATGTACTATAGAAATATGGAAAGGGAGAAACATGGGAAGTAGAAGAAAGTGAGAGGTGGATGTTGCATGATGGGAGTCGGATGTTCGCCTGGACTATTTACTGCTGCTATCGTTCAATGTGCTAACCAATTGAAAATTTTGGAGTGGATTCATTTATCCCATATGCCCAAAGTTTCTGTTTTAACCAGAGAAGCACAATTGGCTCAATTGATTTTTAAAAATTCGTCACCGAACGAAAGCCTTGATTGGGCTGGAGATAGACACTCTTTTTGTGCCTATGTCTTTGCGAATTTGGGAATCATTTTTTCAAACCTCCAGTGAATTGCAATTTTCCTTAGCTGATTGGCATGGCAAGGTTTCTTGCCACCCACCACCCGATTATCGTTTGCAAATTGTTCGCACTGTACCCATTGACTGGTTGTCACCCTTGTCTCCTCACCCCCTACATTCCGCTGTTACAGTTTTTGCAGATGGGAGCAAGGAGTGTGGCGCCTGTGCCTGGTTGGAAAATGGTCACTGGATAACCAAGCAAACAACACCCCAGCGGTCAGCTCAAAAAGCTGAACTGGCTGCTTCAATTTTGGCCTGTCAATTTTTTTCATTTCAACCTTTGAATCTTATTGTGGATAGCTTTTATGTTTATCACACAATTCAAGTGATTTATGGATCTTATTTATCCCCATCCATTCAACCAGATTTGTTACAACTTTTTTTTTACCTTGCAAAATTTGCTTTTTGAACGCCAACATCCTATTTTTATTGCTCACATTCGTAGTCATCAGCCTTTTCCAGGTTTTTTGCAAGAGGGAAACAATGTTGCAGATCAGGCTGCCTCCGGACCTTCAGCCTGTTCTTTGCAACCCCTCACCCCCTGGGAAAGTCATTCATATTTTCATCAAAATTCCAAAGCTTTGCAAAAGCAGTTTGGCATTACCGCTGCAGAAGCTATTGCGATTCGCCAGCAGTGTCCAACCTGCAGCCAACAAGCCACTGCAATCCCTATGGGTGTCAATCCAAGGGGATTGGAGCCTTGCCAAATTTGGCAAATGGATGTTACACAATATGCACCATTTGCCCCATGGAAGTATTTGCATGTTTCAATTGATACCTTTTCAGGATTCATCATGGCTACCCCCCAAAGGGGAGAAGCCACCAAACATGTCATTAATCATTGTATTCGGACCTTTGCAGTGCTGGGATGTCCAAAAGAACTCAAAACAGATAATGGCCCCGCAGACCTTATCACCTGGGGCAGAGGCTACGCAGCTGTTCAACTGCCAGACAAAGTGCTGTGGATCCCCGGTCGTCATGTTCGCCCATATCATGCTTCCACAAAAACTACAGAACCCGCTAAAAACGACAGCATGGTTTGTGACTTTTTTCAGCTTTAACACCACTGACTGATGCCACTAAAACACAATTCCATCTGAAAGCTTACCCCAGATGTCAAGTTTTGCCGTCTACTCAGCCTGCAGTATTTCATTGTGCCTCCACTTCACCAGCTATCCCATCCCGTTCTTTACAATGGCTCACACCTTTGACATTGGTTCCAGTCAAAAATGACTCTTTTCACACTGTTTTTGCCCATCGCATGGACCCAGAAGGAACAACCTATTGTTAACAACGAGTCTACCATCATCATCTATGTGAACTCTGTAGCTCATGTTCCTGTCCAAACTTGAAATGGTTTCAACTTTCAGGAATTACTTGGCTCCTGGTTTCCCAAATTACCTGGTTTACAAGCTATTGTAGCTTTAATTGGTATGATTGTATTAGGATGCATTATTTTACCTTGTGTCTTGCCTATACAAACATCCTCTTTTAGAATTTACCTCTGACTCAGAGACTGATGAACCCTCACACCAACACTCTTTGAAAGGAACACTGGCGCCGGCACAGGAGGTATCGAAGGATTTCTCTTTTTCCCGCGTAAGTGTCCTAGAAGAGAAAGTTCTGGACTACATTGAGGGGCCTTCTCAGTAATTGGCCTTAAAAAACAGAAAAGGAGGAGTTGTAGTTATCCTAGACTCCCAAAGACCTTTTTGCCTTCTATATTGAAAGTTATAAAGTTCTGCATTCCTGTCTCTAGTGATAAACCTCTGCCTCCTCCATTTACAATTATAAAGTTCTGCATTCCTGTCTCTAGTGATAAACCTCTGCCTCCTCCATTTACAATTGTAAAGTTCTGCATTCCTGTCTCTAGTGATAAACCTCTGCCTCCTCCATTTACAATTGTATACAACAGATACCTCTGCCTCCTCCATTTACAATTGTATATAACAAGACTTGTCTCCTGTAATTGCCCTTGCCTCAAGATATGGCTTCCTGTCTCCTGTAATTGTCCTTGCCTCAAGTTATGCCTTCCTGTGATAACCCTTGTCTTCTCTGTTAGCATTTGTATACGATAAGTTATGCTTTATTGTTTCCTGTGATGACCTTTGCCCTCTTCATTAGCAGTTGTATGCAATGAGCTATGTTTTCCTATGACCTTCCATATGTTACTTCCTCATGTGTGTACTTCCCCCTCCCTGGTGAAACTGCTCAATAAAAGAGTGCTGTGCAAAGCTGCTCGGGGGGCAACACCATCCACCCCGGGCACTCTGTGCTCTCTCACCTTGAACAAACTTGTGTTGGTGCCTCAGTTTGTCCTAGGATTCTGTTCCTGCGCTATCGCAGTTCCCAAGTGTGACCGTCAGAACGTCCAGCACACTGGGTCGGTGGCAAAGGGCAAAATCCTTCCATATTCAAGGTGTTCACCCTTGCGAGGGTCCCTCTAAATTCTCACCCCTGTTACGGGGCTCTAAGAGTTGAGGCCGGAACCCTGATCGGTCGCTCGACGCGACAGGAGCTCACTCAATTCATGTGGTTGGTCTGGGCTGCTGGCTTTCTAGCCAACAAGCCCAGTGTCAGCCGCTGAGCCACTGTGCCCCTTCAAGGGAAATGTATGCAAGAACAATTACATAAAGAAAGAAAGCTGGAAAATTATTTAAAACCTGGAAAGCAAGACAGGCAGGCTCTTCCCTGATTCACTGGGATATAAGAATGATGTCAGAATCCATTTATATCACATTCATAAATGTATGTTTAAAACATTACCCCCCCATATGGATTCTGCCATCTCCCGAGGAAGGAGGAGCATATGTGGATTCAGCCTGCCTTAGGTTATTTCAAAGACCAAGGAAACCTTTTGAACTGGGGGGATCAAAAGGGAGGGTTAGAGAAGAAGGTATCTGGCTTGTGTTTTCTTTTAATTCTGGAGAGGAAGAAGGCAATAACCATAAAGATTTGAAGTTCCTTTTTTTCCCCACAAAAGTGATGACACGAAGTAGAAGGATGGGGGCTGACCAAATGGGATTGAGGGAACGGGGGGTTGAACCGGGTAACCTTTATAAAATTTCAATTTGTAAAACAATACTAAGTCCTGTCTTGTATTCCCACAACTAAGCATGTCCTAGTAAAGATTCCTTTTGGACTAGAACTGACTCCAAGAGTTTTTGTCTTCCTAAGACGTGGTTTGGGGTGGGTCCTGACAGTAGACAGGACTTGCACTGAAAGTCAAACTGGAAGGGAGAAACCTTACCGGGGGATTTTGCAACAAATACAATGTCTGGCGACGAAGCAAGAGAGGAGGGAAGCCCCATGGAGAGAGAGTCTTCCCCCCAAATGGAATCCCAGAGACGATGGGAAGCTGAAGCGGCATATTTCCCCAGGGAAGAAGCAGTGGAGTAGCACGACCGAAAACCCCGGTGGCCGATGGGCATTGGAAGGAAAAGTGAGTGGGAAAAGGCATCAGGAGAAGTGACCCTGAGACGGAGCAACCACCAACCAGAATGGAGGCAAGAGATGGAGAGCTTCCTGCGCGCCAGTGAGGAGGAGCGGATCCTGGAAAAAGCCATTGATCTGATGAAAGCAACCCTGAGCTCACTAAGGGAGGAGAGAGCTGAAAACCGCAACCGAGGCAGCGCCTGGGGCCACAACTGGAGAGGTAACGGAGGGGATCCAGCACCTGAAACCCTGGGGCCATCCAATGGAATGGGAGTCACTGCTTCAGCAGTACCCACCCCCCCCAGAACCACAGATGGGGAGCAGGATGAGGAGAGAGACCGTGCGTGGCACAGACAATGCTCCAGTCAAAGACTCCCGCCCCTGGAAACAAAATTCAAGGGGTAGTCATCACGATTGGGGTTTTTCTTAACCCAAGTCCTTAGCTATATGGAAGAATACGGACGGGACATCCCCAGTGACAAAACCCGCATCCGAATTGTGCAATCCGCCCTGGACGGACCGGCTGCAGACTGGGTGGTGAACCTACATGACTCCAATGCCCTAGAACTCAACGATTTCAACCGGTTCATGGCATCCTTGAGGCAGCGTTTCGAAGATCCCTTGGCTGATCATAAAGCCTGGGAGAGAATCAAAACAGTCAGGCAGGGCAGACAGCCGGTGGCTGAATACACCCAAGAATTCCGAGCCATTGCCAGCAAGCTGAACTGGCCAGAAGACATCCTCCTTAGCCATTTCAAAGATGGGCTAAACTATGACCTGTATGACGCTTGCCTGCCTCGAGGAGACCCATACCATCTCAACGACTGGTATGTCCTGGCAGAGGAGGGAGAGATAGACCTACTGAAGAGACACCATCGGGGGAAACCATGGGGCCGCCCGCCAACCGAGCCAACATGCGAGAGGGAGAACCCACCTCCCACAGCTAAAAAATCAACAGGCTGTTTCAAATGCGGGAGAGAGGGTCACCGCTCCGCAGACTGCCGCTCAAAAACCCCCCAGTGTAAAACAGAGTCATCACCCCCCAAGAAACTAGGGAAACCCCATGGCAACCCAAAAGAATCTTTCATGAAGGGGACAGGGGCTGTAGAGTCCACAATTCCTGCCAGGAACTGGGATTGGACTCCAGCCTACACCGCAGGGGCGGTGGACACCTTGGAAGTCAGCTCAGAGGGAGAACCATTGGTAAGTGGACCCCTTCCACCTATATTTAAGACAGTGACTATATTAGCTTCCTCTATGCCTAAAGCCTTTGAAATAAAAACTCTGATAGACTCTGGCTGCATCCGCTGCCTCATCAGCCCAACGCTGGTGGAGAGACTGAGCATCCCAGTGAGGAGGCTAAAACAACCAATCTCCTTTAGTCAATTAGATAGATCAATAGTGGGGGGGACCAGCTACCCTAGCCACCTTACCAATTCACCTGTCCCTGGGGTCTCATGAGAAAGACATGACGTCTATAGTGGCCCCAGGCATGGAATACCCAATGTTTTTAGGACTGGAATGGCTGAAGAAATGGAACCCCGGGATAAACTGGAGGACAGCAGAACTCAACTTCCCAAAAGGGGAGCAGGAAAACATAACCCCCCAAAGCACCCCCCCCCCAACCCAAAGGAAGGAGACAGCAGCACTGGGGAAAGAGAAGGGGTTACCAGAGATACCGGAGGAATACAGGGACCTTGCTGAAGTTTTCAGTGAGGAGCGGGCAGATGAGCTTCCCCCCCACCGCCCCATAGACTGCACCATAGAATTCAAACCCGGGGCAAAACTCCCAAAACCCAGGATGTATGCCATGAGCCCAAGGGAAATGGCAGAAATGGAAAGATTCATAAAGAAAAACTTAGAAAGAAGGTTCATTGAGCCTGCCAAACCCAAAGTGGCAGCCCCAGTCCTGTTCAGGGAGAAGAAAGATGGTTCTTTCCGTTTGTGTGTAGATTAAAGAAATCTGAACACAATTAGTGAATGTAATCTGTACCCTCTACCCCTAATGAAGGATATGCTATCCCACCTATCGAAAGGAAGGATTTTTACTAAACTAGATCTGAGGGAAGCATATTACTGTATTAGGATTAAGGAAGGAGATGAATGGAAGACTGCATTCAACTGCCTAATGGGGTGCTAACAGTTCAAAGTATTGCCATTCGGACTGCAAGGGGCCCCTGCAGTCTTTATGCAATTAATTAATGACGTGCTAAGGAAGCACCTATATAAGGGGGTCCTGGTTTACCTGGACGACATTCTTATCTTCATGGAGACCAAAGAGGAACATATCAAACTAGTCAGAGCAGTCCTGAAAAAGTTGCGAGCTTCCCACTTATATGCTAAATTATCAAAGTGTGAATTCCATCAGGAAAAAATCGACTACCTGGGATATCACATATCTCCAGAGGGCATCGAAATGGACCCTGAGAAGGTCAGGGCAGTATTAGAGTGGGCACCCCCCCGCACACAGAAGCAATTGCAAAGTTTCCTGGGGTTTGCAAATTTCTTTTTTTTTAATTGAAAAGTTTTGCAAAAATTTTAATAACCCCCCCTCCCCATCAACCCTCCCCCTTCCCTCCCCCCTGGACTTCCCAAAGCAGAATACAGGGTATTACATATAGCAATCTTATGCAAACATATGCTAAATATCTATTACAACGTTAACAAACCTTCCACCCTTTAACTCCCTTATAACAAAACTAAAGTAATTATAATAACACTTCTATAATTGTAAAAATTATTCATATGCTATTTGAAACTTTTTAGTCCCATATTTGTTCTGAATATAATCAATCCATATTTTCCATTCCAAAATATATTTTTCTTGTGACTGTTCTTTCAAATATGCTGAAACTTTTGCCATTTCAGCTACGTCCATTACTTTAAGTATCCATTGTTCTATTGTAGGTAAATCTTCTTTCTTCCAATGTTGTGCCACCAAAAGTCTGGCTGCCGTTATTGAGTGTAACATTAATTTAGTTTCTATAACAGTACAATCCGAAATAATCCCCAATAAGAATAGCTGCGGAGTAAATCTTATTTTTTTCTTAAAAACTTTCTGAAAAATCCACCATATTTTTATCCAAAAGGCTTTAACATTTTTACATGTCCACCATGTTGCCTCTTCACTACCACATCTCCAACACTTAGGTGGTTGATTTGGATACATACATGCTAACGTTTTAGGATCTAAATGCCATCTATAAAACATCTTGTAAAAATTCTCTCTTAGGTTTTGTGCTTGCGTAAATTTTACATTTCTAACCCAATTTTTCCCCCAAGTATCCATCATTAAGGCAGCCATGGAGGCACTCGGCCGAGTTGTACTCATGCGGCCCCTGCCCCGGCGCAGATCCCAGTGGGCTCCATGGTTCTCCGCGGAGCTCCAGGAGATGAAGCGTCGGAGACGGGGCCTAGAGACCTGTTGGAGATCCAGCCAGTCTGAATCCGACCGATTGCGACTAAGGTCCTCTATGAGGTCTTATCTCACGGCGATGAGGACGGCAAGGTCTAATTACTTTGCTACCCTCATCGCGTCTGCCCGGCCGCCCAGTTTAGGGTGACCCGCTCCCTCCTTAATCAGGAGGTGAGGGAGGAGCCCTTGCAGGGTCATGCTGAGGAGTTTAGCCAACATCTGTTGGACAAAATCGCTCAGATTCGGACCGGTCTGGACTCCGACTGGGCAGAGTCTGACGGTGGTGACATGGGCGGTCTTGGTGATGTTATATGGGAAGAGTTTGATCCTGTGACTCCGGAAGATGTGGACAGGATCATGGGGAGGCTGAGCTCCACCACGTGTTTATTGGACCCATGCCCCTCCTGGCTGGTTTATGCGGCTCGGGAGGGGACACAAGGCTGGCTCAAGGCAGTGATAACTGCTTCTTTGAGTGAGGGTAGCTTTCCCGCCACCTTGAAGGAGGCGGTGGTGAGACCCCTCCTCAAGAAGCCTACCCTGAACCCGGCTGTTTTAAACAACTATTGTCCGGTCTCCAACCTTCGCTTTCTTGCAAAGGTTGTTGAGAGCGTGGTGGTGCATCAGCTCCCTTTGTTCCTGGAGGAAGCTGATTATCTGGACCCGTACCAATTGGGCTTCAGGCCCGGGTACAGCACGGAGACGGCATTGGTCACGCTGGTGAATTATCTCTGGTGGGCTCGGGACAGGGGTTGCTCCTCTGTCCTAGTCCTATTAGACCTCTCAGCGGCTTTTGATACCATCGACCATGGTATCTTACTGCGGCGTCTCAGGGGGTTGGGAGTGGGAGGCACTGTTTTGCAGTGGTTCTCCTCCTACCTCCTAGGCCGTTCGCAGTCGGTGCTGGCAGGAGGGCAGAGGTCGGCCTTGAGGCCTCTCGTTTGTGGAGTTCCTCAGGGGTCGGTCCTCTCGCCTCTCCTGTTCAACATCTATATGAAGCCACTGGGTGAGATCATTCGTGGTTTTGGGGTCGGGTATCATCAGTATAGGGACGCGGTGGCTCAGTGGGTTAGGACGCTGAGCTTGTCGATCGGAAGGTCGGCAGTTTGGCGGGTCGAATCCCGAGTGCCGCGTAGCAGAGTGAGCGCCTGTTACTCGTCCCAGCTTCTGCCAACCTAGCAGTTCGAAAGCACGTAAAAATGCAAGTAGAAAAATAGGGACCACTACGGTGGGAAGGTAACAGCGTTCCGTGCGCCTTTGGCGTCTAGTCATGCCGGCCACATGACCACGGAGACGTCCTCGGACAAGCGCTGGCTCTTCGGCTTTGAAACGGAGATGAGCACCGGCCCCTAGAGTCGGAAACGACTAGCACGCATGTGCGGGGGAACCTTTACCTTTACCTTTTTATCATCAGTATGCTGATGATACCCAGCTTTTCATCTCTACCTCAAACCACCCCAGTGATGCCCTCGATGTGATGTCCCGTTGCCTGGAGGTGGTTCGGGTCTGGATGGGGAGGAACAGGCTTCGGCTCAATCCCGACAAGACTGAGTGGTTGTACGTGCTGGCATCTCGGGAAATTCAGGTTATTCCATCTTTAACCATGGGGGGTGAGGTATTACCCCCCCATAGATAGGGCTCGCAACTTGGGTGTCCTCCTGGATTCACAGCTCTCCCTGAAAGATCATATAGGAGCGGTGACTAGCGGGGCCTTTGCCCAGGTTCGCCTGGTGCGCCAGTTGCGACCCTATCTGGACCGGGATGCCTTACGTACAGTCACCCATGTGCTCGTGACCTCTCGTTTAGACTACTGCAATGCTCTGTACATGGGGATGCCCTTGAGGACCACTCAGAGGCTTCAACTGGTGCAGAATGCGGCCGCGTGAGTTGTGTTGGGGGTCTCCCGATACTTCCATGTTACACCTCTACTCCGCGAGCTGCATTGGCTTCCAGTTGCCCTCCAGGTGAGATTCAAGGTGCTGGTGATGACCAATAAAGCCCTAAATGGCATGGGTCCGGATTACTTATGGGAGCACCTGCTGCCGGCGTCAACTTCCCTTCGTCCAGTGCATTCCCACAAAGAGGGCCTCCTCAGGGTGCCGTCGGTCAGAGAGTGTCAGCTGGCGGCCCCAGGGGGAGGGCATTCTCTGTGGGCGCACCAGACCTTTGGAATCATTTACCGGTTGAGTTCCGGACGGCTCCTGTCCTTCGCTCCTTCCGCCGTGACCTGAAAACTCACCTATTTGAACAATCCGGCCTGGTCTGATGAGTTTGGGGTATTTTAATTGTAATTTTAATTAACTTTCACTGCAGTTGGGCTATTCTATTTAATTCTTATCTTAACTTTTGTATATTGTATTTTTATTTCATTTTATTGCCCTGTACACCGCCCTGAGTCCTTCGGGAGAAGGGCGGTATAGAAATTAATTAATTAATTAATTAATTAATTAATTAATTAATTAATTATGGGCTCTTGAATATTCTACCACCAATTTATCCCCGCATTTGGCCAAATAGCCATGCCCCTCACAAACTTGTTAAAATTGAAGGGGGGGGGGCTGTGAAATCCAGCCAGCCTCTAAAATGGACAATGGAATGTCAAGCAGCATTTGAGAGGCTAAAGAGACTCTTTTCTGCTGAACCTGTACTAAAACACCCTGATCCCGACAAACCTTTTGTAATACAGGCAGATGCGAGCGATGTAGCAGTCGGGGCTGTATTATTACAGGAAAACGATGAGGGGACGTTGCAACCTTGCGCATATGCATCCAGAAAACTCACGGAAACAGAACGACGGTGGCCAATATGGGTGAAGGAAGCATTCTCATTAAGGTGGTCGTTATTAACATGGCAACAATTTTTTGGAAGGGAATAAAATACCTTTCCAGGTCTGGACAGACCACAAAAATTTAGAAGCACTAAAGACGCCCAGGAAACTCACTCCTAAGCAAGCCCACTGGTCCCAACACTTTCACCAATTCAATTTCACTCTCAAACACTTGCCGGGGGGAGAAGAACTTCCTGGCAGACGCATTATCTCGCATGCCCCAATATAACAGCACACGAGTGACTGACTTTAAACCACTTGTACCAGAACAACAACTGGCAGCACAGGGCACAAGTAAAAATGAAGCTGGAAGTAAATAGCCAAACCGGAATAGAATTCCGAAAGTTCTGAAAGCAACAAATGTTTCCAGAAAAATAGACATGTGTGCACAATTAAAGATGGGTTACCTTGGGTGGGTGAGAAGTTATACATACCTACCACCCAGAGGATCAATTTCATGCAACTGTGCCATGATACAAAATCAGCAGGACATTTTGGATTTGTAAAAACATTACACTTAACTAAAAGGCAATTTTGGTGGCCATCTATGAAAAAAGACATAGAAAGCTATGTGAGCAGTTGTCAAATTTGTGCGATGGCTAAGAGGTTGCAAGGGAAATTGCCAGGACTGTTACAACTCGTGGTGAATCCCTCAGCCCCATGGAAAGAAATAGCCATGGACTTTATTGTAGAACTACAGAAAGCAACAGAAACACCGTTGTCTGGACTGTCACAGATCTGTTCTCTAAGGAAGTTCATTTCATACCTTGCCAAAAAATTCCAACTGTAAAAGCATTAGCAAAACTTTTTGAACAGCATATTTACAGATTGCACGGGGCACCACTACGCATCATATCTGACAGAGGGGTGCAATTTACCTCGGCATTTTGGAAGGAATTCTTATCCCTGTTAGGAACTACCCAAGGATTGACATCTAGTCATCATCCTCAAGGTAACGGGCAATGTGAGAGATCTAATGCAGTACTTGATCAATATTTAAGATGTTATGTAAATTTTCAGCAGAAAAATTGGACAGACCTAATGCCTTTCGCAGAAGTGGCATATAATAATGCAGTCCACTCCAGCACAGGTTACATTCCTTTTCAAGTAGCTACAGGCCAAAGCTTCAACCCCATACCTGAACTAACCCCAAAAGAACCGGTAATTCCAGAACTAAAGGAATTGATTGCTCAATTACAATACACCTGGCCTATTGTCAGAAAAGCATTAACAGATGCTAGACTAGCATACAAAACACAGGCAGACAGGAAAAAAGCCGATCCCACACCGTTCAAAGTGGGAGAGATGGTATATCTGTCCACAAAATACCTTAAATCACTCCAACCCTGCAAAAAACTAGGACCAAAATATATTGGACCTTTTCCAATTAAAAGAATCATAAACCCAGTAACAGTTGAATTAGGACTACCTAAAAATCTTAGACAAAAACACCCAATCAAAAATGAGCCTTGGTGGAGCAGTGGGCTAATGCCTCCTTAAGTAACACCAGCTGCCTGCAATTAGTGCAGGTTCGCATCCCACCAGGCTCAAGGTTGACTCAGCCTTCCATCCTTCCGAGGTAGGTAAAATGAGGACCCAGATTGTTGGGGGCAATCAAGCTGACTTTGTAATAATGCCGCTTGGGGGGGTGAAAGCCCTAATAAGCAGGCATATACATAGAATGAAGGCTACTGTTAAGCTTGTAAGCCGCCCTGAGTCTTCGGAGAAGGGCGGGGTATAAATGGAATTAAAATATAAAATAAATAAATAAATAAATCTTTCACTGCAGCCTAATAAAGAGAGAACAACAATCTCCCCTACGAACAAAAATCCCACCACCACCACCTCCCATCATGGTGGAAGGGGAACAACATTTTGAGGTGAAAGAAATTTTGGATTCCAGGAAACATCATGGAACGACCCAATATTTAGTGGCTTGGAAACACCTCCCCTCCTCAGAAAACAAATGGGTCAGCAAACGCCACGCTAAAGCAGCAAAGCTGCTTAAGAGATTTCATACAGAATATCCGAACAAACCGAGTTAACATTTATATATGTTTTTTTCTTTCCCTACAGATGGACATATCTTTTTTTAAGGAGAGCAGGATGTCAGAATCCATTTATATCACATTCATAAATGTATGTTTAAAACATTATCCCCCCCATATGGATTCTGCCATCTCCCGAGGAATAAGGAGCATATGTGGATTCAGCCTGCCTTACGTTATTTCAAAGACCAAGGAAACCTTTTGAACTGGGGGGATCAAAAGGGAGGGTTAGAGAAGAAGGTATCTGGCTTGTGTTTTCTTTTAATTCTGGAGAGGAAGAAGGCAATAACCATAAAGATTCAAAGTTCCTTTTTTTCCCCCAGGAAAGGGATGACACGAAGTAGAAGGATGGGGGCTGACCAAATGGGGTTGAGAGAAGGGGGGTTGAACCGGGTACCCTTTATAAAATTTCAATTTGTAAAACAATACTAAGTCCTGTCTTGTATTCCCACAACCAAGCATGTCCTAGTAAAGATTCCTTTTGGACTAGAACTGACTCCAAGAGTTTTTGTCTTCCTAAGACATGGTTTGGGGTGGGTCCTGAAATGAAACACAACCAGGCTTGCAAACATCTGTTACTATAGCCTGTCTTAATAAAGTATAGTTCTTCCTTTGGAGTTGACTTTCTGCTGTGGTCTACCTAGTGGAGTTGACAACACTGGAAAAGCAATAAAACTGTAACAGCCCATTTTTTGTTTTATAGTAACCTTATTCATGTAATCTGTTTTCAAAACTGGGGATACAAATCTTAAAGTTATAGCATCCATCTTTGGTTATAGTGGTGTTTTCATCTTTAATATGTGCAGACTTGAACAATCTTATTATTCACACGCAAACATGCTTTTTGGGCTATAAATTAGAAATGTTCCATAGTATGAAGTACTTGTAGGCAAACACTGAACCCGAGTTTGTAATTTGAGTTCTGAAATGTGAAATTCATGCTGCCACACACATATAATGTACATAAATACTTGCAGATTAACTTCCATATCTGCTAGACTTACAGTATAGAGAAATCACAAACATGCAACCACCTGAGGGCAGCAAATGTGTGCTACAAAAGAATAAGTTGAGCTAAATTATTACTTGCCTATATATAAGATTCTTCTTTTAGAAATAAAATTAGTTTTCCTGATTCAGCTAAATAATAGGATCAGATAGTATCTGAATCAGAACCAATCAAATCTGTTAGCTTGTAATAATAAGTAAAAGGCAGGTATCTCACTAGAAGCCATCTTACTGAAACCCAGTTTTGCTAATTATTAAAAGCAGAAGGCTGAAGACATTAGTATTTCTATTTACTTTTGATATAAATCAATGTGTCTATTGATGGGAAAAATAGGAGTCTATAATAAAAGATTTAGTTTTAGCCAAAATTTATCATGGTATATTCAGATTTTATTTACAATGCTGTATGAAATATTGACTGGACCTAATTTCATTCATATCACATTTCCATAATCAGTGAAAGAATACAGTGTGTTCACACATACATACAGTATTGAAAGAGTCTTTCTGATCCTCGTGTCCAGTATTTATCATTTTTAGTACTCATAGTCTCAAAAAGACTTGGAAAACACCAGTTTAAGAAAGCTGGACTAGAGGGGAAAGGCAGGTGTCATGCAAAGCTGAACTGTATTTGGAGAAGTACAACCACAGGGCTCAACTGGAATTGGTTTTTTTTAACCCTTCTTGTGTGGAGAGAAGATAGAAAGTCAGACAACACAAGGAATGTTCTACTTTCTTCAGTAGCTACTACTACAATTACGTTGGGAGCACCAAAATGCTTCTTGTTGTTTGGAGGACACCCAGCTGGAGGATCCTTTAATATCCCCATCAAGCTGCCCACCAAAGTGGTACACATCTATCTACTCATGGTCACCCACTTTTGAGCTGCTGGGTCAACAGGAGCTGAAGCAAGTGATGGGAGCTCACCCCATCCCGCAGCAACAACCAGATCTCTAATGGAAACCTGTCAATCATCAGCTCAGTGTCCTAACCATGTGAGCCAACACACTCCATTTCAGTGGCGGATAAAGAATGATTAACTGGGTTATTATATTAGGATGATGATGTTTTTCGTTGTTCAGATGCTAAGTCATATCTGACTTTTCACAGCTCCATGTATCACAGCACACCAGCCCCCCACCCCCATCCTCCACTGTCTCCCAGAGTTTGCCCAAATTCATGTTCATTGTATTGATACCACTACCTAACCAAAGATGATGTTCTTAAATTAAAAAAGGTGTACATAAAAATGGAAAGAGGTATTTAAAATGTGTGACCTTATTTTACAATTTAAAAAGAAAGTAAGAACTTTGAAAATAATCTAACTGCTCCTTGTCCATAGGATCCTAGCTGTTTGATTTACTTTCAGTACCAGACATTAATGCAAGCTTGGTGGTGGAATGATAAAAGGTAGAAAACCTTTATATGCAAAAATGGGCATTATGGCTTCTTTAAGCAAGTAAACAGCCTCTTAAACAAGTGTTAAAATGTTCAGAACTATATTCTTTTCATAACAATTGTTAGAAGCCACCAACTTTGAGCTCCTAGCCCAAAAGTCACCAGGAAACTGCACTGTATGAAAACTAACTGTTATGCTATCTGCAAAGTACTTTAAATATTTTCTTCCTGGTTTCATGTGCCCATTTACTTTTTAAACAATTAATCCTATATGGATTTCCTTCATCATTTTTCAGGTGCTTTAATATTCTTTTAAAAAGTGCCCTACATCTTAAAGGGGTCAGTTACAACACTTAAAAACATGCACTCTGAGCTGCCTAAGCTTGCCCTTTCCACTCCTGAGTCTATGTTTTTGGGGACATAATAAACAATTTCCAAATTCCCATATACTACTGAATGTATCATCATTGTCACCTAGACATTTTGGCTCCCTAGGCAAAGTCACATTCTGGTGAATCCTATGGTTGGCTCATCTTCCAATTTTGTTAGGAATTTCAAAAGAGCACTGTCTTGGTTTTTTTTTTCCTTTATAAAGTTTTTGAGCTTTATACTTATGATTTTTCAGCCCTGGACTTTTTTATTTATTTTTTATTTATTTATTTTTGGGACTTATATGCCGCCCTATCTCCCGAAGGACTCAGGGCAGCTAACAACAATAAAATACAATGATACAAAAGTTAAAAAGAATTAAATTAACAGCCCCAATAAAATAAATTACAATTGAAGTTAAAAATTAAAAACATTTTAAAATCCCTGTCGTCAGTTCAGGTCAGCCTGATGGAAAAGAAGTGTTTTAAGGCCGCGGCGAAAGGACCGGAGATCCGGGGCCATCCAGAGCTCAAGGGGAAGTTGGTTCCATAGGGCTGGTGCTCCCACAGAGAAGGCCCTCCCCCTGGGGGTCGCCAGCCGACATTGTCTAGCCGATGGCACCCTGAGGAGGCCCTCTCTGTGTGAGCGTACTGGGTGATGGGAGATCGTTCCCAGCAGCAGACGGTCCTGCAAATATCCCGGGCCTAGGCCATGTAGGGCTTTATAGTAATAATAATAATATAAAGTTGGAAGGGACCTTGGAGGTCATCTAGTCCAACCCCCTGCTCAGGCAGGAAACCCTATACCATTTCAGGCAAATGGCTGTCCAGTCTCTTCTTAAAAACCTCCAGTGTTGGAGCATTCACCACCTCTGGAGGCAGGTTGTTCCACTGGTTAATTGTTCTAACTGTCAGGAAGTTTCTCCTTAGTTCTAGGTTGCTTCTCTCCTTGACTAGTTTCCATCCGTTGCTTCTTGTCCTGCTTTCAGGTGCTTTGGAGAATAGCTTGACTCCCTCTTCTTTGTGGTAGCCCCTGAGATATTGGAACACTGCTATCATGTCACCCCTTACCCTTCTCTTCATTAAACTACACATACCCAATTCCAGCAACCGTTCCCTATATGTTTTAGCCTCCAGCCCCCTAATCATCTTGGTTGCTCTTCTCTGTACCCTTTCTAGAGTCTCGACATCTTTTTTGCATCGTGGTGACCAAAACTGGATGCAGTATTCCAAGTACCAGCACCTTAAATCTCACCCGGAGGACAACCGGTAACCAATGCAGCTCACGCAGGAAGGGTGTAATATGGGAGTATCGGGATGCTCCCATCACTACCCGTGCGGCCGCATTCTGTTATGGCCTCCACCCTTTGGAGCATTTCCCACCCTGAGGTAAGATTGGTCCCATCTCTGCTTGCCTTCCAGAAAGGTTTCAAACATGTTTTTTTCATCAACCCCAGAGAGCCAATAAGGTGATTGTATGGGGTCAAGTAATTGGTATTCTTTCCCTATTTTAGGTTTTTAATGTTTTCAGTTTTTCTGTTTTATTTAACTTTGAGTGTTTTAGGGCTTTATATTATTCATATATTGTATACTGCCCAGAATCACATTTTGTGAGATGGGTTGCTGAATAAATAAATAAATCTAACAGAACCCATCTACTCACAAGTAAGGGAAACGGGGTCCACCCTTCAAGGCCTTTTCATCTTTGGTGTTTTAAACAAAGATGGATAGCCTCCAACCTCAAGACCACCTGAAAAGTCCAAAATCCTTGGGCATAGTCTCAGAATCCTTGAAAAACAATTGCCAAATTCTTGTTATTAATTGCTACTGTGCCAGAGGGGAAATCGTTGGTTGGTTGATTTTGTGCCTTCATGGCAGTGCCTGCTGGCTGACTAGACAAGTCCCTGCAGTTTCCTTGGTAAGATTCCGGAAGTGGTTTGCCATTGTCTGCTTCTTAGGGTCAAGAAGAGTAGTTAGTCCAACGTCACACAGTTATCTTTGTGCCCAAGGTGGAATTGGAGTGCATTCCAATTTCTAGCCTGGTACCTAGCCTGGTGTTACCCCCCGTTGATAGGGCTCGCAACTTGGGCATCCTCCTGGATTCACGACTCAATTTTGAAGACCACATAGGAGCCGTGACCAGGGGGGCTTTTGCCCAGGTTCGCCTGGTGCGCCAGTTGCATCCCTATCTGGACCGAGATGCCCTACACACAGTTACTCATGCGCTCGTGACCTCCCGTTTGGACTACTGTAACGCTCTCTACATGGGGCTGCCCTTGAGGACCACTCGGAGGCTTCAACTGGTGCAGAATGCGGCCGCGCGAGTTGTAATGGGGGTCTCCCGATACTCCCATGTAACACCTCTACTCCGCGAGCTGCATTGGCTTCCGGTTGCCCTCCGGGTGAAATTCAAGGTGCTGGTTATTACCTATAAAGCCCTACATGGCTTGGGTCCGGGGTATTTGAGGGAACACCTGCTGCCAGCATCAAATGCCCTTCGTCCAGTGCGCTCCCACAGGGAGGGTCTGCTCAGGGTCCCACCGGTAAGAGATTGCCGGCGGGTAACACCCAGGGATAGGGCCTTTTCAGTGGGGGCGCCTGCCCTCTGGAACCAGCTGCCAGTGGAGCTGAGGACTGCCCCCGACCTCCGTTCATTCCGCCGGGGCCTGAAGACCTGGCTCTTCAAGCTCTCTGGCCCAGGCTGAGGAGTAATTTATTTTAATTGGGGTTTTAATTGCACAGGGTTAAGTTTAATCTTTTTTAAATTGGTTTTAACTTTTGTATTGTTTGGTTTTTAATTCCCTGTAAACCGCCCTGAGTCCTCAGGGAAAGGGCGGTATATAAATGTAATAAAATAAATAAATAAAATAAATACCTTAACCACTACATCAAACACTTGCATTAAGGAGACTTTATTTTAATCAACTTAAATAGAACAAATAAAATCAATTAGTTTTTGTCCTTTCCAACCTACTGTCATTGCAAACAGTTGTGGTTGTGGTTGTGGTTCTTGGCATGCATCTCAGGTCTGAGCCTCTATTCCGCAAAAGTTATGTTCTCCTGTTTTTAAGTGCACAAATATGTACATCTGTCCAAGGAAATTGCTAATGGTACTACCTATTGTTTTATTGCCATGGGATCACAAGATGGTCCCCTATCTGAGTCAAGCCACTGGTCCACCAAGCTCAGCATTGCCCCTGCACAAATAACAGCTTGGCCAGGTTTCAGAGACTGAACCTGGATCCTTTTGCCTTCATCCATTAAGTGTGATGATTGCTGCTCTGGAACAATCAGTCTGTAGGGAAGGAATATAAACTTTGGTTACTGGCACAAACAGTTGTCCTATTTAGTTCCAGTATGTTAACAGCAGAAATTATAATGCTGAGCAGCACAGAAATAAAACTGCTGCCTTTCCAAATGGTTCTTGAACCATTCTAGGGTATGTCAAGCAGAAAACATGTTCAGGTAGGAACATTTCTGAATTCCAATATGAATTGACCTCTACAGATGAATAAACAATCAATTTATATATAGAAATTATATGAATTAGTAATAATCAATTGTTGCTTTTTATAGGGACAATGAGTTTAGAAAATATATTCCCATATAGTTTCAACCTCAGCTCAAAAGAATCATAGGGTTGGAAGGGATCTTGAAGGTCTTCTAATCCAACCTTCTGCCTGAGCAGGGAGACCTTATACCATTCCAGACAAATGTTTGTCCGATCTCTTCTTGAAAACCTCCAGTGATGGAGCACCCACAACTCAGGAGGCAAGCCGTTCCACTGATTAATTGCTTTCATTGTCAGCTCAGTAATAGCTGGGTTACTTCCTAACATTTGCATCCCAGAATTTTTATAAAAGTTGGGTAAGATGACAAGAGGTGGCTACCTGAATCTGAGCTATTTCTGAATGCAAAGTATTTCTGACTGGTACTTTGTCAAATGGGAAAACCTTAGAGACGGTTTGGAGTGACAGCTGAATAAGCTGGGACTCTAATTTGGTGCTCAGTACCAAGGTATAGCTTCAGTTTTGCCTACTCCAATTTATTTAAATAACTGCAATTTAAATCAGCCCCCTCTCCCAGAGAACACACAAAAGCCTGTGTTTAATTGGGGAAAAAATCCGTTCCTTCACCCAGTAACATTTTGCACATATTAGTTCAGACGTTCTTGATATTCATCAATCAAGAATAGCTAAGATCTATTGGTGTAGGCACTTCACACTTCATATATCAATATGCATGAAAATAAGCAAAGAACCCCGCCACATGTTTTATTTGCTTTACAATGGGGGTGAAGAAAGAATGATGAATAGGACAGACAGCTGCATTAAACTGTAAATTAATCCATGCTTAGGGATCTTGTGTAGTCACTGTACAATTGGCCAGCTGCGTACACAACTTTCACTGGCATAGGAATATTTATTAGCTAGTCATTAGTAATATAATGTGTCTACAAAGTTTGAATGAGATTAGATTCAGAGGAGTCCAACAGCGGCAGGAAACCTGGTGGACAATGAAGAACACCATGATCTTTGGTAAACCAAAATGTCATCACCACATATATTCCTTCCTTTCCATTTCCCAAAGTGAGGCTTCTTTCAGAGCTGTCTAGATTGTAGGGCATAATGATACAAGAACTTATCTTGACGGAACAAATTATGACTCACCTTATTCCTATTTCCCATTCTGACTCCTAGGAGCAGTTCTTGCTCATAAGAGGTCCTTAGTTCAAATCCAATATCTCCCTCTGGTGGCCAATGATGGTGAAATGTCTAGATTTTGGGACAAATTGGTTGGCAGAAAGGTTACAAACGTGTAATGATAGATTCTCTGCCTTCCTGATATAGCTAATAGTAAAAATTAAAAAAATTGAATGAGCTCAGCCAACATACTAGTCACCCCTGTTGTAATTTGTTTTGCTTTAGAACTAGTCAGAATAGGCGTAGATGCAAGGGAAAGGACTTTTGATGCTATAGAGCAGGGTGTCCAACCTTGGCAACATGCTGGCTGGGGAATTCTGGGAGTTAAAGTTCACAAGTCTTAGAATTTATTTATTTATTTATTTATTTATTTATTTATTTATTTATTTATTTATTTGTTTTTATAAACCGCCCTTCTCCCGAGGGACTCAGATAGAATTGCCAAGGTTGGACATCCCTGCAACAGACGATAATGATGACTGGCCAGGTTGGATTGCAGAACACAGCAGTTAAATATTGCAAGTCAAGAGATTGAATCTGTTCAGGAATTAACTAGTGTAAACAAGTTAGAAACTTCAGTTAATCAGTCATTGATCCTACAGTGAAATAGTGGCTTGGAAGAAGAATTGCAGTTCTGCACAGAGGAGGAAAAAGAAAATTCTTGGAGTGTACTACCCCAAGTTCCTCTAGGATGGCAGCGTGATGGCTTGGTGGTAAAGATGCTGGGCTTGTCAGCTGGAAAGCTGTCAGACTGGGTTCAAGACCCAAGCCTCACACAATGGGATGAGCAAAGTTGATCTTTGCCTAGCTCCTGCCACTTAGTTTGAAAGCATGCAAATGAGAATAGATAAATGGATGGAGAGGAAACATCGGCTCCATGATGTCATCCTGGCCACATGACCATGGAAACATCTTTGGATGGCACTGACTCAACAGCTTTGAAACAGAGATGAATGCCACCACCTATAGTCGGCAAAGACTAGCAGAGTAAAATCTGCAGGCACACCTTTCCTTTTTCTCTTCTTAGGATGGCCCTAAGGAGTAGAATTAAACACCTTATTGTTACTCCTTGTAGATTACCCCACTGTGAGAGTAATCAGAAGCCAATGAATGAAATAAAAATGAACAAGTATACTTCAGTGTAAGAATTCCAGCACCACTCCTTATATGAGTGATTTGGAGTGAGGGATAGAAAGAAGAAATTCATGGTAGCTGGCCTGGTCCAATGGAAGAGATCTCTGGATAAGCCCTAGGATCAGCAACATAAACAGAGGTAGATGTCAGATAGTAATAGAATCAAGGCAAGCAGACCCTTTGCTGAACTGATTTGTATTCTACTTTGACAGACCTATTGGGAGGATAGTAAGGCAAAACATCATGACATGGGACTACCTCAGTAAGAGAATTTGAGACTGTCGTGTCATCTTCATAAATCCATGGGGCAAACAAGAAATGAACATTATTAAACAACCCCGCAGTACAGCATATCTGAGTCCACCCTTCAAAAAAAATGAAATAAAATATGCAGGCTCCCTTCCATGAACATGAGCTACCTTCCCCTTTCTCGCCCCGTCATGCATCTTGAAAACTGAGCCTGTGGACTCAGCTCCTGTTTTGCTTCTGCAGAAGTTCCTCTGGAGGGGTAGAAATCCTCCCTCATCCCAACTCTTTTGATTTCCCTTTTGCAATGGAAAAAATTTGCAATGGAAAAAATTAGCTAGCCCAGATAATTATGAATGGACAAGAAGGAGATCTAGTTATACTCTGCTGTCCTGGATTTAGACTAATAGGTAGGGGCTCATGCAAAAAGCAATTCATTTCTGTAACAGGTAAAGCCCATTGACATGCACCTCCTCAGGTGTGCTGTTGGTGTTCTCACTCTTTTTCAATAGGAGATCTGAAGCTTAAACCCAAGAGTTTCTGCATGTCCTCTTTATACCTTTTTTCCTGTTTAGCCTTAGTATGTGGAACTGATTTGGTTGGTGAGAGAATTACCAAAACCTCATGATCAACCTTTTATATATGTGGCAAAATGGTCTGCAAGGGGAGGGATATGACAACATGTGTCATAAAGGCTCCAGCTGGTGCAGAATGCGGCCGCGCGAGTTGTGATGGGGGTCTCCCGATACTCCCATGTAATACCTCTGCTGCACCTTTTGCCGATGTTAACTTCCCATCGCCCTGTGCGCTCCCACAGAGAGGGCCTCCTCAGGGTGCCGTCGGTCAGGGAATGTCGACTGGCGGCACCCAGGGGGAGAGCATTCTCTGTGGGTGCGCCAGCCCTTTGGAATCAGCTTCTGGTTGAGCTCCGGATGGCTCCTGATCTTCGCTCGTTTCGCCGCGACCTGAAGACTTGGCTATTTGAACTTGCCGGCCTGGACTGAGGGACTGGGATTTTAGATCTTAAATTTTAAAAATTTTAAATTTTAGAATGTGTTTATTGTTTAGGGCTATTTGATTTAATTTCATTTTAATTTTTATACATTATGTGTTGTTTATAGTGTTTTAATTGCCCTGTACACCGCCCCGAGTCCCTTCGGAGAGGGGCGGTATATAAATCCAAATAAATAAATAAATAAATAAACTTTGCCATTTACAAACCTGTGTTCAAGATCAGGTTGCATATTTTGTCCCTTTTATGTCATTATGGTTAAGAAAATGTATCTATGTGTAAAGGGGGTAGGCAACCTTGGCTCTTTTATGACTCGTGGACTTCAACTCCCAGAATTCCTGAGCCAGCTTGGCTAGGCTATGAAGTGGGCAGTGCCTGGGCTCCATTCTGTTTCCTGTTCCCAATCTTCTGCTTCTGTCCCATCATAGATGTAGCTAGCTGGGTATGAAAAATATGGTTTGAATTTGTATTTTATACCATGCGCTTCCTACCCTAGTGCTCTAGGTCAGCCTTCCTCAACCTGAGTACCTCCAAATCAGTAAATTTTAGCTATCCTGTGGAGTGAGCAGTATGGCTGACCACTGCTAAATATTCTGGAAGTTGAAAGGCATATGTTTGAAATGGACAAATCAGAACAAGATTCTAGACAGTATATTAGTATTCATTCCTATAAGAAAATGCTCAAAGTTCTTCTCATTTTTTGTTCTGGTTCTTACTTTTCTCTCTAAAACAAAACAAAACACCATACAACAAAACCTTCTTAAGCAGGACTTGCTTAAGCAAAACCAATTTTACTGTTATACAAGCCTCCTTTGAAGCAGCCTTACTGAACATTTTAGCACATTATCTTCTACTTCCTTTCCTGTGAATCTGTTACTCAAAACCATGATTATTTATTGCATGTATTTATAAATCTCAGGGGTGCAAACCCAAGCATGTAGGAATCCCCAAATAATCTTCACTTCAGTGCCCTTATAGCTATGCCTTAGTTGTTTCATTCCCAGAGCCGAGAACTCCATGGCACAATGTCTGAGCATCAGCTGGGAAAGGTGTGTGGCAAGGCTACATTTGCATAATGTATTAACCAGTTATTTCATCCCATTCTACAAACCGTTTTATTCTAAATGACGCAGAATAAAGCACTTTCGATGCTTACATATGTAGAAGTGAGGGATTCAAATTTAATAAGAAATGAATAGAAATATCACAATGTTATAGAAGCATGTCAGTGTTGCTACATACAGGCTCTCACCATGCTTGGCTGATAAGAGTGGATTTTAGTACCCTGCATCAATGTGAATGTTGCCGGTTTCACAACTTTTTTTATCATGTTCTTATTAGTTCCTTTTCACTATATTGGAAGGGAATACAATAGATGGAATGTGGCACTAATGCAATGCAGAGATAACTTGCCCATGTTATCTTTGATAGCCTGCTAGGCTATCAAAGATAACATGGCTCAGTGGGTTAGGACACTGAGCTTGTCGATCAGAAGGTCGGCAGTTTGGTGGATCAAATCCCGAGTGCCGCGTAGCAGAGTGAGCGCCTGTTACTCGTCCCAGCTTCTGCCCACCTAGCAGTTCGAAAGCACGTAAAAATGCAAGTAGAAAAATAGGGACCACTACGGTGGGAAGGTAACAGCGTTCCGTGCTAGTCATGCCGGCCACATGACCACAGAGACGTCCTCAGACAAGCGCTGGCTCTTCGGCTTTGAAACGGAGATAAGCACCGGCCCCTAGAGTCGGAAACGACTAGCACGCATGTGCAGGGGAACCTTTACCTTTACCTTTACTAGGATAGACTAGACACTCCTGTCACTGTAGGAAAATATGATTTGACAGTTGGTACAAAATTGGTCACTAAAGAGGAAGTGATGGAGGGACGCTGTAGATTCATATATGCTGGACTGTACAATTCAGAGTACTTGCCTGTTTGGGACAAGAACTTATTGGGAACACTCTAGCAAGACCATAGTAAGGAAAGATTTTTCCATTGACTGTTAGGATGAGTACTCTTTCTAAGTCACAGGTTAAGGCTATGGTTTTCAACATGGAGCATATTCATTAATGAATGATGGCTCCTCTCAAAAAGGCACACCAATTGCTAAATATATACAAAAATACTCAAAAAGATATCTGTGTTCAAGCAAGCAATAATAACATTTTGTTTGAATCTTCTCTTTCAGACTCTTGGGAGTCCCATCGATCTTGCAGAAACAGCACTGTTTGTCCTGTGGAAAGGGTAGAGAAACTGCTACCATTTCCAAATTGGATTAAATAAATGCCAATAAGAGTTTTAGTAAGTGTTTAGTACTTTAGATAACTAGGAATCTGAAAAAATCCCTGCCTTTGCCTTGAGAAACTAAACTAGTTAGTTGTTTTCCTGCCCGTAGAAGATAACTATTTGATCTCAGTGTGCTCCATCTGTGTAGTTATGTATTTGGCCCTGAAAAACTAATCCACACTATGTCAAACCTGGGAGGAGAATGCAGTGCAACTTGTCTGAATTAGGAGAAAAATCCCCACTCTTTCATTATCTAGTATAGAAAACCAAACAGCTGTTACTTTGTGCTCCCCTCCAAACCCTCCCCCACCATTCCTCCAAAAAAACCAGAATTGGATGAAGCATGCAGGAAAGCATTGTATATAGAGGATGCTCACCAATGCTCATCATAAATATTAGCACAAAGTGAAATATCTTTATGATCAGTTTCTAAAGTGCTGAATATTTATTTTGTTACTTGTTTTTTTTACCAGAACACAACAAAATGTAGAAGGAAAGTTAGATTTCTATGAATAAAGCATATCAGTTTTATAGAAACTTGTGCGTCTTTTTCAAACTGTACTCCTTTAAATTCTAATTTTGTATTTTACAAAGTGCTAATACTTTTCTATCTTGAGTGAAGATGTTTAAGATATACAAGTCTTGTATAGGGGATAAATGTGTTAAAAATGCAAGCAGATGCAAAGAGGAGGCAGTGGTAAGGAATAAGGTATTATTTTATGAATGCAGTGAACTGATTGTCAAGTATGAAGAGTGGGGAAGAACATAAACTTAAAATAATATCTAAACCAGTCAGGTTGTTAACCATTACAAAAGTTTTGCTTATGTAAATGGGAAGACAGACACAGGAGAGAAAATAGTCAAAGATTCTCCAATATCTTTTCTCTATCTAGCCTTCAAGATGGTAGCAATAGACAAAAAGATGGTAATGTTATGAGAATCAGTCTGATTTGAGGGTGCTTATGTCAATTACTGAATCTAATACTCTCCTTTCCTCCTCTTCTTATCAAGGCATTGCACAAGACTAAGCACATTCCTGAAAAAATGAATATATATAAATGAATGCAACTGTGGGATGTATAGGGTAGCAATAGCAATACCACTTAGACTTATATATCTCTTCATAGTGCTTTACAGCCCTCTCTAAGTGGTTTATAGATTCAGCGTATTGCCCCCAACAATCTGGGTCCTCATTTCACCAATCTCGGAAGGATAGAAGGCTGAGTCAATCCTGAGTCAGTCAGCACTGAACTGTTGATAGTGGGCAGAGTTATTCTAACCACTGGGTCACCATGGCTCTATGGAGTTCTTTGAATCAGAGACAGAACAGATTAAATTGTTTATGCCACCCAAAGTAAATTAAAAATGACCTCAAGATGTTCCGATCTACTCCAGATTCCTGGAGCTAGATGATATGATGTACTGTAGATTCCTGGCAGTCAGTGCATAACATAATCAATTATTAGAAATGCATTACTGTATAAATGTTCTGCACCTTGTAGTGATGCCTGGAGCTGTATAGATCATGGGTTCTCAAGAGTTTATTTTAAAATACTATTACATTAAGGACAACCAGACTGGTCTTGGATATCTTGGACATGTTAAAAAAAAATAAGATGTTCCTTACAGAAGACAGATGTTCCTTTGGGTTTTCTGATGAGTAGGATTTGAGCATAATAATAATAATAATTTAATAACTGGATCATTGTTAACTTAAATGAATCAAGAGGTTTCCAGAAAACATAACTCATTTAAAAAGCAATGAGCAATTTAATAGTTCCATCTGTGATTTCATGACTGTATCACCATCAATATCATTGGTCTCTTTTTTACATATTTGGTGGGAGGGAGTAGGGGAAACGAACTTACAATGCTCCCACAAAGCAGTTAATAAGAACTCAATTTATAGAACAAAGCAACATGAAAATATTACATGTGGAAAAGTGTGTCTTTGCTGCTAACATACACAGAGTATTAAAATACTGAGTGAAGCCATTTCCTAAGGCAAGACCACATGAAGGAAGCATGAGAACTGTATGCAGAAGGAACAATGGTATAGAGAAACTGGAGGAATTATATTCTTAAGAAGTCACAGCCACCTCATAGGTAATTTAATTTTATTGCATTTTATAATGCCATTGTCCATACAGATTACATGCAGCTAGATCTACTGTACAAGGGTTTACCGTCTGCCAGAGCAGACACACAGAAGTCCAGAATACAAATACACAGCAATGCTATTTCCTTTATACAGCATGGATATACGGCAGTGTGAAGCAGTAAGAGGAGGATGGATCAAAGGATTACAGACATCCTTCCCAGTAATCTTTCACTTCACACTGACTTGCCACCTGCTAAAAGGATGATCACATCAAACCAACAAATGTGAGGAAGAAAAAACCCACAATATTAAAGGTCACTGCATGTCTCGCCTCTTTCCTTATATTTTCCTGAGTGCCAGGAAAAGGAAATGACAGCAGAGTGCTGACATGTCAGTGTTCCCCACCTTCCCACCACACATTGGGTACTAGCATGAGGGAGAAGATACCTATTCGCAACAGAGATTTAATTAGAAGAAGCCCCTTGGGGCCAACATAAAATATTACAAATGAGCAAATCAGATCGTTGCAGGAGACATGTTAACCTCCCATTTTCATTCAGTGAGATCAGAGACCCGCTGGCTCACGCTGAACTGCTCACACTGATACAATTTTAGAGTCACCAGTCATTGGTTCTTGGGTGTTTTCCTGCCACCTGAGATTCAGTGAGAGATTTGGAAGACAAGAATGCCAAGTGAAGCAGAGTCTCAACTCTTTGGGAGGGCCCAGAGAAACACTGTTTCATAGAGCATCCCATCAAAATGAAGGGCAGAGCAGTGGGTCTTCAAATCTTACTTCTATAGTAGAACCGCATGGTTATTTAAAAAAAAAACAAACAAACCAAGAGGACTCCAAACTGACAAACCTTCAGCACTTTGGAATATATCTAAATCTGGAAAAACAAACAAAATGTTCCCCTGAAATTATGGAGCATTTCCACACTTATGTGGCTCAGGGCAACCAGGAATTCAGAGTATGGATAATACAGGGCAAAATCCTAGGGGTTTTTCAAAGTAGGATTTCTGTCGTTCACCCTGAAAAATAACTACATTAAAATTATGTAAACATACAAAACTGAAATACGGACACCTTTGGTTTAATACAATGTGTATTTTAAATTCTGTTCCTATTTTTCTAAACTTCAGGAACCAATGAGGAAAAGGAAATTATATCGTTATCCCAGTTTCTTTTTAGCAACCATCTATCTCCTCCCACTATTTCTACTGACTAATTTAAGAGAGAAAGCAAGCCAAAAACAACATAAGGAACTGGAACAGCATCCAAGTCAAGTCAAAGAGAAATACAAGAATGGCTTCCTAAATTCCAGAACAAGGAGAAAAAAAAAACCCTTCCTAAATATTCCCTGCATTAGTCTCATCACAGGATAGTTAAACAGACAATAATCTAGTTTTAGTAGGTTTTTAACCAGCATATATATCAATATATACATATACTATCCTGCCACAAATTGTGTTTGGTCTTTCCCATACCACCCCTTTAAAAGCCATTTTGAGGTAACAACAAAAATAAAATATTTTTAAGACAAAAAAGAAAGCCCCCAAATAAGTACTATATGCAGTTTTGAATGAAATAATTTGGTGGACATAAATGTGCAAAAATAGATGTACCTAATGTAAGCAAGAGTCTGGAAGGACACTGGTATCAGGTGCCAAAGAAAGGCAGCTTCTCATGGCTCACACCAGTGGGTTGCTTCGGCAGTCAGGAATAAGGGGCAAGGAAAATAAAATCCCAAGAGCTTGAGGCCACCAACACAAAATTTTAAATACTATTCTTCCATAGGACCCATGGAACAATAATACATGGGCGTATTTGACAAAGTAGAAGCAGTTACATAAAGGCCATTGTTTATTTCTTACTGTGTCCATGTGTATTTGTATATACATTGTTCAAGTGAAAAAGTGAACTGAATTTGCTGATCAGAAACAAAACAAAAAATAGAATTAGAAATAATTCATTAAACCCTTATAGGAGAAATGTAATCTAAATAAAGGACCAGTGAGTTTGAAAATGTTAGAAAAGACACTTGCAGATGAAATCATGGCTTTAGTACCTACTCAATGTGCTTACTCAAATAGGCATATTCTTCTCATTTAACTGCTTGATTTTGCTAGGAAGGAAACCAGGAGGACAGATTTTATTGCTAAAATTTAAATAGGCTTTTAATACAGAATAAACATTCTTCATCACCCACCCTTCTTGGATTCCTTGGGTGCCATTTATTATTTTTTATGAGTTTATCTGAATTTATGCTATTATAACAGAACAAATACTGACCAAAGAAGAGGGCAGAACCAATTGGTCATCATTTGCTTGTGATTTGCTCACACTATTTAAGGGTTTTTTTTAATAAATCAACCCACCTTATAGATGATATGCAATCAAATTCCATCAGGACACAAATGCCCAAAGTCATAATTAGAAAAAAAGGGTCAAATGAATTACATTTAAACAAAATGGCATCAGCGATGTTAGATGTTGGGAACTAAAGCTTTAGCAGTTCAATCTGGGAGAAATTTCAGATTTCCAAGATGTTGGGGGACAAAATCACCCCAAACTGAAGATCTTTAGGGAACTGCATATTTATTCAGTGATACTGAATTACATTCTTTCTTCAGTGTACTTTTAAGAGATGTATCAGGATTAGAAAAATACATTTAAAGCCCTACAAACTATGCAAACACCTGTAGGCTTCTCAAAGCTCTCAAGACAAATGTATATAATGCAAGTCCTCATTAATTGCAAGTGTAATCAGCAGACAGTCTTTAATTGAAAGTGAATAGATTTAGGATCTGCTTCTCAATTTATTTCATTGTCAGTTTTGTAAAAAAAAATTGTTTTGCAATTCCCCCCCCCCCCGCTGGGACAGTGTGACAATATTGAATAAATGAAATTACATTTCTAAGTAATCTTTGTTGGGAATGCCAGGACCACCAAATAAAATAGGAACTATGGTGATACAATAATTTTGCTTTAAGTCACAGGCACAAATATGAAGAAAAATCCATTATTCCAAAGCTTCATTACTTACTTTCCAATTCTTAGATATGTGCTAGTTCCCTTCATGACCAGGCCTAGATTCTAAGCCAATCTAATTGTAAGTTACCTATCCACCTCTCATATTGACAAGTTGGTAATAGAAGCCTAGCTTCGGCACATAAGGCAGACATTTGAAGAAAGCACACCCAATATTTTAAAGCTCATCCACTACAAAAAGAGATGGAGAAAGCATCGGAAGGGCCACTTGTGTGAGGAACTTAATATTGTCACAGCATCCATGACCTAAAACACTTTCCCTCAATGATCACTAACACAATGACTTGATTCTCAAAGAATAAACCTGTCGTTGAATTGAATCACTTCAGGCTTCAAGTAGCAGATCATGTGGCTAAATTTTCCATTTTTTTAAAAAAAAATCTGCCTGGAAGGAAGTATATTTAGTCACATGACTTCCTTCCCTCTTGCAGGCTGATCTGACATAGTTAAACACAGACGCATCCTGTGAGAGCTAGGTTTAAAGCTATCCTCTGAGACAGGGGTGTCAAACTGCCGGCCCACGGGCCCATTTCATCATACCAAAGCCATGCCCACCCCATTGCCAGCAATGCAAAAAGAGTTGCAATATGTTGCGACACGTCACATGATGTGGCTAGTTTGACACCTGTGCTCTGAGGATACATATGTATTAATACTGTCACATGAAGGCAGGAAACAGCTGTAACTGGCAGAATTATTTTAGCCATGAAATACATTCTGGAGTTGCTCCATTCTGGGCAAAATGGAATTCTAGAGGCTGCATTGTTTGCCTTTATGCAGCAGTAAAGGGCTGAAATCATTTCCCCTGAGAGATAGTAAATGCCTAATGAAGTATGGATAGGATGAAAGGGAAACATCCCCAACTTTGTCAAGATTCTCAAGAAAAAATGGAAGGCTACCCTTACAGAGGTTAGGAATGCTTCTAGGGCTGCCTCCATGTTCAGAAAGCCAACCTAGATTAGATATCCACCAAAGAATTGTTGTTTCTTGGACTGTTTCTTTAGAACAATGACAGTAGCATATTACTTGATTATGCATTGGGGGAAAACTCTGGCCAATGACTGTCTAGTTAGTATATAGTGGGAAAGGCTTAAAGACTAACTTTCTGTCTGACAGTAACGTTTCCTGTTCTGTAGCCCCAGATGACCTTTCCCCATTCTGTTACCCGGAATGAGATAGCATTGGAAAAGTTTTAACTGCTAAATACATATTGCTCAACACTGCAACGACAGCCAAGTTAGGCTATGCAATGCTTGGGATTTGAAGGCAAAAATATGCTTTGGAGCTTACAAAGGTGGGAATGTAGCTTGTCTGGAATGCCTTAAACTCAAAATATGTTTCTTAGGGTTGCTATATTAGCAAGACACTACATTAGCTCCCTTACATGTACCAAAGCACCTTTTCCCCTTGAAATCTGAAGTGCTCCCTAGATCTATGAGTACTATTTAGCTCTCAATTTACAATGGGTAGTTCACTTATTAACCCCAGGGTATCATGCTTTCTTTTTCTCGTGCCTCTCTTTAAATAGGTATGGATGACCAAACCCAAACAGCAAGGCAAATGTTTTGGCTTGGACAAAGACAATTATATATGTAAAGAGAATCTCTTCTCAATGTTAGGATGGTTTAACAGTTTAACTCTTGACTGTACAGTACCAGGAAACATCACTTTAATACTGGCAGAAAACATATATCCTGGGCATCTCAGGTCCAGCTGCAGATGTCCAACAAATGGTTGGTATTGTACCAGGACCAGGCAAGAGAAAAAACTGAGATCAGTGAATCAGGATGGTAGCAACTTTGAGAAGATCAAACTTATAATAATGCAGCTGTAATTCTAGGATTGACAGAAAAGGGAGCCAAAGACAAAATACAACAGCACCATAGTATAGCCATTTAGTTCTAAAACTATTGGCAAAGCAATTTGACACAACAGAGGACTACAAATTGTGATGCAATCAGACAAAGTTCCAAAAAGCACCTCAGTGCATGCGCAGAGAGTTGGGTCTAAACATTACACATTCCAGAATTTACCATTTTAGGCTGCAAGAATCTGCTTTTTTAAAATGCAACTCAAAGTAAAAATAAAATCAATGCAAAGAGAACTTGCATATGTTTAGGAATAAACTATGCATAATCTGTTTTTCTGATGCATGACTTTACTATAAACTAGGAGGTCTTATTTATGGGAAACAATTACAGGATGCGACTTCAGCAACACCTGCAACATTCTCTAATTCACACAGTGCATTTGTAGATCAACAGTCCAAAGTTTGAGATGTCACAATGAATCTGCTGTATTTCAGAAACATAAGTTGCCCAACAGTGCTTCAAAGAAAATACCAGGTTCTCAGTTTTGGGAAGAGAAGGAGAAGGGGTTAGGGCAATTAAGCCTTTGAAAAAAAATTTAAAAAAAGAAAAACAAGAGTAAAATCCCGGTGTATAAAAAACAGTTGAAAAGTTAACATGAAATAAAGACAGTTCTGACCTGTAGAAAGAAAGAAAGAAAAAAGGAAAAAAATCTCCAGCAGCAAGATGGAAGTAGGTTCAAAAAAGACCCATGGAATGCCAATCACACCCTAGGCTTCACAGCGTACCCTTGGTTCAAGAAACGTCAAACACAAAGCAGCAATCCATGCTCCCGATACAACTTCATTAGAAATGTACAAAACAGCACCTGTAAACTTTGATTTAAATAATAACTTAAAATCAAAAGAAAGTGACAAAAGGGCTAAGGGGATGCAGGATCTTTGTGATTCCCCCCCCCCTTTTTGGCTGATGCCAAAAGTTAGAATAAGTCAGAATAAAAGCACCAAACAAACAAAAATATTAAGTGTTTTGGTTTATGCTTCTTGACTAAGCAAGGTCTTTGGTAAATGGTTAAGCCAATTGCAAAGCATTCTATAGAGGACACCAGGGAGACATTTAAATATGGTCCCGAGAAAAAAAATGAGGTGTGGTGTGTTTTTAGTAAAAGGAGGATAGATACATTTTCTTGAGCTGCTTCTGGAGTAAAGCTAGGACCCGAGAGATGGATAATAAAAGTGTTGAGGTATTCTTAGTGCTTGCAATCCTACATTGCCTGTCTTTGTGGTCCTTGAAAAGCAAGCCACTTGGTTTGATGGTTCTCTAAGGAGGCTCAAAAAAGCTGTTGCAATTTGATTCACACCCCATAAACATGATCACCTCCAGTTTTCTGCAGCTGAGAGACTGTTGGCCCCCTTAAGTGTACAGCCCCTTTCAAATCAGAGCAATTAACTTATTTTATCTAAATAACAAACTTTATAATTTTGCTTGCCTGTTAGAAATAGTAGGAAACGAAGTAAGGGAAAATGCATGTTCAGTAGAGCCCCATACTGTAGGCTCTAGGAATCAAGTCCTGACAAGTTTTCTGAAATAAGGATTGTGGACTTTCTTGCAGTCATAATTCAGAAATGGAGAATATTTTTCATTTTTGGTGTTCTTGATTTTACCTAGATTCAAAATCAGTTTTAATCATTTTGACATATTTAGTAAACGGAGAATCTTGGAGAAGGGGAATTTTAGAAAGGAAGTATAAACTGTTTGCTAGATGGACAATAGCAAGAATTAAACATTTTCAAATTTTACCAAATCTGAGATTTGAAGTCAAGACGTTTTCTCCACCACGAGAAAAAGGTGGAGACTGGCCAAAATCAGCCAGCTACCATTTCTTTCCTTTTTTTTAATGCTGGTATGACACACCATAGCCCTAACCAGGAGACAGATCTATTTAAAAAACTGAGCAAATAGAGATTATCCAGTGCTTTAGAGTTATTGCAAAGAATAATCCTCAGAATAATCCTCCATCTTTTTTTTAAAAGAGAGAAAATTTGATTTGGGCTAAGAAATTTGACACCAGTCATGTACAAACAGAAATCAGTGACAGATCAGGAATAATATTCCTTTTTGTGATAGGTAAAAAGGCTCAAGTGCTAGTTGATTTATTATAATCTTGGGAGTTAAGAGCATTTTTTTTTAAAAGATGGTTTGTTACCATAGTTAGCCAGCTCCGGAAAAGGACACTAAGAATATACTGTATTTGAGACAAATGGAGAAATTCTGCATATAAGGAAAATACAATCCCCCTCTTTTCTCTTCCCCTTCAAAGTCAAAAACACTTATGTTACATATTACCAACTGCATAGTGTTTGGAGCAATGAAAAAACATTATTTAACTATGAAAATCAGAAGAGTAGAAAGCAATCCTAAATTAATCAGAAATATGCTGACAAAGTATTCTTGAGCATCTTAGTTTGGGGAGGTCATTTAGCATAATTATCAGTATTGAACGTGACTATTCACACATAGCTGTGATGATTTATTTTCTTCATGGACTACAGAGTATAGAAGAGGAACAGCTGCCATTTCAGAAAACATCAAATTGCCTGCATCAGCTCGTCTCCAAAATAATGGGAGAAACTCCTATGTTCCAATTAGGCCTGAAAATAAATTTCAGAGATTTCCTGATGGGAAAGGGAAGCATGTGCTGGTTTGTTGTAGAAAGACTTCCTTAGAAACATTAATATCCATCTTCCTTGAGATGTTGGATTCCTGATCATACAGAAAGCAAACCAGTTTCTCAATCAGCAACTGTCAGAGTCTCAGTAATCAAGGAGGGGCATTTGGGTTGTTCTTTCATGGGGGGAACAGCAAAGTAGCCTTTGGAAACCTGATGTTTTCTGTCATGCAAAACGCTCTTTAGCTTTAAAAAATATATATTCTGATGTGAGGCAGCAGACAATTGACAGAATCAAGTAAGGGGGAAAATTTGGGTCAACACTATTCATCTGACACATTTAATTCTTGTTATGAGTTTTGAAGCATCTTTCCCCCCCACATTGGCTTACAGCTAAGAACTAATGAGTAGCACAAGAGTTGTGGGATAGGATATATTTCTACTAGAGAATGTCAGAGGAAACTGAGTGCTGCTTTGTAGCTTTGTTCTGGTTGGTCACAAAGGTGGGGAATTGCTTATCTTACATTTATACAGATATATTGCTTTGAATTCTGTTTGGTCAACCCAGTTTTGGTCTGTTCCCCACAGCCATAAATTTCAGCTTATCCCCCCTTTCCTATCTCAAGTGCTTGAGATGTTGGTAGCTTTGCAAAATCAGCGGTATTTACATCTGTTAAACCTTCCCATTGGTCACATAAACAATCAAGGAGTCATGCTTTCTGGCTTCAATATTTGCAGGAATGGAAGAAACAGGATGGCAGCTGATAGAAGCAAGCAAAAGATTCATCTTGCAGAAGTCTCTCCCTGATTCAGTCTCAACCATTATCTTGTCTGCTGGCTGCCCATATATAGGCTTCTGAAAGTGTTTAACATTATGTCATGGCAGTGAATGGACATTCATTCCTGGATTTTGTGCAGAATAAAGCTTTGTGAGTTGAAGTCTGGCTGTCAGTTGTGACTGGTGATAGAAGAATGCTTCTTGAATTTGGAAAGACGCAAACACAGGTTGGAAAAAAGAATAACCAAGTGGTTTTATATGTGGCAGTAACCCCTTGCTATCCTAAAATGTATTTAATAAAGTAAGGTCAGTTTTTCATTTTTTGCCCAGTTAGAAAATGAACATAAATTGCAACATTAGGACCTTGGCAGAGGTCTTGCTTCCATTGCTATTCCAGTACTCTGAAGTGGTGTTACAGTGGCAAGGATGTATGTGTGTAAGAAATGGAGACAGTGCATGTGTGAAGGTAAGAAAAAGTGAGAATAGATTCCTCCTAGTGCAAAGTTCTCAGTGGGATTACTGGCAAACTATTGAAAATGCTTTCCATGGGAAAATAAGGGACATTCACTGAAGCCTTTGGCTTTGATATTGTCCCTTAATATACTGGATGCTTCCAAAATCTTGATTTGTGGAAACCAGGCATATGGGTTGAAAATGACAAAACACAGAGCAGACAATACAAGACAGCTTCTTTTTTATCCCCATGAGATAGGGGTATGGGGAGGGGAGGCAGCAAAGAAGTCTTCGGACAGAAACAACCTACCATCCTCGTTTACCAATTACAAAATTTAAAAAAAAATAAGAAAAGGAAAAAGCTCAACTCCGGTTTTTGTGTTTTTTTTTCCACATCCCCTCTGTGAATGTCTTTTAAGAGTCATTGGGATGTAAAAAGGGGGAAAAAGTGTGTGCCTTCAGCAGTGGGTAGGCTCATGGCCTTTTGCTTTGTAGAAGTGCCTTAACTAAGTAATGCTGAAGGTCACCTTGAGGAGATGGGAGCCATTGCTTTGTCTCTGGGAAATGATGGGCCCTATATGAAGATGAAGGGCTCTTAAGACAAGTCTTCCACTGGCAGTTCCTCCTCTAGGTCTCTGTCATCAGGAATCGTCACATTCTGATTGGTAGTTGCCATGAGAGAAACAGGTCTGCTGTCATCTTCTGTCTCAGCCGGTTCTTCCTTCACATGCACTTGATGGCTGAAGAACAAAATTTTGGAGGATCAGGTAGAATTAGAACAAATACAAGAACAGTCTACAAGAGATTGGCAAGAGAGTTTTCAGATGGAACTATATAACAGAGGATCAGAGGTTAAACAGAGTAGTTGCTTAGCTGGATAGCAATACTCTTCTGATTCTCATCCAGATCCTAAATACCCAGGTCTCTATGTATTTGCAATGAAATGGAAATATTCAGTTCAGCTAAGTCAACTATAGAGTATTTCATTGCAATTTTAATCTATGGTATCCTAGCAGATTTTTCCAATGATTAAATTTTTGACATTAAGAAAAATATTTCTTTTCTCCATAGTTTCTAAATATTGTAAACGAGATCCTTTTGTCAGTATAAGTAACACAAATACATTTTTCAAGCTATCTTTTGATGACTGAACCATAGTGAAAATATCTATCTGTTACTAAGAATAAATAGGGCAATATTCACTGGAGCTCTTAAGCAATTGTGTTATGATACAAGACAAATAACAAACCAACCTATAGATTGCCACTGTAGGCTGAGGGACAGCTCTGTTCTGAAAAAATATATAAATGTTTTGAATTGCAAATCTTATCTCAGTAGTACGAAGAACCTTGTATGAAAGTCCAGGCCATGCCTACTTATTGACAAAAATAAGCAACTGATGAAGTGGACTAATTCATGAAAGCTCATATATAATAATAATAATAATAATAATAATAATAATAATAATAATAATAATAATAATAATAATAATAATAATAATAATAATAATAATAATAATAATAATAATAATAATAATAATAATTAGTAGTAGTAGTAGTAGTAGTAGTAGTAGTAGTTGTTGGAAGGGACCTTGGAGGTCATCTAGTCCAACCCCCTGCTCAGGCAGGAAACCCTATACCATTTCAGACAAATGGCTGTCCAGTCTCTTCTTAAAAACTTCCAGTGTTGGAGCATTCACCACTTCTGGAGGCAGGTTGTTCCACTGGTTAATTGTTCTAACTGTCAGGAAGTTTCTCCTTAGTTCTAGGTTGCTTCTCTCCTTGACTAGTTTCCATCCGTTGCTTCTTGTCCTGCTTTCAGGTGCTTTGGAGAATAGCTTGACTCCCTCTTCTTTGTGGCAGCCCCTGAGATATTGGAACACTACTATCATGTCACCCCTCACCCTTCTCTTCATTAAACTACACATACCAAATTCCAGCAACCGTTCCCTATATGTTTTAGCCTCCAGTCCCCCAATCATCTTTGTTGCTCTTCTCTGTACCCTTTCTAGTCTCGACATCTTTTTTACATCGTGGTGACGAATGCCTTAGTTTTTACTGTCTCGATATATATTATTTTTTACTGTTAAAGCCTAATATGACTATTTTTGGACATCATTAACAATAGAAGTTCTAGATCTATTTCCAGTTTGCATAAACTCTTGAAAAAAAAAACCTAAATTGATTTTCTACTAAACTGTTAAGAGACATTTAAAGACTTCTGGATCTAGTAATCTTGCTTCTGGAAATAGCGTTGTCTTAGCACTTCCAAGAAATTTCATTTAATTTCAATATATGAAGCCTTTATGCAGTGGTGGGATTCAAATACGTGAACAACCGGTTCTCTGTATGGATGCCGCTTCCGGAAGTCCGTTCTGGGCCTGGGCAACCAAAAATTTAGCTACCGGTTCTGCTGAACTGGTGCGAACTGTCTGAATCCCACCACTGCCTTTATGATTAAAAAAACCAACACCTTGTTTCTGGGCTTACTTGTACTGTTGTGGTGAAAGCCGGGGGCTATTGCTGCCATTGCTGTTGACTTGTTCTACAGTGCTGCTCACATCATCATGGCCTATGTGCAGCATGCCACTAGTGGAGCTTGTGTTGATCATGGTGGGACTATTCAGAAGAGGAAAGTTGCTCTCAGCCAGAGCTGCCTAAACATAAACAGCAACTGGTATAATTCACAAATTCTTAAAGAAATCAGATATGACATGTTTAGAAAACAACCCCAGATATTTTTTTACTTAGAAAATGGTTAATATTTTGCCTTTATACTAACAGTACCTTTATTTTCCAGGAAAAAAAATCAAAAGGTTTAGACAAATAAAAATTTATTACTTTATTAAGAACATTTATTTTCTACCTTTTCTTTCAATAATATCAGTTAGGATGGCTTACAAGGAAAAATAGTTCAACCTAGATAACTAAAAGATATTTGAAAGTCCCATCAGTTTTTATGGTTTTATACATTTAAAAATATTGAGGGGAAAACCTTGGTCTGTTTGAAGCAGATGTCAGAAATATAAGCTTTCTATTTGTGCTGATAAGCTTTTGGTCATTGGCTAAGATGATCTGAAACTTAATTTAATGAGATTCATTAAATAGCGATATGTCACTTGTTCCCTAACAGAAAATATGCCTAAAACAGCTAGTCCATGTTAGTATCCAATGCTATCTTTTATTCCGGTGTGTTATTCCCCATCAGAAGAGAAGGGTAGTAGAGGGATCAATCCACTGATCAAAGCTCAAAGCATTCAGCTCCAAGAGAGACTATCTATTCTGTCATTTGCTGTCACTGATTTCTTCTCACCTTGCTAAAAGTTAGAACTTATATTGTGAAGCAAAAACAAGCAAACACTGCAATGTAACTGAAACAGCAAGAAGGTGGATATTGGAGTCCCAGGGGTGGTGAAGTGGTGTGGGTTATAAGTGATCTGGTTCCTCTGATTATCTTGAGGAAAAATACCACATTGAATATTCTGGAATATGAACTAAATGAAATAATGACTTCATCGATCACTGAAAGAGTTTTGAAGATTTTCTACAATGCAGTAGTACAAGATTCCAATAGAGGAGGAGTTTAACCAACCCAATATTCCCCAAACAAAGATGGCTTGCTGTAATAGAAACAAGTGCGCTTCTCCACCTATGAAGACTTACCTGATAGCTGGCATTAAGTGCTCCATAACTAAGGCCAGAAATCATGTTTTTCACTAAAGTTGGACTCCTGTAAACAAAAGATGCAGCTTTTAACATTCCTATTCAAAAACAAGAGTAAGATAGCAGAGATGTCTTGGAAAGAACACATTGCTTATCTCCGTTATTGTTTAGTCCTTCCCAATTCCCATAATTTACAACTCTCATAATACAAAACCAGCATGTTTAGGAGCATTGGGATATTGCTAGCCTAGCCTTATAATGCAGCTATTGACTCTCAATATATATTAAGTCCTGCTACAGGGTGTCTTGTTTTATTTTACACACTGCCAGACTATTCAGGAAGGACTCCTGAAAAGAGAGGGGGGAAAGCAGGTGAAGGTAATTTCTCCCTACTCCTTGCAACATAGCCACTATCATTATGGGAACAATTCTGGATGTTTTTATTACTATTTAAAAAATACTATTCGTCCTGTTTTATGGTTGATGTTTCTTAGCTACTTGTAACACTTAAGGATGTCTCATACTAGTGTATATACAACCATGGTGGTAGAAGGCAAATAACAGTTATGTGGGCGTGCAGTCTTGCACAGAATAATATTAGCTTGTTTAGAGTAAAACTGAGTTCTTATAGAAATTATAGCATACTGGCCAAAATGCCAAACCTGGCTGACACTTACCATTATCAGGGAAGTTTGTATGTGGCAAAACTGTGACTATGGCTGATAACCTTCTCTATTTTATTCTCCTCCCCTACAAAAACCCCCACTGATTCTTGATTAATCAAAGCCATGATAAGCATTAGGCATTGGAGATCAGTATCTGTGAATCCATCTGTTGTTGACCATGGCATACAGGAAATGGAAAGACTGTTGAAATGCAAAATGTTTTTCCATTTATCTTTTATACTGTACATGTAAAAATTACAAATGTACACAAACATACATATGAAATATAGTGAATGGTAGTGGTGTAAATTGGTGTAGATTTAGCTGTTAGCTGTGATATAAGAGCCTTGGTGGAGCAGTGGGCTAATGCCTCCTTAAGTAACACCAGCTGCTTGCAATTAGTGCAGGTTCGCATCCCACCAGGCTCAAGGTTGACTCAGCCTTCCATCCTTCCGAGGTAGGTAAAATGAGGACCCAGATTGTTGGGGGCAATAAGCTGTAATAATGCCGCTTGGGGGGGGGGGGCGAAAGCCCTAATAAGCAGGCATATACATAGAATGAAGGCTATTGCTAAGCACATTGATTTTTGCTTAGAATGTAAGCCGCCCTGAGTCTTCGGAGAAGGGCGGGATATAAATGGGATTAAAATAAATAAAAATAGTAATATAATAATTAAGCAGAAAGCTACAATTGGAAGACAAATGTTACTTTGTTTCTAAATCTTAGATATTTGGCTTAATATTTTTTAATTATTAAAGATTTTGAAAGTGATTTAACTATAAAATTAAAATATTTCTCTTCTATCTATATTATTTACATTGCCTCAGTTTTTTATGTATAAATAAGCTCTAAACATAGCTAATGGCAAAACAAAAAATGGCTTAGCGTTATTTAACAACATTTTGTCTACAATAAGGTACAGCACTACTGGACTGCTACCAGTGGTTCCTTCTGGTTTATGGAATACCATTAGCCCCTTTCAGTTACTATTTGGTATCTGCCCTTTGTATCTGTTCATTCTGCCAAAATGCTTCAGTGTATTTTTACCACTGCTTGTACATGCTGAGGTGATGTTTGCAGCACAATTCTATATATCCAAGAATTCTTTTGATCATGTAAATTTCCAGAGATTAATAGTATGGCTATAGCAATAACACTGGTATCAATGCATATTGCAGGTACCAGATACTTTCTCTTTTCTCATTTCCACCCGGTCTTCTTTTGACTGTTCTTTATTGATAGTTGTATAAAGTATCTTTATGACATTCCCATGGGAACATTTAGTGACAAGGGTCTGATGTTGATAGGGAAAATTTACATTGCACACACCTATATACACATGGAGTGTGAAAGTGAACATAGAACAAAATGATTATAAAATCACTCAGTAGTGTGCTGTGGTTCTTCACTCAAATAAGCCGACATGTCAACAGAAGCATTAGTTATTAAAGCCAAAGTTAAAATACGGTTCTAAAAACCTAAATGCATAATGAAGTCTCTCAAGAATGTAATAATCATACAAGCCTCTCAGTCACCTCTTTTCCCTGGGTCATTTGGTGGGAATTATATTGGGGTTAAATACTCATTTCAAAAATATACTACTAGCTTATGGTATGTACTACTAGCTTATAATATATCAGTGATGGCCATAAGCCTAGATATTTTTAAAAGCATTCATGGAGGCTATGAATGACTAATAGTTATGACAGATATATATCGGTATGAAAGCCAATGCTCCTATTCCAGAGCTCCCATGCACTTTCCATCTCCATGTAATCTGGACTTTGCATACTCCCAACTATTCTCATATCTCAGCAGATGGCATCATTGGCTTACCTTGTTTGTGTTCAGAAACTAAGCAGGGTAATATATAAATCTGATATCACCAGAAAATAACATGAGTATAGGCCAGTTTCAGGATTAAATCCCAGAAAAAAATATAGAAAACCACTTAGGTTTTGTGTGTTGTGTTTATTTAGTCACTAAGTCATGGGTTTTCAAACTTGGCCCTTTTATGACTTGTGGACTTCAACTCCCAGGATTCCTCAGCCAAGGCCAAGTTTGAAGACCCCTGCACTAAGTGTTATACTCAAGGCCACCTTTACTTTTTTAAAATTGTTCTCAGATTGAACCATAAAGCTACCTGACAAGCTATCAGACATACCCGGTCATCTTTGGTGGCCTTCTCTTTTGGTACTCATTTTCATCTACGGTCCATACTGCTCCCTTGACATTTTCCACTCGCACAAAGCACTTATGCAGGCTCAGGTTGTGGCGTACAGCATTCTACAAGCAGAGTAGAGAGAAAAACAGAATATTATCAAAGTAGATGAAGATCTCCCATTTAACAGTTCCTCTCCAATAAAATTTTCCAATTAATTTTTGTGTTAACCAAACATAGCTTCCTACAGAGCTGTCATCAGCAAAATGATATCTATATTCTTAACAACTCCATATAACAGTCTTCTAAGGAAGGATTGGTTTCACTTTATCATATGCTGAAATCTACATATAGTAATTATTGTAGCAGACGGGTTTTTGTTGAATTATCTCAATTCAATTGTCCTATAATATTGCTTATTTATACCTCTTGATCTGTATGAAATCTTTGCTACTAAACATTAACAGTCCCAGTTAACACATGTCATAACACAGACATACTCATGGACTATCCTGAAGAAATTCAACAGTTATGAGATCTGAGCTGCATGAAATAGAATGTCAGCAACAGGAAAAAAATAAGATCCCGAGTTACGTGAGACATCACCGCAATGAGATCAAGTGCCCACAGCCACTTGAAAAAGACTATTACTTAGAGATACAAAAGGGATTACTGTACGACAATTTCAGTCATTTTCCTGAAAGTCAATGGACTTCATCAAATCGGCAACCACTCTTTCTTAAACTCTAAAACATCTAGTAATAAAACTTCCATAGAACAACCATTTGTTGCAATCTAATTTTTACGGATTTTTTATTATTATTATTATTATGGTTATTGTTTTTCTTTCCTTATCAATCAACAATATTCACAAGCCACCCTACATTTTTGCTTACTACTGGCTAAATTAAAGGAAGAGTGGGGAGAGGAAAAGTAAGCTCAGATATTGCAATGAATTTCTATTGTCATCTTCTTTCTGAAACCCCAAGATCTCCCTCCTTTTTCACAGCACGTCCCTCCTCTTTATTCTCCCATCTTTACATTTCTAAATGTAAAAATAAAGAAAATGCACGTACACAGGCAGTGTTGCCCTGAGAGCTACTAGCTCCTTCTCCCCCCCCCCACTTTCCACCGCTCCCTGCCATTTGCTACTGCCCCTATTTCATTACCAATTTTAATTTGCCTCTAATTAAATCCTGTGTATTTTTCCGACTCACTTGCTAATCCATGAGGGAGGCAGGAGGCTGGAGTGGAATCTCTCCGAGCTATAATTACAAAGGGCCTAATCACGTTGGGGCTCTGCCTTTGAATAAATTTCCTTGCATTAAGGTTCTCAGATTCTCTGCCTTGCAAATGAGAATGACCCCAATTTCAGGATGTTGGCCTCAGAGGATTTTTTTTTATTTCGAGCCCTGATTCGTGATGAGAGACTAATTCGTTACGCTAAAACATTAACAGCAATTTAAAAGGTCGAATGGGGGCCGTATAAACAAAAGAGCTGGCCAAGACAACAAGACAAAAGCGAGAGATGGGAAACAATCCCCCCACCTTAGAGATGTTACAGTTCTTGGAAACTCAATGAATTAGACTTTTCCTACAATTTTGGATACTGTTTATTTTTCAAGGTCTTCTCCCCACTTAGTTATCCAATTGTAATTATGCAGTTGTTCCTCCTCAATGCCTCTATTCCCCAAATTTAGAAAGGAAGGCCTTATTTTATATTTTTTGTTATAAAGGGCATTTTTTGTCATATATGTTTGTAACCACATTAGGTTTGATACTGCTGACACATTGATACTGCTGACACATGACTAGCAAAGGAATTTAGCAGTAGAAAAAACCTTCTTTCTTGGGGCTGAAAAAGACCACACCGATTGACAGAAAATGGAGTGAGTTCTCATACTGGCATGCCTATGACATTTTTTTTAAAAAAAGATATTTATATGAGATTATAGAAATAAAGCAGACAAAGGCTAACCATAGAGTAAGAGTATGAGGTATTTTTAATTCATCTATATATCAAAAAAAATCAGAAATCATTCTTTTTTTAGTTTTCTTATCATTTTTCCTTTTGCATTTCTATCTTCTTTTTTCTTCTTTCTTAAACTTTTCTTGCTTGTTTATCTTTTAAATTTTCCATTTATAAAAATCAATAAAATTATTTTTAAAAAAAGAAAGAAAAAAAGCTTGCATTTGACTTTGCTTTGCTACTCCTTGGCAGCTAAAGAATTTGTCAACAATCTTGACCACTGAACCCTCCTAGATTGTGGGGATTCCGTGCTCTTTGGGGCAGCTGTGCGGAACTTTGCAATAGCTTCAGGGAATCTGCATGGAATCATTGGTTTGAAAATAGTAAAACAAGTTGCAACCTAATACGATCCCTTCCCTAATTGCTTTGGTGGTGTTAATACAGAAACCCAGACAGTATTTGCTCTCCTGCATGTTTTTCAGTGAGATTTAAACTCTTCACTTTCTGTGGCATTGATGGTAGCGTGCGGTTCAGATAAATGCTAAATACTGTTTGGTGGATTATCTGTAACCAGACAGTGGCGTAGCGTGGGTTGTCAGCACCCGGGGCAATTTGCGCCCCCTAACCCGGTGACGTCATGGCACCGCCGAAAAGATGCGCCCCGCAGCGGCGTAGACTTTCCAAGAAGAGTCGCGCGCATGCGGGATGCTTCCGAGGGCGGCTGGGCGGGGCTCCGACCTGCAAGAGCCGCTGCATTCAAGCTCGCATGTGAGCCCCGCTAAATAAAGCCACGCATGTGCATGAAGCTAGGCCAGCCGGCCGGCGGGTCCGTCTTCGCTCGGCCAAGCCTGCCGGGGCGCCTGCGGGGCGCTTGCGGTTGGCCTGAGCCTGGGCGGAGAGTTGGGCGCTTCTATTTATTTTATTCAGTTTATGTGGCCGCCCATCTCACCTGCCGGACTCGTTTCGCTTTGCAAGAAAGAGCAGCTCGAGAGCGGAGCCAAGCCGACTCTGTGCAGCCCTTGGGGCTCCCTGAGCAGCTCAGTGCGAGCGCGCCCCCCCCAGATGTTGCGCCCGGTGCGGCCCGCCCCCCCTGCACCCCCCACGCTACGCCACTGTAACCAGAATAGCCTCACTGAAGATTACCTGTAATTGATATCTCACAAATAGAGGGACATGGTGCATGTGTATGTAAGAAAGCAAGAAGTGAGTTGAAGAGGGCAGGAAAAGAATGAAAATTATAAAACTTAAGAATTCTATTTCAGATAAGAATCGAATGTATATCTCTACATAATCCCAACACTGAAATCAAAGATATGTTAGGCTTTCTGTGTAAAAATGCTGTTGCCTTATTCGTATCTGGTTGGAACAAATAGATGGAAAACAAATGATGCATTTTTTTTCTTATGGCTCACAAAAATGATAATGCGTTTGGAAATACACCATTCTCGTGTTCTTCTCAAGATAGGGTTGTGATTTTCTTGTAGGGACAGTATCCTGTGCACATTTGTTTCCTAATTAGACAACTAACCAGGTGCTACGATTTAAAAGTGAGTCTTGCTCTTCTGGTGGTCCAGTTCCAAACCTGGATTTGATTTAGCATGAGTGTGCTATTTTATTGCTTTTGCCCATATCCTGTAAACAGAAGTGTGACATTATCTTATTTTGTATACCTAGTAAGAAATGTAATAGTAACATAATGGCTGTGATTTATTCTTGATCCCCTTTCATTCTATACTATTCTCAAATCTTTCTGGAATTTTTTTACAAGAACATTCAGTTCAAATTTATAAGCATAATTTTGTATCACAATTCCAACCTGATAGCTGACACAGCTCGGCTGCTGAAGGATCTTCAACTTTTTAGCATTTTGGAACTTACCATCTTTATCTTCCCACCAGTGGGTGGTAGCAGGGTTCTGTCAAGCACATCTTGCTTTTTTTTTGCCTCAATTCTGTGGCTCCCTGCTCTAGGGAGGCCTTCTTGCCTGATTTTATGCAGCTTTTGTATTTTTACAGAGTATTTGTCTAATATCAGCCTTGGCTGCTCTGTTTGTTTCTTATCTTTGCCTTTTCTAATGATGTTTGCTTTATGCCTCTGGCCCAGCCGGTCTCTCCAGCTCAAATCCCAGCCATTTAGTATCTCCCTCAGTTCCTTACCATGTGTGCTGCTGCTGTTGTCATTTCATTGAAAGCCTCCTCACACCTGTCTCTTTATAGGCGCTGGCCACTTTACCTTTTGGCACCTGTTTACTTTACATTTTGCCCAGCCTCTACTAAAAGAATATTTCAAAGTGCTCTAAGAGGATATCTAAATGTAATTATCATTAAAACATTGAAACACTTTCTTTGTATCACACAAAATATAGACAGTATTTGCAGGGGGAAAAAACATGTCCTGGTGTTAAAATCTCTGTTCTACCCATAATCCCTTTGAAAGGAAAAAAAAGAAGACACTTTGCTTTAATTCTTCCAATGAAAAAGAAATGCATATCTAGAACTTCCTGTGATAACTAAACAGCCACGTTGGAAGAAAACTCACAAAAATAATTTAAAAGAAGTTTTTCACAGACAGGGGCTTTAAAGTATCATTCTTCAATTTGCAGTAACATTTTTTCTAATATAGACAGGATGGCTTATATGTGTGTATCAACAGAGAACACAAAGATGGACAACTTTTTCTCCTCACCACTTCCTGCAAAGGTATAAACACAAACATTTGGATGTCCAATTTCTATCGTCACCTCACTAGTTCTAAAAGGAAGCCTGTCTGACATTTTTCCAGCGCTCCCCTCCCCACCCCATTTTCTCCAATGGAGCTCCACTTGCAACATGCACAGTATTGTAATCTGTTTAGTAGGTACAACCAAAGTTCTTGTACTTGTAGTTTTTGAACCAAACCATTAGAGGGAGTCAATGATTGGTCAATGATTAGACCAGTTTGTTTCAACTTTCAGTTTCACAGACACCTATTTTGATTAACAACGTGGTTTTTGCTTCAAAGTAAAGAAAGAAAATAATAGTGTCATCTAACCACATCTTGAGTAGGGACGCGGTGGCTCAGTGGGTTAGGACGCTGAGCTTGTCGATCAGAAGGTCGGCAGTTTGGCGGGTCGAATCCCGAGTGCCGCGTAACAGAGTGAGCGCCTGTTACTCGTCCCAGCTTCTGCCAACCTAGCAGTTCGAAAGCACGTAAAAATGCAAGTAGAAAAAATAGGGACCGCTCCGGTGGGAAGGTAACAGCGTTCCGTGCGCCTTTGGCGTCTAGTCATGCCGGCCACATGACCACGGAGATGTCCTCGGACAAGCGCTGGCTCTTCGGCTTTGAAACGGAGATGAGCACCGGCCCCTAGAGTCGGAAACGACTAGCACGCATGTGCGGGGGAACCTTTACCTTTACCTTTAACCACATCTTGACTCAGATCTGTCCCTATCATAAAAAACAAATATTAAAACACTGTAGTGGTGGTATGGGTCTTCCTCCAATCTCAGGTCCGGTACTAGAAGACTGAGTTTGAAAATTCTGCGCATTACCTTAGTTCAGGGATCCCCAACCCCCAGCCTGTGGACCAGCCGCGGCATGCCAGAAACTGGGTTGCACAAACAAGCAAAGCCCCATCTCTGAGATGCAGGCAGCATGCAAAACCACGCCCCCCTCCGGTCCATGGAAAAACCTTTCTCCACGGAACTAGTCCCTAGTGCCCAACAGGTTGGGGGCCGCTGCCTTAGTTGTTCCTAACACTGTACTCTTTTGGTCAGGAAGATCTGATCTTCTTCCTGGAATCTGTTGGAAAAATTTAGAAGTCACAGCCCTGAGTGTTCCTATCACCACTGAGACCACTTTGGTCTTTATTTTCCACATCCTCTCTAATTCTTTCTTCAGGCCTAGTACTTCTCCAGATTCCCATACTTCCTGAGGCAGTCACTTGACACCACTACATCTATCACCAATGCTGTTTTCACACCACAACCCCATGAGTGTGTGTGTGGGTGTGTGCCAACCCTCCCAACAATAGCCTATGTACAGGGATTCACTTTTTAAAAATTATTTACCTGAGATGCAAGTAATAAATGTGAACATTCATCATTCCAAAAATGAGGAAAATAGGGAATGAATGAACAGGGAATGAAATGAACGTATTACAGTTTTTCATTTTCCTTGTTGGGGAGAGGAGAGATTCTTTAAGAAAAACTAGTTTTAAAAAGTTAGGAAATGGCAGGGTAGGATAATGGAACTTAATGGCAGTTCCCTTTCCTTGACATCATCATCTGTCTTCCGAACAAAGGGATAACATGTCACTATCAAATCAACTAACTTGGAAGGAAGATGCAAAGCTATGCCAAGCTTTCCTCATAAAATGCAGCACAGTTCATTTTCAGGTGGAATTCAAATGAATTAATACAGAATCACCAATTTCCTCATTAGTAACAAAATAATTTGTAATCTTGGTGGCAAGTTCAGTATTAATTTGTACTTTAAGCATCAATCAACAGTTAGCAGTAAGAACACATAAAACTAATTATGAATAGTTAGTAGCCATTATGTAACAAAAATAGATATACCGAAGAAATGAAAACTCTGAACAATGGAAAATAAACCAAACAAGAAGACTAAGCATTTCATCAGAAATAGTTGATAGACCACTGTGAGTCAGATATTGAAACACAATAAATACATTAATTCATTTATGCTAAAATTAACAAGTTGAGGCTTTCCTCTTCAAACATTCCTGAAATCAACTCAAAACAGGCCAAAGATATGATCCAATCTAAGTCAAGCAATAGGAGAGCAATATAGAGTGCACATTATCTTTTTCATTTGGATGTGAAGGTGTCTTTTAAAACTGCAACCCAGAAAATGCCTCAGATTGTGCTGTGTATCATCGAGTAATAGAAGACAATGAGGCAAAGTGTTCAAAATTGGGGCACAGAGAACCTTAAATGAGACAAGACGCATGAGCAGCCACTTTGGAGCTTCTCTCTCCTTTCAGTAAGGAAAGGAAAAGTAACCGTAGAAATGAAGAAAAGGCAATGCAGATCTCTCTTTGCAACTCAAAATTACAGAGAGCCACTTCCATATTTAATTTAATTTAATTTAATTTATTATCATTTCTATACCGCCCTTCTCCCGAAGGACTCAGGGCGGTGTACAGGGCAAGAATAAAACACAGAAATTTACAAAAATTAAAAGATAATTAAATGCATGCCCGATTAAAATACAATTGATACATAGTAAAAACCCCAATAAAAATTGTTATTAACTCGGAGGACTGCTTTGCCATATTATCCACAGACAATTGCTTTTTCATCCATTTTGATGTTTATTTCTCAACAATACATCAGCCAGCTGCACATTTCGTCCCACTGCCCAACAGCATTCCACTTGCCTACTTACTCTAGATTATTCTAATTCATGACTTTTTATTCCCTTCACCTGCCAAGCCAGCAATCTTTTGTTAACCCATCCAAGCAGCTCTTTTTAAAGTCTGCATTAATGTCCAGCCTTGCTTTTAATTTTCATATCTAGGACCTTGCCATTTCCTTTTTGCATCTCTACAATACTCTCTACTCATAGGTTACATATGGTCCCCAGCCTTCATTATTGGGGCCTCATAATTAGGTTGCATTGGCAAATTTCACAATAAAATTTTCAGTGGCATGAACTTTACTACTTTTCTGATTAAAATGAAGATGAAAGCAGATGCTATAAATCACTGTGACCCTTAAGAACCCACCAAATTTCCATCCTCAAAAAAATGGAAAAGGACATTTGTCTGGTCTGGGTGCAAATTTCTTCTTTGGAACTTAAATTCTCATTATATATATGTATGTATGTGTGTATATATATATGCTTCTCCCAGAAGAAGGAAGCTGAAGCCACCAGCCTGAGGATGACGGATGGGATTTCGTCGAAACGTTGCTTTTACACCTTCAATTCTACGTGGGGAAAAACCCGAATGACCAAAGATCCACATACAAACACCCGCGAAAACCTCAGAAAACAAATATATATATTTGTGTGTGTGTGTGTGTGTGTGTGTGTATGGATAGACAGATAGATAGATAGATAGATAGATAGATAGATAGATAGATAGATAGATAGATAGATAGATAGATAGATAGATAGATAAACTCTGTTCATTTTCCCCTTGGTCTTAAAAATGAATGAACTCCCTACTATATTTGGTAGCTAACAAGGATGATTCATATCTAGAATCACTTTGTAAATATGTGGGGGTAGGGAATCCCCCTGTTTAGCCTTTATTATTTTTTAAGTGATTCTAGATATGAATCATCCATTTTAGCTACCAAATATAGCAGGGAGTTTATTCATTTTAAGACCAAGGGGAAAAATGAACAGAGTTTAAATTACTTTTTCTTCTCTGTAAGTTATGTTCACATTCAAATAAAAAAAATAAAGTGATAATTTGTATACAGTTAAGACCAACAATTAAATTTAAAAAAAATCTATCTGAAACTTATAGATGACCAGCAGACAGGGTGTAGTAATTCATGTGGATGACGAATATGTTTGTGGAACAATTAGATACCACATATTTTAAGAATTTTTTTCATGCTTTTTAAAAATATTCATTTTCTATAACCTAAATCCTAAGTCATATGTATTACAATATAAAGTCCAATAGGTCAATCAGGATGGCACAGTAACTCTACACCTTTCCTTTCAATCTTGACAGTTTGTCTGACAACTGAACCACCAGTAATTTCTTTTGTAGGTTATGGATAAGAGGAAAAAAAATTAATTTATTCATTAAAGGGTGGAAAGAATCTAAGAGATATATATGTTTGAAGAACAGTATTATTATTTCGATATTCTACATTATGTACACTGATGTTATTAAATGTCTGCAAGTAAATAACCAAGCTGAGAGAATATTAAGAACTCCACAGTTTGGACTTCCGGGTGGCAAGGCTCTGTCGATGGTGGCCGTTTTGACCGTCAGCCCCGTTGTTTTCCGTTGAACTGTGAAAACAGTGATAATCAGCTGTTTTGCGGTTCGGAAACACCCCCCCTCTGGAGAACAGGGGAGGGGGAGCATTCAGGTAGGGGTAGAGCTCCCCTAGACCCCTAGAATTGTTATTCTGGGGGTTGAAGGGTGAGAACTCCCCCAGAGCCTGAATTAGCTCCGGACTTGGGGACTCCTCTGTTCCAAGGCTATGGAACAGAGCAGGACGCTGCAACCATCCCTGCAATCAACATTGTATTTTGGATTACTTGGATGCAGGCAGAGCTGTGCAGGAGAATTTTGAAACAGCAAGTATATGATCTTTAACTCCGGTTTATACTAAAAGTAAGGAAGAAAGATGGTGCAGGAGTGAATTGTCAGTGAAAAATAAAAGGACAATGAATATATCATAACATATAAAGACTGAGAAGGAAGAAATTGTGTTTTTTTTAAAGTCACTCTGCGCAAAATATTTGAAATTGGTTTAAAAGTGAATTTAAGGATTTGGATATTTAATAGGGGAGAAAGAAAGTTGCAAGCTGAGTGGAAAAGTGAAAGTGTGCAACGAAAATTAATTGGGTGTTAAAATGGCTTCTAAACTAGCTAAAGCTTCTATTCCTAGAAGTGCTGGTGCGTCACCAGTTCAGCATTCTTCACTACAGGCATTGATGCCACCCCCAGTGGCACCTGCACCCACATTAACATTAAAAGATTTACAAGATGCTTTAAAAAATCAATCTCAGCAAATGTCTGAACTTATCAATGAGAAGAATAAAGAAATACGAGGGGACATTTTAGTGGCTTTTCAGGGGCTGACAGTTTGCATTGAGCGTTTGGATGAACGTGTGGAAGAGGTGTATCAAAATAATTGGAGATTGGATGCTAAAATGTCAGAAGCTGAGAATAAAATGGACAAGACTGAGGAGGAGGTGGTTATGATACAATATAGAGATAAATTTAATTATGGCAGCAAGACTTTTGGTAGCGCAATATTGGAAGAAGGAGGAACTGCCTACTATAGAAGAGTGGACTTTAAAAGTGTCAAACCTGGTGGAAATGGCAAAGATTTCAGCATATTTGAAAGAACAATCGCAACAGAGATATATTTTGGAATGGAGAAGATGGATTGATTATATTCAGAATAAATATGGGACTAGAAAGTTTCATTTAGTATATGAATAAGTACTAGTATTATATGATGTATTATTAATTAGTTATTATTATTTAGTTATTTAGTTATGTTAAGAGGAGTTAAAGTGCGATAGAATTTAAAGTGTCTTTTTTAGTTGGTTAGCATATTTTAGCTTAAGTTGGTTAAAGTTTATACCCTGTATTCAGCTCTGGGAAGTTGGGGGGGAGGGGGAGGGAGAGGAAGTGGGGGGGAGGGGGAGGGAGGGAGTTTATGTTTTTTAAAATGTATTTTAAAACTTTTCAATAAAAAAAGAACTCCACAGTTCAAACCTGAGCTATATACATCCTCTTCTATCTTAATGTCTATACTTATCTAATATAGGAATGGACAAAGGTTCCTCAAAGGTTCTGACCTACAATTTCCAACATTACTTAAAACTGGCTGAGCTACTGGGAACTGTTGTTAAGCATCAACATGAGTTCCTTAAGTTCCCTGCCCCTGGATAAATTAATAATTCAAACAGATTCAGTATGCAAAAAGATTGTTGCTTGAATTCACTTGTCAAGAATTCTGTTACTGCAATCTTTAATTCACACAGCAACAATTTCAGTCATGGAAAGATCCATATGGTTAGGCTGCTATACATTGAGACTTCCCTAAAAGATTAAAAGTCTGTGGGTCAATGTTCAAAGGCTGCCCTGTAAAAAAAATAAAAAAAAATAAAACAAAATAAAATAAATATAATAATAATAATAATAATAATAATAATAATAATAATAATAATAATAATAAAACATGGCAGTGCCTGGAGACAGCAAATAGATGAGAAAGAACTGGAGAAGATAACAAAATGCAAAGACCTTCAAATAGAAATAGAAAGACTGTGGCAAAGGCAAGCAAGGGTAGTACCAATAGTAATAGGCGCCTTGGGTGCAATCCCAAAACAACTGGAGCACCACTTGAACACCATTGGCATTGACAAATTCACCATTAGTCAATTGCAAAAGGCGGCCTTACTAGGAACTGCTTCCATCCTGCGACGATATCTATAATACTATCAAACATCCACATCTGCCTATCCCAGGTCCTTGGTAAGGACTTGATAGAAAAAAATGCCAAATCCAGTCTGAACATCTGGCTGACTGTACGATGATCAACAACAACAACAACAACAACAACAACAACAACAACAACAACAATAATAATAATAATAATAATAATAATAATAATAATAATAATAATTTATCATCGCACAGTCAGCCACATGTTCAGACTGGATTTGGCATTTTTGTCTACCTATCAAGTCCTTATATTATTATTATTATAAAGGTCATCTAGTCCAACCCCCTGCTCAGGCAGGAAACCCTATACCATTTCAGACAAATGGCTGTCCAGTCTCTTCTTAGAAACTTCCAGCGTTGCAGCATTCACAGCTTCTGGAGGCAGGTTGTTCCACTGATTAATTGTTCTAACTGTCAGGAAGTTTCTCCTTAGTTCTAGGTTGCTTCTCTCTTTGGTTAGTTTCCATCCATTGCTTCTTGTCCTGCCTTCAGGTGCTTTGGAGAATTGATTGATAGCTTGATTCTCTCTTCGTTATGGCAGCCCTGAGATATTGGAACACTGCTATCATGTCACCCCTCGTCCTTCTCTTCATTAAACTAGACATACCCAATTCCACCCCTTCATGGATTACTGCCTTGTCGTGGCGAAGGGGCTTGCGTAATTCAATGAAGCTATGAGCTATGCCGTGCAGGGCCACCCAAGACGGACAGGTCATAGCAGAGAGTTCTGACAAAACGTGATCCACTGGAGAAGGAAATGGCAAACCACTCCAGTATCTTTGCCATGAAAACCCTATGGACAGTACCAAAAGGCAAAACGATATGACGCTGGAAGATGAGCCCCTCAGGTCGGAAGGTGTCCAATATGCTACTGAGGAAGAGCAGAGGGCTAGTACTAGTAGCGCCAGAAAGAATGAAGCGACTGGGCCAAAGCCGAAAGGACGCTCAGCTGTGGATATGTCTGGTGGTGAAAGGAAAGTCCGATGCTGTAAAGATTTTTTCTCCATAGGAACCTGGAATGTAAGATCCATGAATCAAGGAAAACTGGACGTGGTCAAACAAGAGATGACAAGACTGAACATTGACATCTTAGGTATCAGCGAACTAAAATGGACAGGAATGGGTGAATTTAATTCAGATGACCATCAGGTATACTACTGTGGGCAAGAATCCTTCAGAAGAAATGGAGTAGCCTTCATAGTCAATAAAAGAGTAGGAAAAGCAATACTGGGATACAATCCTCAAAATGACAGAATGATCTCAGTTCGAATCCAAGGCAAACCATTCAATATCACAGTAGTCCAGGTCTATGCCCCAACCACCAGTGCTGAAGAGGATGAAATTGACCAGTTCTATGAAGCACTACAGCACCTTATAGAACTAACACCAAAAAATGATGTTCTTATCATCATGGGGGATTGGAATGCTAAAGTAGGAAGCCAAAAGATAACTGGAATAACAGGCAAGTTTGGCCTTGGAGTACAAAATGAAGCAGGGCACAGGCTGATAGAATTCTGTCAAGAGAATACAATGGTCATAGCAAACACTCTTTTCCAACAACCCAAGAGACGGCTCTACACATGGACATCACCAGATGGTCAACACAGAAATCAGATTGACTATATGCTCTGCAGCCAAAGATGGAGAAGCTCTATACAGTCAGTAAAAACAAGACCAGGAGCTGACTGTGGCTCAGACCATGAGCTTCTCCTTGCAAAGTTTAGGCTTAAACTGAAGAAAGTAGGGAAAAGCACTAGGCCACTCAGGTATGAATTAAATCATATCCCTGTTGAATATACAGTAGAGGTGACAAATAGATTTAAGGAATTAGATCTGATAGACAGAGTGCCTGAAGAACTATGGACAGAGGTTCGCGACATTGTACAACAGGTAGCAACCAAAACCATCCCAAAGAAAAAGAAATGCAAGAAAGCAAAATGGCTGTCTGAGGAAGCTTTGCAAATAGCTGAGGAAAGGAGGGAAGCGAAAGGCAAGGGAGAAAAAGAAAGATACACCCAGTTGAATGCAGAATTCCAGAGAATAGCTAGAAGAGATAAGAATGCCTTCTTAAATGAACAGTGCAAAGAAATAGAAGAAAATAATAGAATAGGGAGGACCAGAGATCTTTTCAAGAAAATTGGAGAAATGAAGGGAACGTTTAATGCAAAAATGGGCATGATAAAGGACCAAAATGGCAGGGACCTAACAGAGGCAGAAGAGATTAAGAAGAGGTGGCAAAATTACACAGAAGAACTATACAAGAATGAGCTTAACGTCCCTGATAATCACAATGAGGTGGTCACTGACCTCGAGCCAGACATCCTAGAATGTGAAGTGAAGTGGGCCTTAGAAAAGCTAAGCAACAACAAAGCTAGTGGAAGTGACAGTATTCCAGCTGAGCTATTCAAAATCTTAAAAGACAATGCAGTAAAAGTGCTACACTCAATTTGCCAGCAAATTTGGAAAACTCAACAATGGCCACAGGATTGGAAAAGATCAGTTTACATTCCAATTCCAAAGAAAGGCAGTGCCAAAGAATGTTCAAACTATCGCACCATTGCACTCATTTCTCATGCTAGCAAAGTCATGCTTAAAATCCTACAAGCTAGACTTCAGCAGTATGTGGATCGAGAACTACCAGAAGTGCAGGCAGGATTTCGAAGAGGCAGAGGAACTAGAGATCAAATTGCCAACATACGCTGGATCATGGAGAAAGCTAGGGAGTTCCAGAAAAACATCTACTTCTGCTTCATTGACTATGCTAAAGCCTTTGATTGTGTGGATCATAACAAACTGTGGCAAGTTCTTAAAGAGATGGGAGTACCAGACCATCTTATTTGTCTCTTGAGAAACCTATATGCGGGTCAAGAAGCAACAGTGAGAACTGGACACGGAACCACTGATTGGTTCAAAATTGGGAAAGGAGTCCGGCAAGGCTGTATACTGTCGCCCTGCCTATTTAACTTATATGCAGAGCACATCATGAGAAAGGCAGGGCTAGATGAATCAAAAGTTGGAATTAAGATTGCCGGAAGAAATATCAACAACCTAAGATACGCAGATGATACCACTCTAATGGCAGAAAGTGAAGAAGAACTAAAGAGCCTCTTGTTGCAGGTGAAGAAGGAGAGTGCAAAACTTGGGTTGAAACTTAATTCTTAATAACATTAAGAAAACCAAGATCATGGCATCTGGCCCTCTCAATTCCTGGCAAATAGATGGGGAAGAAATGGAGGTAGTGACAGATTTTATTTTCCTGGGCTCCAAGATCACTGCAGATGGGGACTGTAGCCAAGAAATTAAAAGACGCTTGCTCCTGGGGAGGAAAGCCATGGCAAATCTAGACAGCACACTAAAAAGCAGAGACATCACCCTGTCAACAAAAGTGCGTATAGTCAAGGCTATGGTCTTCCCAGTTGCAACGTATGGCAGTGAAAGTTGGACCATAAGAAAGGCTGAGCGCCAAAGAATTGAGGCCTTTGAACTGTGGTGCTGGAGAAGACTCCTGCAAGTCCCTTGGACCGCAAGGCGATCAAACCGGTCAGTCCTAGAGGAGATCAATCCTGACTGCTCTTTAGAAGGCCAGATCCTGAAGCTAAAACTCAAGTACTTTGGCCACCTAATGAGAAGGAAGGACTCACTGGAGAAGAGCCTAATGCTGGGAAAGATCGAGGGCAATAGAAGAAGGGGACGACAGAGAATGAGGTGGCTGGATGGAGTCACTGAAGCAGTAGGCGTGAGCTTAAATGGACTCCAGAAGATGGTAGAGGACAGGAAGGCCTGGAGGAATGTTGTCCATAGGGTCGCGATGGGTCGGACACGACTTCGCAGCTAACAACAACAACAACCCAATTCCAGCAACCATTCCTTATCTGTTTTAGCCTCCAGTCCCTGATCATCTTTGTTGCTCTTCTCTGTACTCTTTCCAGAGTCTCAACATCTTTTTTACATCGTGGTGACCAAAACTGGATGCAGTATTCCAGGTGTGGCCTTACCAAGGCATTGTAAAGTGGTATTAGTACTTCAGGTGATCTTGATTCTATCCCTCTGTTAATGTAGCCTAGCACTGTGTTGGCTTTTTTGGCAGCTGCAGCACACTGCTGGCTCATATTTAAGTGACTGTCCACTAGGACTCCAAGATCCCTCTCACAGTTGCTACTATTGAGCAAGGTACCACCTATACTATACCTGTGCATTTGGTTTTTCTTGCTTAAATGTAAAACCTTACTTTTTTCACCACTGAATTTCATTTTGTCAGATAGTGCCCAATGTTCAAGTCTGTCAAGATTCTTCTGTATATAAATGTATATAGATGTATATAAATCTCTTTTATGGATATCTGGTTGGGATGACAAAGAAAGTTGGGTAGTACTGAAGTGATTGATGGGATCAAGTAGAATGTTTTTCATGCAATTCATTCACAAAGGAGGATATATTGCACATAAGACATCTTACAGATCTGTATAAGAGAAGAAACCCCACAATATTCCCAGGGCATCTTGCTTATTTTTGGCTTTCTACCTTGGGATGATTTACCTCAAAACCTAAATGTCTATGGGAAAGCACCTTTGGGACTTCAAAAGCTAGTTTAAAGTTCAGATAAACTGTAAGGTATAGTAAATAATATTTCATATATAGTTATTAAATAATATTGCATGTATGTGAAACAGAGGCTGAAGTTCCCATTTTTTAAATCAGCATCATTTGGAACAATTGTTCTGTCATTCCTACAATAATTTGCAAGGATTTCATTCTACAGAATGGATTTTAAATTTGTTTTAATACCATACATATACATAGCATAAAAAATAAATGGCGATAACATCAGAAATACTACAACACTATTGCATCTGCCTATATAGCATATAGTAGGAATGTCAGTAAACATACTCTTAATTCCTGTTAACAGATAGTATAAGCAAAACATAAAACCACAAGGCTATAAACAGTTGACACCATTGCTAAAGACATCATATGTTGCTTGTGAATTTCACAGCGGTTGTATTCCCTGAAGCACTTTCATATCTGGTGTTTTCAGAACATGATTATAGCATAACATAAGCCATTACAGCTAAAATTTGTTGTATTGTAAATAATTACATAGTAGGAAAAATTCTTTCTTTGGCAGGTGAATTGACTAGGTGTCAGGTAATAATTGTTTTCTAGACTCCAACAACCAAGATTATATAATTCTTGAACAAGTAGAAATGAAAATTCTTTAAGGCCTCTACATTATACTTGAATAGGTTAACCATCTAACACAGGGGTCCCCAGCCTTGGCAACTTTAAGATCTGTGGACTTCAACTCCCAGAATTCCCCAGCCAGCAGTTGAAGTCCACAGGTCTTAAAGTTGCCAAGGTTGGGGACCCCTGATCTAACACCATCTACGGGTAAAGCTCTGTGATGTGGTCAGTCCCAATATTAGAGCTTTCAGCAATTTGTTAGATGAGCCCAATATTGTACAATGCTTACAATAACCAAAGGAAGGGTTCTTTTTCTCATATAAAGAAAAAAGAAGAGAAAGTATAGATGCTGATGCCTAGCAAAATCCAGGACTTTCATATATAATTAAATAATCAGAAGTCTTTCTACTGGGACAGGCCTGCACAAACTAAAACCAGTCAGCCAATTGCGACAGTAACTGCAATTCCTTTCTCTGACACACGATAAATTCCTTTATTTTTTTTCCCCACCCCAAATCACAGGCATACAATGGAATGGACAGCAGTATTTTCCCAACCTTCTACAGACAGAAAATTTGTAGTTTTTCTACATGTTTTCAATATATGGTTTGTATTCTTAAGATGTCAAGTAGCAAAATAATTTGGCATGCTTTAAAAATGTAAATGTGTGTCAGAAATATTAATGTGTCTTAGAGGTAAGCTGAGCTCAACATTCCAATGACATATGAGGTTTAATAAAGTTTAAAAAAACTCTCAAGCCAAGCTGGATTTTGATTACATGGATAGATACAACTGTATAGTTTTTTTGGCTGCAGCAGCGAAGTGATTTGCTACTGCTTATCGCTGAGATGGTTTTGAACTTCTCAGCCTGGCTTAGAGTTCTTGTGTTTTTCCTGGTGGTCTACTATTTGATTCCCACCTTTCCTAGTTTCTCTGCCCAGATGATATCAGTGGGTTGCTGCCATCTGCTCATCTGAAAACCAAGTTTGTTACTAAAGGCCTTTGCTGAACTGATGTGAAAATGAATGCTTTACCTGTATTCACTGAAGTGAAGGGGGACAAAGAGATACTGTACATGGGGACTGAAGAAAGAAATATGGGTCACAGACATGGGGACAAAGGTACATTGTTGTGAAGGAAACAAGAAAAATGAGCTACAGATTGAACTGTCCAGAGGCACTTCGATCTCTATGTGTTTCAGATCTCCCATCTGTATCTGAGATCCATGTTCAATGCATGATTTGGGTTTGTGTTATAGGCTATATAGAGAAAAATGAGCTAGTGAATTGAAGGCACAGTTCAAACGATGTAGCTGAATAAAGATACAGTTGCAAGAAAAAGGATGTGAACCCTTTGGGATTACGTGGAGTTTTGCATGAATTGGCCATAAAATGCACTCTAAACGTCATGTAAGTCACAACAATAGAATAACACAGTCTGCTTAAAATAATACTACACAAACATTAGCTGTTGTCATGTTTTAATTGAACATAACATGTAAACATTCACAGTGCAGGGTGGAAAAAGTATGTGAACCCGTAGCCTAATGACTTCTCCAAGAGCTAATTGGAGCCAGGAGTGAGCCAACCTTGACTCCAATCAGGGTGATGATATTGGATGTGTTGCTGACAGCTGTCCTGCCCTTTAAAAACACACACCTGTTTTGGGTTTACTGGTCTCAAGAAGCACTGTCTGATGTGAACCATGCCTCGCAGAAAAGAGCTCTCAGAAGACCTACGATCAAGAATTGTTGACTTGCATGAAGCTGGAAAGGGTTACAAAAGTATCTCCAAAAGCCTTGATGTTCATGTGTCCACGGTAAGACAGACTGTCTACAAATGGAGAAAGTTTAGCACTGTTGCTACTCTCCCTAGGCATGGTCGTCCTGTAAAAATGACTGCAAGAGCACAGCGCATAATGCTTAATGAGGTAAAGAAGAATCCTAGAGTGTCAGCTAAAGACCTACAGAAATCTCTGACACATGCTAACATTTTTGTTGACACATCTACAATAAGGAAAACATTAAACAAGAATGGAGTACATGGGAGGACACCACGGAGGAAGCCATTGCTGTCCAAAAAAATATTGCAGCAAGTTTGAAGTTTGCAAAAGAGCACCTGGATGTTCCACAGCACTACTGGCAAAATATACTGTGGACAGATGAAACCAAAATTGAGTTGTTTGGGAAAAACACACAACACTATGTGTGGAGAAAAAGAGGCACAGCACACCAACATCAAAACCTCATCCTCACTGTAAAACATGGCGGAGGGAGCATCATGGTTTGGGGCTGCTTTGCTGCCTCAGGGCCTGGAGGGATTGTTGTCATTGATGGGAAAATGAATTCCAGAGTTTATCAGGACATTTTGCAGGAAAACGTACGACCATCTGTCCACCAACTGAAGCTCCGCAGAGGATGGGTGATGCAACAGGACAATGACCCAAAGCATATAAGTAATTCAACAAAACAATGGCTTTAACAGAACAGAATACACCTTCTGGAGTGGCCCAGTCAGAGTCCTGACCACAACCCGATTGAAATGCTGTGGCATGACCTTAAGAGAGCGATTCACACCAGACATCCCAAGAATATTGCTACACTGAAACAGTTTTGTGAAGAGGAGTGGTCCAAAATTACTCCAGATCGTTGTGCAGGTCTGATCTGCAACTACAGGAAACGTTTGGTTGAGGTTATTGCTGCCAAAGGAGGGTCAACCAGTTATTAAGTCCAAAGGTTCACATACTTTTTCCACCCGGCACTGTGAATGTTTCCATCTTATGTTCAATTAAAACATGACAACAGCTAATGTTTGTGTAGTATTATTTTAAGCAGACTGTGTTTTTCTATTGTTGTGACTTACATGACGTTTAGAGCGCATTTTATGGACAATTCATGCAAAACTCCACGTAATCCCATAGGATTCACATACTTTTTCTTGCAACTGTACATGAAAATAATGGAGGACTTGGATAGAGGAACTTTTCCATGCTTTTGATTTGGTATCTTCATGTCACCAAAAATGGGAGGAAATAGGATTGAAAAGGCAAAAGACTGTCTCTTTATATGATGAAATCTAAATATCTTTGCTTTACAGCGGAATAGAACAATTTGCTACATTGCCAAATGAACATGGCCAATTCGTCATGGCCAACTCACCAGGGGACAGCTCGCCATGGCCAACTTGCTATGGGACAACTCACCATGGACAATTCAACAATTCAATTTAATTATTTTAAATAATTTAAAAATTATTTTATTTTTTGTCATTCATATTTCATTTTGTCCCTACCTTTGCATCCTTTATTTAGTGATTCTATTCTACCATTTCTTTGATATTAGTGTAACTCTTGTCCTGGAGTGAGTTGACCCTGGCAAGTTGTCCTGTGGTGAGTTGGCCCTGGTGAGTTGTCATAGACCCCTTTTACAACTAGTCCTTAATTTACACCCTGCAATTTTAGTGACCATTTTTTAGTGGCACTGAAAAAAAGTGACTTATGACTGCTTTTCCCAAGACGACATCAGCCTCCCCTTCATGTTTAATCTTAAAAATAAGCATGCCTAAATCTTAGAATCACGTATACAATAGGTTGGGTTTGTTTGTTTTTTTATGAAAAGGAAAAAAGGTAGGAAATAATTTCTTCCCTTTCTTTTCTTGAAACCTTACAATTCATCTTCTGAAAAGACAAACTGTTCACAAACATTCCACACCATAACCAAAAAGAATGCTCAAGCAGCAAGTTTGAGCGGCAATTTTTAACTAGTAACAACAACAACAACAACTTTTATTGATTAGCCCTTGGGCCATATCAAAGTGCAAAGTTCCAGCAACAAACCGTCACCAAAACTTGATAAAAGCAATCCAAAATGGAATTTGATAAAATACAATTTAAAATGGAATTAAAATAAAATACAATTTAAGATGAAATAGTATTAAAATACAAATTTAAGATATAGATAAAATATGATATTATATTTCGGAGTCGCCCTTGCAATCTACCCCAATCAGTCCCACATATGCAGATCTTAACCGGATCATTTTGTTTAAATACTGTGCTACGTTAAATGTTATTTTCAAGTTCTGACCGGACATAAGATAAGTTATTTTGATATGGGGATCCCAATGGGTCATTCATTTGGTATATAGACCAAGATACCTGTCTCTCACCCTCTTATATAGACAACAGTCAAATAGGATGTGAGCCAGGTCCTCTACCTCTGCCGCTTTGCAAATGCAGAGACGCTCATTGAACTAGTACAAACTAAATTGTTTTTTTCCCAGGGAAGCAAGAAGTATCTTAAGAACTGGTTATATTCCGCCTGCTCTCTGAAATCTCATTGAGTTATTTCACAGATGAACCTAGACAGTGATCCTCTCAAAGCATGGGTTGGACTCCAGGGCAGCTGCCTTCTCCAACCAACTTCACTGGCAAGTTCAGATTTCCTTGATCCCTCTTGGATCGATCCAAATCAACTCACTTCCCACAATAGCCTAATGCCATGACCTCCTTTTCATTCTCAGAGTAATTTGCTGCTCTCAGACTTGTGTTTGCTTAACAAGCAGCAAGTTCTGCTTGGCCGTTATCAAAGTCTGACGGCTACACAATAACTCTGGCTTCCCGTCTAAGGGAGTGATTGTATCGGGACCTGAGTGTGACACTGGCAGAATTATGTCATGTCTGGAAGATGGAATCTTATCAGGGCTTTGTCTGAAAGGCAAAGATGCCCAGCTGCAGGAACATGACACCCCTCCTCTGCTCTGGAGACAACCCACTGCTTTTCTTTTTCTCCCACCCCCATTCTTACATGCCAAGGAGAAATAGTCTTTTCTATTTCCAAATATCACTGAAGCAAGGAAGGGCAAATATATTCAGAGACAAAGGTTATTAACAGGTCAAAATACGAATTAAAAATGGAAATTGAGTACTATTTCACATGAAGAAAAAGACACACAAACACACACACACTTCATATTTTAAGGATATATGTTTTTGCTAAAATAGTAATCTGAAAAAATACACCTGAAAAGGGGGTATTTTGGATTTTATAATATAAACAAGCCTTGTCAACTAATAGTTTTAAACTGTTAGTTTTCTAGACACAAGATACAATTGGCTGGAATTAGGGGAAACACACAAATACACAACCTACTTGGTCCACTTAGTTTACTATTCCCTATAATCTACAATGATGGACTATAGCTCTTTTATGTGAATTCTTGTTCTCTGTGATTGAACTGTAGACATCTTCCATTGCTCTCCATGTAAAAGTTGCAGATTTTGCCTTTGTTCTGATAATTTTTTAATTCCCATGAGGTAATTAAAAAGGTGAAATAGAGACATGCACAAACATGATTATAGCCAGACTCAAACCCTCAGCTGTCCTCAAAGATTTATGATGATATAAGTAACAGTAACTTCCTCTTTTTATTTTACAATTGGAGGAATAGATACACCAAGTGATAAGATCATAATTAGAACCTCAAGAGTTTATTCAGGATAAAAGACTGGATACTGGAAACTATTATAAGACTAACTTGCATTGTAAAGCTTAACTTCTCTACGAGGATTGAAAATGAAGTTTGAGTTGAGTACTGTGTTTCTCTCTTGTGAACACAAACACACACACACACACACACACACACACACACACTCACACACACCCCTATCCTATTAGGATGCCATCTGTATTATGGCAAGTACTTCTTTTTTTTATTAAAGAGTTTTACAAAAACAAAGTTTTACAATATATCCCCAAATCCCCCCCACCCCAAACCCGCCCACTCCCCCCCCACTTCCCAGAGCTAAATACAGGATTATAGTTACAATAATCATATTCTAAATAAAAATTATGCATAATATACAATTAACCAAATTCATAATGTGCTTTAACTCCCCTTTAACATAACTACAAACAAAGTACCAATAACAATATCCCACTAAAATCTACTCATAAGCTAAATGGAACTTTTTAGTCCCATATTTGTTCTGAATATAATTTATCCATCTCCTCCAAACTGAAATATATCTTTCCTGTGAATGATCTTTCAACTAAGCAGAAATCCTAGACATTTCTGCAAGATTCGAAACTTTAAACACCCATTCTTCTATAGTAGGCAAACTATCCTTCTTCCAATATTGTCCCACCAGTAACCGTGCTGCTGTTATCATATTCAACATCAAATTAGTTTCTTTAACATCACAATCTACAACAATACCCAATAAAAACAATTGCGGAGAAAACTTTATCTTTCTCTTAAAAATCTTTTGAATGTTCCACCAAATTTTGATCCAAAAAGCTTTTATATTTCTACAAGTCCACCACATGTGAAAATACAGTTACTCATGCGCTTGTGACCTCCCGTTTGGACTACAGTAACGCTCTCTACATGGGGCTGCCCTTGAAGACCACTCGGAGGCTTCAACTGGTGCAGAATGCGGCCGCGCGAGTTGTAATGGGGGTTTCCCGATACTCCCATGTAACACCTCTACTCCGCGAGCTGCATTGGCTTCCGGTTGCCCTCCGGGTGAAATTCAAGGTGCTGGTTATTACCTATAAAGCCCTACATGGCCTGGGTCCGGGCTATTTGAGGGAACACCTGCTGCCGGCATCAAACGCCCTTCGCCCAGTGCGCTCCCACAGGGAGGGTCTGCTCAGGGTGCCGCCGGTGAGAGATTGCCGGCGGGTGACACCCAGGGATAGGGCCTTCTCTGTGGGAGCGCCTGCCCTCTGGAACCAGCTGCCGGTGGAGCTGAGGACTGCCCCCGACCTCCGATCATTCCGCCGGGGCCTGAAGACCTGGCTCTTTGAGCTCTCAGGCCCAGGCTGAGGAGAAATTTTTAATTCGGGTTTTAATGTATACAGGGTAATTTAATATTTTTTAATTGGTTTTTTAACTTTTGTATGGTGGATTTTTAATTCCCTGTAAACCGCCCTGAGTCCTCAGGGAATAGGGCGGTATATAAATGCAACTAAATAAATAAAATAAAAATAAATAAATAAAAATAGGTAGCTTCTAAACTACCACATCTCCAACATTTAGACTGTAAATTAGGATACATGTTGGACAACTTCTTGGGATCCAGATGCCATCTATAAAACATTTTATAAAAATTTTCTCTTAAGTTTTGAGCCTGAGTAAATTTAAAATTTCTGACCCAAATTATCTCCCAGGTGTCCAACGAAATTGGTTCCTGAATATTTTGTGCCCACTTTATCATACAGTCTTTAACCAGTTCAGTTTCCGAATCCAATTCAATTAAAGCATTATATATCCTCTTTATATGTGCACAATTTAAATCTCTAATTTGTTTTACTAAATTTTGATCTGTAATTGTGATGCCAACCTTTTGATCTGACTTCCACCTAGCTTTCAATTGGGTATATTGAAACCAAGAGTAACTTATGTTTTCTTGTCTTAACTCCTCTAATGATTTAAGTTGCCAATCATTCCCTTGCAATCTAAGTAGTTCCTTATAAGAAACCATATCCATACTCACTCCCATAGATACGCCCTCTATCGCGTGTCCAGGAATTCCCCAAATCGGTATTTTATAATTTAACTTATAATAATACTTTTTCCAGACACGCAATAAAGCACTTCTAAGAATATGGGATTTAAAAGCCCTGTCCACCTTCTTATCGTAAAGCAAATATGCATGCCATCCATATACCAAATCCCATCCCTCAAGATGAAGTATTCTCTTATTAGTTAAATTAAGCCAATCACTAACCCACGTCAAGGCAACCGCATCATAATACAATTTCAAATTCGGCGCCTTGAGTCCCCCTCTTTCCCTGGCATCTTGTAAAATCTTAAATTTAACTCTTGGTTTTTTCCCTGCCCAAATAAATTTATTAATACCCTTCTGCCATTTATCAAGGTTGGCATCCTTTTTCAATATAGGTATCATTTGAAACAAAAAGAGAAACTTTGGTAGAACATTCATTTTAACAACTGCAATTCTTCCCAATAATGATAATTGTAATTTTTTCCAATTATTTAAGTCCCTTTGTACCTTCAACCATAGTGTTTCATAATTATTTTTATACAATTTTACATTTGAAGCTGCAATATATACTCCTAAATATTTAACCTTTTTCACTATTTCAAAACCTTCAAGTACTTCTTGTAATCTGGGAAACTAACCTAAATGATAGCTAGGGTTGACTGAAACATCTATTTGCCACATGCAGTGAGATACCAACCCCCAGGTTATCATTAACCTTATTTTCTATTTCAGCATCTTGAACTTCCCTTCTGCTTTTTTTGTACTGAAGCCACATGCATGCAGCTGCAGACCTATTTCTGCAGGCTTATAATGGAACAGACTGGTCACATGCTGTTGTCACCAACCCACACATCCTTATCCCCACCTCAGAAGCTAAAATACTTTGTTCTGAGGGATGGAAACTAATTCTCTAATCTTGTTTAATCATCCATGCATTTTGACACATTTTATGTTAAATTATCTGTTTATTGTACTGAGGAACTATACATTATCATCAAGAGAAACTATAGCCCACAGCTCAAAAAGAAAGCCATAGGGGCAGAGGAATATCTTGTGCTCAAGAAGGTGGAATTCATCAGTCCCGACAGACTCAGAACCACTTCATCATAACTGGAAGCAACATAATAATGGATACAAAATGACTCAAGATATCTATTTTCTCCACTTTGGGTAATGGCTAAAGAAGAGATCACCTTACTCGTGGAAGATATGGAATACCCATACATTTCATTGAAGGAGCGATAAGAATTTTGTCTTCTACACATTATAGTGGAAGCAAAAAAAGGAAACACAAGGATTCACAAGTCACTCAAATATCATTTTACTTATTTCACTGGGTCATGTCAAGTTACCTCAAATCCTCAAGTACATTATATAGCACAATATATTCTTATTATCTCCCTCTTTACTTTCACATATTAAGATCTTCAATGCAGATTTTGTGGAACATGGATCGACATAAGGAAACTCAACCATGCTGCTACTGAATCACAGAGTGAATGTATTGACATGCAATTGTATATAACCTCTGTAAAATTCTTAATATCATGTCCACATTCAGAATACAAATAAAATACAACCCAGTTAAGCCATAAACACATACTGCTTTTCTAAGAATAATTTTGAATTCAAACCTGTATGTCTTCTACATTTAGAACATGTACACGCATGCACAGACACATACATACAACCAACACACAATTCTATTCTGTGGTTAGCAACATCAGAGCACATAAATGGTGTCAGAAATATAAGGTAAAGAAATTACAGTGGGAAAATGAAGATATTCAATTTAATTTAATTTACACTAATATCATCGCTATTTATTTATTAAATTTATATGCCGCCGATCTCACTATCCAAAGGAACTCTGGACTGCTCACTATGCTTCTCCATACTCTCTCTGCAGACCATAATAATAATAATAATAATAATAATAATAATAATAATAATAATAATAATAATAATAATAATAATAATAATAATAATAATAATAATAAGTAGTAGTAGTAGTAGTAGTAGTAGTAGTAGTAGTTGGAAGGGACCTTGGAAGTCATCTAGTCCAACCCCCTGCTCAGGCAGGAAACCCTATACCATTTCAGGCAAATGGCTGTCCAGTCTCCTCTTCAAAACTTCCAGTGTTGGAGCAATCACAACTTCTGCAGGCAGGTTGTTCCACTGGTTAATTGTTCTAACTGTCAGGAAGTTTCTCCTTAGTTCTAGGTTGCTTCTATCCTTGATAAGTTTCCAACCGTTGCTTTTTGTCCTGCTTTCAGGTGCTTTGGAGAATAGCTTGACTCCTTCTTCTTTGTGGCAGCCCCTGAGATATTGGAACACTGCTATCATGTCACCCCTCACCCTTCTCTTCGTTAAACTACACATACCCAATTCCAGCAACCGTTCCCTATATGTTTTAGCCTCCAGTCCCCCAATCATCTTTGTTGCTCTTCTCTGTACCCTTTCTAGAGTCTCAACATCTTTTTTACATCGTGGTGACCAAAAGTGGATGCAGTATTCCAAGTGTGGCCTTACCAAGGCATTGTAAAGTGGTATTAGTACTTCACGTGATCTTGATTCTATCCCTCTGTTAATGTAGCCTAGCACTGTGTTGGCTTTTTTGGCAGCTGCAGCACACTGCTGGCTCATATTGAAGTGATTGTCTACTAGGACTCCCAGATCCCTCTCACAGTTACTACTATTGAGCAAGGTACCACCTATACTATACCTGTGCATTTGATTTTTCCTGCCTAAATGTAGAACCTTAGTTTTTTCACCATTGAATTTCATTTTGTTAGATAGCGCCCAGTGTTCGAGTCTGTCCAGATCCTCCTGTATTTTAAGCCTATCTTCTGGAGTATTGGCTATTCCTGCCAGCTTGGTGTCGTCTGCAAATTTGATGAGTTCTCCATCTATCCCCTCATCCAAATCGTTGATGAAGATGTTGAAGAGCACTGGGCCCAGAAGAGAGCCCTGGGGCACCCCACTACACACTTCCTTCCATGTAGTTGCAGTTCCATTGAGGACCACATGCTGAGTACAGCCTGTCAGCCAGCTACGAATCCATCTGGTGGTGATGCTATCTAACCCACATTTTTCTATCTTATCAAGTAGTAGGTTGTGATCTACTTTATCAAATGCCTTACTGAAGTCCAAGTAAATTTACAGCATTCCTCTGGTCCACTAATTTTGTCACTTGGTCAAAGAATGTAATAAGATTTGTCTGGCATGATCTGTTTTAGACAAACCCATGTTGACTTTTAGTGATGAGTTTGTTTGCATCAAGGTGTTCGCTGATTTGTTGTTTGATTATCTTTTCCAGAATCTTCCTAGGTATTATATTATTATATTATATTAATTTTATTTGTATACCGCCCTTCTCCCGAAGGACTCAGGGCGGTGAAAAAAGGTATTGATGTCAGGCTGATAGGTCTGTAGTTTCCTGGATCTATTTTTTCCCCTTTTTTGAAGATGGGAACTACATCAGCTCTCTTCTAGTCCTCTGGTAGTTCCCCAGTGCTCCAAGATCTTTGAAAAATATAGTTCAGTGGTTCTGAGATCACGTCTGCCAGTTCCTTGAGAACTTTGGGGTGTAATCCATCTGGTCCTGGTGATTTGAACTTGTCTAGGCTGGACAGGTGCTCACTTACCATTTTCTTGCCTATCTTAACTTGCATTTCCATTCTGTTTTTTATGGCACTGGTTTTGGTAGGTTGGACTGTTTTTTCCCTTTGTGTAAAGACAGATGCAAAAAACGAGTTAAGTAGTTCTGCTTTCTCCCTGTTGCTTGTCACCTTCTTGCCACTTTCCCCCCCTAATGGACCAATCATTTCCTTAACTTTTTTCTTGTTTTTTATATGTTGAAAGAAACTTTTTTTGTTATTTTTGACTTTGGTTGCAAGCCTTAGCTCATTTTGAGCCTTAGCTTTCCTCACTTCATCTTTGCAGGCACGGGCTATTTGCTGATATTCTGACTTAGTTATGTGCCTCTCTTTCCAATTTTTATACTTGTCCTTTTTATCTTTCAATTTATCACAGAGTTCTTTATGCAGCCATGCTGGTTTCTTTTGAGAGCTGTTATTTTTCTTCTTTGTTGATATTGTACTAGACTGGGCCTTTATTATCTCACTTTTCAAAATTTCCCAAGCTTCTTGAGTTGTTTTCCCCTTTAGGATTATCATCCATGGAATTCTTCCCAAGGTCTCTCTAAGTTTATTGAAATTAGCTCTTTTAAAGTCCAAGACTCTAGTTTGGCTGTGTTCTATTGCTTGTGCTTCCAGAAAGTTGAATTCCAATATTGCATGATCGCTTCCCCCCAAGGTTCCTGTGGCTTCGACGCTTTCTATCATTTCATCTGTTTGTGAGAATTAAATCCAATATGGCTAATCCCCTAGTTCCCTTCTCTACTTTTTGGGAAAGTTGTCTGCTAGGTTTGTCAGGAATCTGTTTGATCTTCCACTTGGTGCAGAGTTTGTCTCCCGGTTGATATCAGGGTAATTAAAGTCCCCCATTACTATTGTGATGTGCTTCTTACATACCTTAGTTAGCTGACTAACAAAATGTTCATCTATTTCCTCTGCTTGGTTGGGCGGCCTATAGCATACACCTATGACAATGTCATTTTTCCCCCTTTTATATTGACCCAAATGCATTCAAGTTTATAGTTTTCGTCATTGTTGTGCTCTATTTCTGTAGAGATAAAGTTATTTCTTATATAGAGAGCAACTCCACCTCCTCTTTTGTTTAGTCTGTTTCTTTTAAATAGTTTAAATCCCTCTAGCTGTGGGTTTCATTTGTGGGTTTCATCCCACCATGTTTCTATAATGGCAACAATATCATATCCGCCCTCATTTACCTGAATTTCTAGTTTACCCTGCTTACTGTTCATACTCTGTGCATTGGTGTATAGACATTTGAGTCCTTTATGACTGACCCTGTGTTTACTTGCTACATAACTTGTGTGGTGCCTGACTTCCCCTATTTTCTTAGATTGCCGGGGACAGTGATGTTCTCTATCAATTAACTCACAGTCCTTGCTGGCATTCTTGATTATTTTAGAAATACGCTTCTTGTCCCTACTGGCAGTAGCCACCTGGAAGACACCTGACCTCTTTCAAAACCTCTGTGTCCTTTCCTAAATTTATATCCCTTATAATTGAACCACCAACCAGAAGGTGGCTTCTCTTTTTGGATGCCTTTCTGTTGTTGCATGACTGGTGTGTAATACCAGATTCGCACTTCTCCCTGTCGAAAACAAGTTTTTCATCTTGGACCACGATCCCCTGCTTATTTGAGTTATTATCACAGATACCTTTACCTGTCTCCTTAATGTCCCTATATAGTTCTTCACTTGTAACTTGTAACCTCTCCTTTACAAGTTAAAATTGAGGAATTCATCAATGTCATCCAGCAACTTCTAAATCTTTTCACTTTTCCTTCATTATTTATATTGCAATGTACTTCTCATTCATTCATTACATGTGATCAAACCAAATCAACATCTTTTTTACATACTGGTCATTTAGTTTTGTACTTCTATCCATCCATTTCTTATTAATTCCTACTTATTGTTTCTTCTGGTTTTGACCACATACATTTCCAAAATAAATATATTCTCATTGAGTTTGACTCCTGTGTATTACATAACATGTTTAGCTCTTAATATCATAAAATACAATCAATACAAGTAGGCAGAAACACACTTAGCTATAGCCATTTTTCATTTCTTTCCACAAACATAATTTTTCATCACACACTACATACTACCCACTACATTTATACCATTAGTATTTCTTAATTTTTTCTGACTTCATTCATTTCTCCATATTTATTAATCATTCTGTTAATAGAGTTCCATGTTTCTTTAAAAAGTGATATCGTTGTGAAGAATATTATATATCCCAAAGCTATATTTAAATCCTAGGTTAAATTTTACCTTCCATGTAGCTGTATTTCTCCTGAAGTAGGCAAACATCCGTGTGAACCAATTATAGATTTCATTCAATGTTAGCTGCCTGTCAGGCGTCTCAAGGATAGCCTACATTTAGATATGAAAAAAGTCATTCTCAGCATTTCTCATCATCATTCCTGGGTGAACTACTATTAAAATATCAAAAGGGACTGACATTACGGTATGGTTACAAAATTTTCAACCACTTATTAAAAATGCTGAACTTAGGACAAGTGCATACATATTTATTTTTCTTCACTTAATGATTAGAAAATGAAGTGAGAATTAGTGTGAGCAAAGTAGCCATATAGATTATCAAGTTTTCCCATGGAATGATGTTACCCAGAAACCGCAGGTTTTTAGTGAATTGATTTTATGACTCAACAAGCTATATGACAAAGTGTTGAGTGTAATGTACATATTTGTGAACCAATCAGTTGACATTCAAAAATGTAGAAGTATCTAGGAATGACATACTGTAACATCAATACTTAGCGTTATTTATTCCAAGTCAAAGCAGTAGAAGCCATTAAAGGAAGGTATTATGGACACAATAATGTATCACCATGCAGCTGAGTAGCAAAAGAAAATGTAAAGAACATACTCCAACATCTTTTTATTTTATTTGTATGTTCAGAGAAATTCAATATTTGCTAATAATTAGATTATTATTAATTCCAGGGTCTGATATACAAATTTTCCAAATACAGTGAAATTAGTTCTTTCAATATTTTATTTAAAAAAGTAACCAGACCAACCAACCTATCCATTTATTTTGTCTGAATGTAGAATACCATTTTGTAGGCTTAATGATTCTAAAGTATTTCTTATTTTTTTTAAAAAAAATAAGTATTTATTTTTTAAATTTAATTGTTAGTTAAATTAAAAATTACTTTTAATTTTAATTTCAGTTTATATGGCTACCTCTCACATAAGCCAGTAGGTCTAATAAGGTCATCTATCTCACATAAAAAAGTAAATCTAATCTATGTAGATCAGAAGTAGAAGTGCTGAGGGAATACAAGTTTTAGATAGTTCCATTTAGCAGAAGATTCCCTTATGCAAATGTAACACTATTCTGTTCTACATACAGCACTTTAGGTTTAAGTTCTGAGAACAAGATCTGTCAAATAATAAGTACAAAATTGCTAATTATTATTCCCAAAGTACAAAAATGGAGCAGATTAAGCAAGGCAGGTACAGTAATCATGTCTCCAAACTGAGAATTGCACTATACAGACAAAGACAGACTGTCAATATGTACTCAAGCATTCTTCAAAAACTGCTCATGATTCTTATGCCTTTGTTTCTAATTATGTAGCAAAAGAAGAAAACCTCCCTAAAATGGTTCCTTCTTTCTTCATTTCATTTTTATTATGTGTCTCAGAATTTAGCAAAGTCAACTGAGAAAAGATAACATGATGGCTTTCAAGTTTACTAAGTCAGATGAGAAAATGCTTCAGGCACTTGGCACAATCAGTTTTGGGTGGTGGTATAGTTAAAAAATGGAACACAATCAAAATTTGCAGGATTGTGAATATGATGGAGACAGTAAATTTGTATCAGCCTTTAACTCAGTGAGGTTGGGATGTCATCTGATCTAACCTAATATTTCTACACATGTCACTACCTGCACCAAGGGGAAAAATATTTGGGGGAGCTGGTAAGTGAGAATATTTGTTTAAACCTTCAAAGCATATCTTGGAAAAGCTGATCAAATCATAGATATCCCAAAGTGGTTATCTGAAAATAAGAATAGGTTCCCAGGAAATGATCTAATTCAGACTTTTTGCATAGGCTTTAAAAGACTAATGTTAAGGAGACACTGAAGGGCAGATTTTTACTAATAAGAATTGAGCACATCACTGTCATTTTTTTTTAAAAAAGTTCCTTCTCTACCCTTATTCAGGGAGCTATTAACCTGACTATATAAAGCAGTGCATTAAGAAGCACTAAGGTCAGAACTGCCAAGAGCTGTCTGATCCGAGCAGGATACAACTATAATTATAAATAATTAAAGAGCAATAAAAACTAGAGATACAGCCCTTATGTCTTTGTCTCTAGGTCTCTTCACACAAAATAGACAAAAGAAAAAAAGAATATGTATACGATTCATTTACCAGCAGTACTAGAATGCTTAGTGAAAGGCACAAACAAAGGCTTAAAATGACAGATAATTTTGCTCTCAAAATGTAAATCAGTAGTCAAATGTGCAGCTTAGCCAAACTGCATTCCCCAGAGTTAGGACAGAAGGCAAAATCTTAAGAGTACGTTACTGGCCCATTAGAAACACTTGCCACAATTAACAATTGAGTACAATTAACAAGTGTGAGCACTTCCTAACAAGGATTGCTGCTTTTTTTCAGATATCAATGTATTTATGTTCATTCTTACAAAATAAAGAGGTTTTTACCTGCCGGATAAGTGAGGCATATGTGAAGGGAGGGCGGACATCTGCATTTTTATAAAACTCATGATTCTGTGCAAGTTCTAGACAGAAGAAAGTAAGTTATAAAGAACAGCAAAAGACATTCCAAATGATCAATTTCAGCACAATATCTGAGGTAACTGAAACTTCTTGCCAACTATCTCACCTGAGGAAATTGGTGTGCAGAACTTCTCTGAGTTTCTCCTGCGAATAGGCCCTACATTGTGTAAAGTGGAGGAGCTGATAACAGAAGGACCCTGTCGCAATGGAGTAATGGGTGCAGTCGCAGAGGTGGGGGGATGAGGTAATCCATCAGGAAAAGTATCAGAAGTGCTTTTGGACATTGTAGCGCTGGAAACCAGATTCAGCTACTCAAGGAGGATTAAAAGAAGACCATGGTTAGAACTAGTCCAGAAGTGGGTAAACAATATTTGTTAAGAGAAAGCAGGTGGTGATCATAATTTATCAATAGAGATTACACCAGTGAGAGTAAATATATGCCAATGAGGCCTCATTCATTGACAATTGGTTGAGACAGATTTCAAGATATTAGAACCACTATATTTCAAAGTATATTGGACCAAGACATGATAAATTGATTCTTGAAACTCTTTACCAACTTTAGTTATAACAAAGCATGTTGGTTGATATAGGAAAAAAATATTACCACCTAAAACAATATACTCCCAATTTAAAAACAATAACAAATCCCTAGTATTTGTTTTGGTATAGACAGATTTTAAGAGGAATAATTTTCAGTGATGATTACCCAACTCTATCACTTCAAAGTTCAGCATTATTAAATCTGTATCACAACTAATGCTAAGGTTAAAGAATCAGGCTTGCAAAAGTTTAAATTGCTCTCTGCAGAGAAGAAAAATGGTGTGATGTACTATTAAATATTGAGGACAGTATACCCAAATTCCTTACTATTGTAACCTGATTTAAATTTTCATATCAACATTGAAACCCACACTGCAGTACTGGACCAACCATCCAACTGGACAAGGATCTGGATTTTATTTTAATATTAGAAATGTCACAACTTAGGAAAGTTGCTTTAAAGAGTACCAAAAAAAGCAGATACAGCTCTTGTTTCTTATAGGTGGGAATATCGACAGGAAAAATGGCTGGAGGGCACATTAGTGAACGTACAGAATCCAAGGAAGTGCACTGGGATCTTTCAAGCATGATATCAGTTGCTGCAGGTTGGATTACTGGTCTTCTAACTTATTTGAGCAAACAAGGTGAGAATAGGAACTGGATCTGAAAGATGGCAACGCTTTTTTGAAAAAGAGGCTTGTGCTAACAATCTTGAAGGAGGAATTATGTTACCCACCTCTAGAGACAGATAAATCTGTGACTCTAAAATGTTCACAAATCTGTGACATTCATGTATAGCTATGGCTACACATTCATTAGCAGATATAGTGAGAAGGGTCTTGGCCACTTGAAACTAGTTTGATCATTTTTCTGGGGATCAAGTCTTGACATAGTTGCACATGCTTCATTCATATTCTTCTTGGACATGTAGAATGCAATTTATATGGAATATCTCTGAAAAGCCTACAGAAGTTGACCTTGGTCCAGACTGCAGCATATAAGAGCTGCCAATAGGATTGCAAAACTTTTCTTTACACTAATACCTGATTATTAACACTTATGCATACAGTGATTTTATGATTTTGATTATTATGCAGTTTCTATACATAATTTTTAACATGAATTTATATGGTGGTTTTGAAATTAAAAACAGATAATTTCCTACAACAAACAAACAAACAGTCACATTATATCAATCCTGCAAGAGCTGCACTGGGTATCAAACAGCTTCCAGGTCTAATTCAAAATACTGGTGTCTGAGATACATAACTTAGCATGTTTCTCCTTCCTGCATTTTGCTTGCTAAAAACAGAAGGGGGAGGCGATTCTACTTCCTGTTTATCACAATAACATGTTTGAAAGGGAAAAACAAGTCTTCTCAATGGCTGCACTCAGACTAAAAAATGTTTTACCCTGGCGGGGGCTGCATCCTTCATTGCTAGTTTTCATTACATGCTAAAGACAATTTTACTCTAAGTTTTCTTTGTGTATGGCAGATATTGTTACATTTTATTTATTTTATTTATTTATTAATGGGATTTATATCCCGCCCTATCTCCCGAGGGACTCAGGGCGGCTAACAACAACAAAACTTAAAGGTCTCTGTACAGTAAATTAAAAATAAAATTTGAAATAAATTAAAATAAATTAAAGAACAGAGTTAGAATTGTAAATATAATTAAAATCCCTGTCAGTCTAGGTCAGCCAGGTGGAAAAGGAGTGTTTTGAGGCCGCGGCGAAAGGACTGGAGATCTTGGGCCATCCGAAGCTCAGGGGGGAGCTGGTTCCACAGGGCTGGCGCTCCCACAGAGAAGGCCCTCTCCCTGGGGGTCGCAAGCTAACATTGTCTAGCTGACGGTACCCTGAGGCGGCCTTCTCTGTGTGAGCGTACTGGGCGATGGGAATTCGTTCCCGGCAGCAGATGGTCCTGCAAGTATCCTGGGCCTAAGCTATGTAGGCCTTTAAAATTAAGAACCAGAACCTTAAATCTCACCCGGAGGGCAACCGGTAGCCAATGCAGCTCACGCAGGACGGGTGTAATATGGGAGTATCGGGGTGCTCCCATCACTACCCATGCAGCTGCACTCTGCACCAGTTGAAGCCTCCGGGTGGTCTTCAAGGGCAGCCCCATGTAGAGAGCGTTACAGTAGTCTATACGGGAGGTAACGAGTGTGTGGGTGACTGTACGTAGGGCATCTTGGTCTAGAAAGGGGCGCAACTGGTGTACCAGGCGAATCTGGGCAAATGCCCCCCTAGCCACGACTCCAATATGATCTTCAAAACTGAGTCGTGAATCCAGGAGGACGCCCAGGTTGCGTGCTCTATCAACGGGAGGTAATATCTCTCCTCCTATAATCAAAGATTGTTTGATCTAGCTCCTTGAGTGATCGATTTATACTATTTTTTACAATATTTTTTGCAATGTTTACATGATATAAACCACACTATTTGATGCTTTTGGCAAGAGAGATAGGACATAAACGTCTTCTAATAAGTTATTCTGAGGCATATATTTCTTTACTCTTTCCTCAAGTTATGATTACAGCTGCCTTCCTTCTCATGGACTGGGTAACAAGGTCTAAATGCCATATGGGCAAAATGCAGAATAAGACAGCAAAAGCAAAATATTAAATATTTAGGTTAAAAATTCAAATTCTTCTAGCAGAGTTCCTAACAAATTCTTCTAGCAGTGGTCTAGGACATCATGTCATAAGTTGGCTTTTTCTTAGTAGCCATATGGAATGCTTAAATGGGCAACAGATCAGGAAGGAGCCATTGGCACACCCTACATGTAAGTTCCTAGCTCTTGTTAGTATCAGTCATGACATCAGGATTGTGTCTGCTGTCTCCACATTTTCAGAAAGCAGAGCTTTTCAGCTCTTGCTGGTAGTCCCTCACTTAAGCAGCAGTGTATTCTTTCTATTATTTGTTTTTCTCAGTTCAAGAATGACATTTTCTTTTTTATTAATGGTGTAATATCAGTGATTTGGGCTAATTAGATGCAACTTCTAAGCTATGCTGTCTGTATATAGACAGAACAGATTAGCACTCCTAAAGTAGACTTAGCAAAGGACCTTTATTTTTATTTTTATTTATACAGTATGCCAGCAGCATTACAGCACTTTATGAAGTCACATGGAGGCACGTCATTGCCTGGAAGAGCTTATCTAACCTTTGGATCAACCTTCTAGGAAACCACGAAGCCTGAAACTTTCAGAGGATTTGGAGGCAACCATTAGAACAAGAGCATCACTATGATAAAACTGGAGTACTGTCACTAGTTGGTCTGTTAGTTATTATACTCTCATCTGACCTCCATGATTTCATCTGAAGCGAGTAATCTCCAAGCATTCAAACAAATTGCTTGAGAAAACAGTAACATCTTATTCAGTAGGAACAAAAATCTTTTTGTCTTCCACATTATCTTCATGCTGTCATCTCAAACTTGGGTAGGTCATAATGTGCTCTGTGGAAACAATACTTCCACTTTGAACTTAATAATAATGTCACAGTCAACACTGGTTTTCAGCTCTGAATCTATCCCCTAAGATGATGACATCATCTTTTAGAATAATTCCTATTATAAAGATAAGTTGGGGCATATGTGTCAGAAATGACCAGACTTACGGGCTGACTGAAGGGTTTTGGCTCTGAAGGTCTCATATGCAGATGGGCCATCATTGCCTGGAGACGTTCACTTTCTTTAGCTAGCTGTGGAGAGAACCAAACAGGAAGTTATTTGTTTGGAGGAAACATCCCTTACAATGATCCATTTATTTAGAAAAAGGGCCAAGATAAAAGTTCATTTGATAATCACTCCCTAGAATGGCTCCCTTTCCATCAGCAGGAGCCAAAACCAGCTACTTTAGCTTGGCCTGTTCAGCTTCAGAGTATGCATGCTCTCCTCTCATCTTGACTAATTCTTCTTACATGCTGTAATGTGACATTACAAAGCTTTTCCTTTAACTCATGTCTTGCTGTCTTTTAGAGCATACCTGAAAGGGAAAAACTAGCTTTTCTTATTCCTTAATATTATGACTCTGGCAAGAGCAGTACATTTCCAGGCCACTAAATTATTGTCTTTTACAAGTGGATGTCAGATTCAGGATGCATGGAAATGTTTTCAGCCCTGATGCATCTACTGTAAGGAAATTAGTTTTGGTTGTACAGAGGCAGGCTATTATAAGCAAGTAAAACTATGTCCATATGCAGAATTCAGAATCCACAAACACCTTTTCACTCAGTTTTTCTTCTTCACATCCAATAGATGTTATTTTCTCTACATGTGTCTGGTATTAGCATCCTGTCCCATAAGGAATGCTGCTAGATTAGATCAACCATCCTTCTAATATCCTTTCCTCTCAGATATCTGTTCACTTTTCTCTTGTCTTTCTCAACGTATCCATTCACCTGCCTACCTTACCTCTCCAGCTGTGCAATATTTTAGCTGCGTGGTTTATGTTGTGTGAGAGACTTTCTTTCTCAGGGTGTGGGGAAGAGTGAAATATGTGCTATGGCACTGGAGACTGGGTGCTGTAAAAACAGTGGAACTTGCAGTATCTTATTGTCATCTTCATTTTCTAAATGTTCAAACTTTTCTTTAGTCCCACCCAGACCTGATGGGTCCTGAGGCAGACTGCAGAGTTTATGCAAAAAGGGACATTTATCTCCTTATGAGGTCCAGAATCCCTTCTCAGAAGAAAAAATGAGGGCTAGAAAGGCATGAATTAAATGCAGTGCTGAGTTTGCTGAAGGCTGGAGAGGTTCTGACACAAGAATGACCTGACAGTATTGTGCCTTTCATTATAGCTGGCAGATCCATTCCTGTGATGCACTGTAGGATCTCTGCAGTGAAAACTTTATAATAGGGAGCAATGGCATGTTCTTCTTTTCACACATACAACTTTCTGCTTTCTTAAAGGATTGTCTCCCACATAAGGATCAGTAATTGCTTGAAAGTCTGTTTGAGAATAGGACAAATTCACATAGTTGACTGAAGGCTACAAAAAACTTAACTCTGCTCTTTAAGTGCCCTTTTTTAGTCTGTTTTACTTGGCGTAAATGATGCATTCTTCTAGTCAACCCCATTTGCACCCACTGATTTAATTTAACTTTCAACAGAGACGGCCTCCACTAGGTTATAACTGGCTATCTCCCTGGCAGTCTCTTTCCTCTGTCACTAATTCTGTTGCTGCAGAGTCATGCCCCATGAAATGCTCCATTCCCATCTCGCTCATATATAATTCATGCAACAACATGGATAAAAAGAAACTCCTGCTCCATCTCTCTGGAATTCATCAAGCAAGCATCAGTATTGGCAGAGCCTGCAGAAGAAGTTTAAAAACAAAGGGCATTCCCTGTTACATATCATAGATTACATGCTGTTTCACCACATCCCATACATTTAAGTCATTTATAGTTACCTCCACATGGACACTTTCTTTCATCACCCTTTGAGAAGCTAACTTTCAATCTGTTAATGTTACAGCCTTCTGTCGCTGTTTATAATTTATGGCCCTCAAATAAATGTTATAGTTGTTACATGACTGCTGTACAGATCAGTAGCAGGGTACCACTTATCCTTACTTGTGCAGTGGTAACATTCAAAAGATGAAATGTGTGACATAAAGATATTGTGTTGCCTGTTTTTGTTTTTTTAAATTCTTTCCCCTTCATTGGCAACCACTTTTGGGAGAATGTGAAAATCTGCATAATTTTACATTACTAGATATTCCCAAGTCAAAAAGAAACAAAATTTTGCTGTGCTGCTTTCTGAACATAGCTATCTAGTTTGGACAAACCCATTACCCATATTAAGAATCTATAAACTCATATGACACATCATAAAATCTGTTCAGCTCTGGAACCATAAAACAAAACTCAGGTGAGGGAAGATTGGGGAAAATCAGTTCAATGCCGTATAAGCACATTCAGCTAGCACTGCTGGATTTATTTGTGGTTGGTTCACACAACTCAGAATCTTCCTGCATGTGAGGTGTGCAAATAATCAGCCTATTAAATCAGTTTCCTCTGCTCTGTAAATTGTGATTTTTCTATGTTAGAAATACAACATATCAAGCAAGTCGTCCACTATGTTTCTGCTTCCTTTCATAGTAAATTTTCAAAGCCACAGTAGCCTAGCTTGATTTGACAAACATGTCACTAATGAGAAAACCTGCTACAGCAGAGCTAATCATGAAACCTCAAGCTGAGGGGTAGGCAACCTTGGCTCTTTTATGACTCATGGACTTCAACTCCCAGAATTCCTGAGCTAGCCTGGCTGGCTCAGGAATTCTGGGAGTTGAAGTCCATGAGTCATAAAAGAGCCAAGGTTGCCTACCCCTACTCAAGCTGGTCTTCACTAAGGGAGTTTTTCTCTCCACATGAGTAGTTCTCTAACACATGATGAGGTACAGGCATTGTGGAGTGGAAAAATGAGGTATGAACCAGGTGATATTCAAAAGAGGTATAGCAACTGCCATTCTTGTAACAATGACACATGTTCCATGGTGACTGTGGCAACTATGCCCGCTGAATCCAATTTGTACTTTCCATTTTCCATTCACTATAATCAAGATGGCAGAGTGCAATTCAAAAATTACAATGGGCAAATAAAGGAGTAAAAACTATCTGGGAAATAGCTTTTAAGTAAACTTTAAATCAGGTAAGCGGATACTCAAGGCTACAGCTTCTAGGATGTTTTACGGAATTAAATATATCTTATTGAATATATTTATACTGACCTGTATTTCCAGCTGCTGTACCACTTGCATTTGAACTCGACACTGAGCCGTACTCCGGTCATCAAGTGCATGTTCTGTATTGAGGTGTCTAAAAATAGAAAATATCAATTTTCCTCTAAGGATTTGACATGAGCAGTGCCTAATTAACAGAACTCATTTATGCATTTTCTTTTAATGTTTTATGTTTGAGAGCTGCAATCCAGTCTATGTTATACAGTTACATTTTCCTATTTATCAGATTTTCATTCTGTTTTTCTTCTGATTCGCTCATAACAACATTACATTTTTCTATTTTATCATGACAATAACTGTGAAAGATGTCCTACGGGGAAATAACTCTTAGCTAGTCTATCAGTAACCTTGATTCAGTAGTCCAATAAACTGAGCAGGGATTTATCTCCAGAACTTCCTCTTTCAAAGCTAATTCTCTAATGGCATATTATATATACACAACACATTCAATCCCAGGTTTTTATAGTTTGAAGGGATAAGACAATCAAAGGAATAGGTGGAGATCCTGAATCACAGAATCACAATGTCATGTTTACAAACCAATTAAACAGAATAACAATTCATCACTCTCTATTTTTTTTAATCTTTTCATCTTGTTGAGATGGATTAAAAAATAGGGACTTTTCTTCAATCTCTCTGCTGCAGACTCCTAAACAAACTTCTCTGGCTGAAGAAATTTGCTGTGAAGTTCAGGGCAATGACTGGAGCATCACACTTATTGCTATACTAAATAAAGCCAGAACAAATCTGAACTTAGAAATGCAAGCTTTGAAGTGGAAATTAAGCTCTAAATAAAAGTTAGCGTAATGTCAGCTAATGAAATAAACTATATCTCATTGCAAGATTTTTGGTTTAGTAATTGAAACGATGTTCTGCACAGTATTAGACAATCGCAGCAATGTCAAGACATCCTTTTTGTGAGGATTGAGATGAAGGGAAGCATTCTCTAATCTTGGGAAGACTTTGAAGGGGCAGAGAAAAAAAAATACACATATATATGAAAACAATTCTCCATTCGCCCTTCTCATTTCAAAATGCAAAAGGTTGGAAGGGGTTTGGAAGGAGTATCCAAGTCTGTTACAGTTGAGACTTGTTGACTATATAAACTATTCCATTAGTAAAAGGAAGATTTGTTGAAATGCTCAGTTTGCAGAATAACATTACACACTGTCTGATTAGGCACACAGGCTGTGCTTCCCAATATCTCCTGCCTTCTTAACATCATCTCCACCCCCTTCCCCAACACTCTGTTCAAAAAGGCAGTAGAGTGGGAAGGGGTGTGTGTGAAAACAAGCAGAGGTATATGTGCATGAGGGAGGGGGAGCATGTGTAGTCACAAAGCAAAGAAGGGGAGGGGAAAATCCCAAAGAGGCAAGGAAAAGAAAACCCGTCAGTTTCATCTGATGTCTTTGCTAAAAATCTTGGCTACAAAGAGATCTAATTGCAAATGAACTAATTAAGTAAACCTCTGACGAAGCGTGAAAACAATTTGTTTGACCCTGACGCTAGCAGAGGGCTCTTAGACAGCAGAGTTAATCAGTCAGTGACAGAGCCCACAAGCGGTGTCAGCAGGCTGCCGTGCTGCCATCTGTTTCTCTCTAGTTCTCTCCTCCACCCCCACCTTCCTGCCTTTCTTTGCCTAACATGGACAAGTTATAAACTTTGCTGGTCTCATTTCTGTAGATCCCCTCATTTTCTTTTCCTCCTGTCTACACCCCTTTTCTACTTCTTAGTGTGTACAGCCATGGTGCCTCACAGCTTTCGACATTCTCTCTATTACTGCTAAGCTTGTAAGCCGCCCTGAGTCTTCGGAGAAGGGCGGGATATAAATGGAATTAAAATAAATAAAAATAAAAATAAAATATTGAGTATATAATGGGAACCTAACTATACTTCAGGGACGCGGTGGCTCAGTGGGTTAGGACGCTGAGCTTGTCGATCAGAAGGTCGGCAGTTTGGCGGGTCAAATCCCGAGTGCCGCGTAACAGAGTGAGCGCCTGTTACTCGTCCCAGCTTCTGCCCACCTAGCAGTTCGAAAGCACGTAAAAATGCAAGTAGAAAAATAGGGACCACTCCGGTGGGAAGGTAACAGCGTTCCGTGCGCCTTTGGCGTCTAGTCATGCCGGCCACATGACCACGGAGACGTCCTCGGACAAACGCTGGCTCTTCGGCTATGAAACGGAGATGAGCACCGGCCCCTAGAGTCGGAAACGACTAGCACGCATGTGCGGGGGAACCTTTACCTTTACCTTTTTAACTATACTTCACAAGTGAGGGTCAGAGTGACTTACTTCCATTTCATGGAATTTTGGAAACACATACTGTGGTCAGTGTTTCTACATATAACAGTGGCAGATAGCTCTGCTTTCAGTTCCTAAAAGGGGTCGATTGTCAAACCTTGCTAGACAACTATTTCTTTAAAGCCGGGGTGTCAAACTTGCAACGTCATGTAAGGTGTCGCGACGTATTGCGCCTTTTTCTATTGCTGGCAATGGGGTGGGTGCGGTTTTGGTATGACGCATCTGGCCCATGGGCCGGCAGTTTGACACCCCTGCTTTAAAGGTAGAAAAACTATCTTCTGTTATCAATAAAGGAGAATATTTGTAGCTCAGGGTTGAAATGAGGGGTCCTTGGTGCTCTCTAACCTTACTTGTTTTTCTTGCAGACGTTTCATTTACCCAAACTAGGTAACCTCAACAGTGCTAGTAAGGAGTGCTGTTTGCTGTCAGTTTATATTGCAGAATAAAATATAAGAATATGTAGAATATTCTATTATATTCTAGAATATAAACTGACAGCAAACCGCATTCCTTACTAGCACTGATGATGTTATCTAGTTTGGGTAATGAAACGCCTGCAAGAAAACAAGCAAGCTCAGAGAGCACCAAGGGATCCTTGATCTTTTGATATGCCAAAGTTAACCAAGTACAGCATAGAGGAAACCATCCTCACGATCCAAGAGCAATAATTACTTGTGCTTCTTGTTAATACATTTAGCTCTATACTGGGCTACAGATGAATGAAAACAAAGTATAAGTTTGGCTAATGAGCATAGCAGCTGGAGCGGGTCACTTACTTGATAAACTGTCCCAGGTCCTCACAGAGGGTTTCACATCCAGGCCATTTGCACTCCCCGTGTCCATACAGGGGATGTGAGCCAGGAGTCTCCTCGTGAGAAGAGCTGCAAGTGGGGACAAAGAAAAAGAAAATAAACATTACTGCTGAGCATTAAAGGCATCTCTGTTCTGCCAACGAGGAACCATAAAGTTGGAAAGGGGATATTTCCCCCAGCCTTTCATATCTCTGATTTTTGGACTAAGCATATATTATATAATGCATTTGTACTGGTCAACAAAAGAAACATCTACTTGAGAAATTTAGAGGAATTTGATACGCTTTCCAAATTGGCAGAAGGTGCATTCCTTATATGTTGAGCAGCTGTGATCTGCAGTCATTTATCTGCATGATCAAAACAGGAGTGCAGACAAGTTATTGTTTAGTAGCTCAGACATAAATCCTCAGATGAATGCTAGCAGAAGAACTTGCTCATCTTGGTTCATCTTAAGATTTATCCTATAGATGGGATGGCAAATGTGACCCTTCTGGAGAAAATGTCATCCAGCTCATTTTTTACTGCATGCAGATTACATACATTCAAAAACTATCATCAGTTTGGCCGTACAAATTATCCCAAAAAATTTAAAGCAATGGTTTTAACAATAAAATTGCAATTATATATCCTGATATGGAATATAACCATGGTGCAGATTTCAGTGCAAAAGAATTACATTTTTTCCAGCAAAACAAAAACAAAAAATGGCAATCTGTTTGGCACATCCATATGTATACACACAAAGATTCCAAAGACAGAAATAGTCATTCTTTTGCAAATTCACCTTAAATGGACTACCAGATGGCTCTAGTGTCCTAGACTGGAGGCACTGATGTAGAACATCATCACAATGTACTTTGAATCTATGTGATGTTGACAACTTTACTGACCACCAGCCTTCCTCTCGTTGCCATGAGTCTATCCCAAAAAACAATTTCAAGCCCTTACATTCCTAGCTGTCTGCTAGAGTGCAGAAAATCTGGGAGTGTGGGAAATTCTCCACCAGTAACAGTTTCACTTCTGACCATTTCCCTGACGTTAGCAAACAAGTTGATTAGTGGGGAGGATGGGCAATCTTGTATAATAAAGGAGACCTCACTTAACTGCCTCATTTAGCAACCATTCAAAGTTGCAATGGTATTGAAAAAAATAACTTTATGATCAATGCCCACATTTATGACCTTCACAATGTTCCTCAGTCACATGATCACCATTACAGTCAGTATGCATTGTCCTGTGCCTGCCCTGTCCTCAGTGGCGTAGCGTGGGTTGTCAGCAAGGCAAGTAATTTGCGCCCTGGCCCCTGCACTGTCCCTCCCCCATAGTCCCTCTCTCTCTCTCTCCGCACCGCACCGCACGCCTGGCACCCCCCCTCCACAGTGGGCGGCGACCCGGCGGCTCAGATCGGATTTGCACAGCCAGCACTGCAGTGAGAGAGAGTGAGTGAGCCAGGCAGGGGCAGAGAGCTGCGAGTGCGAGCGTGCGCCCCCCCCAGATGTTGCGCCCGGTGCGCCCGGGCCCCCCTGCACCCCCCACGCTACGCCACTGCCTGTCCTGATTTTTGTTTTTGTTTCCCCCTTGCAGAGTGGAGAGATTGGACAGGAAGAGAGTAAACAATGGAGAATACACATCAACAGAAATGCAGTGGCACAAGCAGCTCTGAGCATTCTTGCAACTCCCAACCCCAGCAGGTATATTCCCCACTGTGTGCCTGCTTACTCTCTTGTAATCCCTTCCTCTCCACTGAATGTAAACACAAGCATTAATTCCCTTTTTTACTAATTATCAATTAGTAATTAACAGTGACTTAACGGCCTACCTAGCAACCACTTTGCTTAATGACAGAGCTGCCAGATTCAGTTGTAGTCACTGAATGAGGATTACTTGTAAACTGAAAAATTCAGCCCATATTTGAGCTATTAAGGAAAGAATTACCTCCACAGTGCTGTAGCTAATTAATTTTACATTTTGAATTCAGTGACCTTAAGGGGAACTTTCTTTATTTGACCATGACTATGTTCATACATTGCACAGTAACAACTTTTTACACCATGGTTTGCCGAACAAGACAGAATAAGCTTTGCAGATAAGCAAAATAATCACAACTTGTTTTGTCAGTTTTCGGCTTCTTTTGTTTCCTTTTGGACTGTTTTTGCTTTGTATCTTGACAGCGTGTTTCTTTTGTCCCATCTACTATCATTCTATGCATTATATTTATTTCTACAAATCTGATTTGTTGGAACAAAAGAAAAAAAAGCCTTCTGATTATATACCATTTTGTTCAGAAAATTCAAATCATAGCACTATCATGAATTAATTTAACTTCTCTCTGTCCTGAGGCTACACACTTATATTTGGGAACCTATATATATATAATTTGTTTATTTTACTGAATAAACAAATATTTTAATTCAAAATAAAAATAAAATAAAATGAGCCTCTGTAACTACATACATACTGTATTTATCCAAGCGCCTTCAGATTATTTTTTTTGAAGACAATTACTACTTTCTAGATACTGATATAGGGCCTGTTTGGCAACTGATGGGATAGAATCAAAATCTCAAAGCTGACTTCAAGAGGCCCTACTCTGTAGCCATAGGTTATTACCCTAAACTGTTAAAATCAGAATTTGATTCTAAACCCATTTGCTGATTCTATACCACGTTGAAAGGCAAATAGCATTAGTGCCTAAGATTTGAATGCAGGAGGTAAAAAAAATAGATTTTAGGGTTTGTCCTATTATACACGCAGACTTTAACACATAGACGTGTTCTATAGAGCAGAGGTCCCCAACCTTTTGGGCACCAGGGACCAGTTCCATCCTGGTTGGGGACCCCTGCTATAGAGAGATTAAATCTGCTTATTAATAAAATCTATATTCTTTTCACATAAAGGTCCATTAGCTTCACCTGTCCCTCCTTTGTGCGAGCATGGCGTTCTGTCCATTGGGGAGAGGGTGATGGGAAATTGGAGGAGAGACCTTGGCAGCCGAAAACGAGGTAGAATTCGAGGTGTTGGTGCTGAGGTCAAGTCCCTCTTGCTTGATACTTTCTTCTACAGGTTGAGTAGCAGTAACCTCTTTCCACAGCTGCTGAAGGTCTGAGGGACACACAGCTTCATAGGTGTTGTAGGGGGAAGAGAGGACACAGAGAGAGATTTATTTATAAGAATTTCAGAACAACTCTACAACTGTGAAGGTCTGGCTCCCCAATTTAATTAAGTGACAAAAAAGGAATTCATTTATATCAGGCTCTTATACATAGATATTATTCTCTTAATAAAGGAGAATGTTTGTAGCTCAGGGTTGACATGAGGGGTCCTTGGTGCTGCCTGAGCTTGGTCTAATGTTTCATTACTCAAACTAGGTAACATCACCATACTAGCACCGATGATGTTCCCTAGTTTGGGTAATGAAACATTTGCAAGAAAAAAAAAACAAACCTCAGAGAGCACCAAGGACTCCTTACATATAAACTCCCCACATTGTTATTAAATTGCAGCATCTGACCCTTTTACAATAGTTAAACATATTTCAGACCAATATTGCATATATTTCAGTCCTCTATCATTTGCTTTAAGAAATACCACAAGAATCTCAACACGTAAGACAAATCATCATGAAGAAAAACAAATCCAAACTATAAATCACTTAAATATTAAGTGATTTAAAATCAAGAAATATGAATTCCACCTAACCTACCAATTTTATGTAAATTATGCCAGAGGAAAATACAATCTAATATTCAGAATGAACTTTACATTTCAGACAAATTGTTTAATTAATATATACATATATAAAATGTGATTCACGAGTGCCAAGAATAACAAAAAAGGAAAAAAAGGAAAATGTGAAACTCTCACGGGATTAATACAGATCTTATAAAATTGGGCTTTCATGTTTGTGGCCATTTTTATTTTTTAAATAGCTATCATCTAAGGAAATAAGTGTACCTGTGAGCATTGCACTTAGGATCATGCCTAAGGCCTTGCATAAAATAAAATACCAAGCATAACATGTACTAAAATTTTAGAATCCTTGAGGTTGAAATATCATTTTCTGACATGACAATGGAAGAATTATGATAATATATTATTATATTTTTTCAGGAAGTAAAAGTAGCTCTTTTCTACTGAGGGATTTGAGGTGGACCATTCCTCTGATCCACCACCATTTACTTTGCATTTGCCCTTATGGAAGAAAATACACAAGCGGCTCTATGATTTCTTTTGTAAAACAGAGCAAAGCTTTAGGAAAATTTTAAATTGGGAGAAACTCCACAGCGTTAAACATTTCCTCTGTTATTTCAATCAATACGCCTGTTTTTTACTCTAAATTAACCGAGAAAGAAGTAATCATAGATGTTCATGCTATTTATCTAACTGATTTAAAGTATATGTTATGTCACACTTCAATATTTTTGATATACAGCTTCATTCACTTTTTGAGAGATAATTTCCAAAAGCTTAATACTTATTGTACACCATCGATTATTTTGGATTATATTTATAATTTTCTCACTTCTAATTAGGATCAAGTTTATGTATTAAAACTGATTTTTCCCCACTTTTTAATCTGAATGTTTTTGATTAACTTCAAAACCCATATATACACACCTGATATACCTAATTAAAGGCATTTTGTTTCTCACCTACTAGGATAAATTGGGAATATTTACAGGGATACTAGCTTTATAGATATCTGAGAAAACCTCTTTACGCTATAAGGTTATACCTTGACAGAATAAATAAGGTCTCGGGTCACAATGAAGCATAGTTTAAAGTGATGAAAAGGAGATAATGCAGTTGGGTGGGGAGGTTGCATGCTTCCTTCTCTGATCTGTTCATATGGATGAAAAGAAGTATTCAGAATTTTTTTTTCAAGTTAGATTGATTCCTTTTTTTGTCATTTCATCAAATACACAAACTGTTATTTATCTTGTTGCATCAATTTATCAAACAATTTAGGATTCAGAGAAATGCCTAAACTGCATTAAATGAAATCATAATAGAAAGCTGATTGCAAACCTCACATGAACATGCCACAGGAGAATGGATCAGGATTGTTAAACATCTTAAGACTTGTTGCAGTTCATTTGGGTGGTTTTGGATTATAGAGGTTGCTGTCCAAACTGAGTCAATCTATTTATGAAATCTATTGGTAGCTAGCCCTATAACTTTAATAGAAGAAACATGGCCACTGAACATTGGTTCAGGTATCTGTTGTCCAGCAGCAACTAAATGTCTTTCAGGTTCATAGATGAAACTTGTGTCCTTAGTAGATATATTGTCTTTTAGGGGATAAATTAGGAATTAACTGTTCATTCCATATCGACATGCTGTCGCCACCTCTTTCCTTCCGGTAATTAGGATGGATCCAGAATGTCACATTGTAATTTCAATGGTTTACATGGACTTTTATTGACTTCCCATCTCAAATTTCCTTAATCATGAATTTGACAAAATTGATAGGTGATGCATGTACGAGGGTTGGAGAAAGACATAAGAAAATAGCTTTCAGGTACATGCTGCTAACAATAGTCATTTATCAGAAAACCCAAACAGTGCTTTCACTCCCATCTTGTCCATCCCTCCCCATTACATATTATTTTGCTTGGAACTCTGATATTTAGCATGATTTCAGCCCAGATTCTGCTGCTTCCCTTAAAAACAGTGTTTCTGATAGAGAAGGCATAAGGTCTATGGAATAAAGCAAGATTATTACATACACATTCTCTTAATCTATCAAAAAAGTAGCAGCAGCAGCAGCCAGGAGTAGCTGCTACTACTTGCCAGTGACTGTTTTTCATGAAAGGTGCATTAGGCCCAGTTCTCTCCCATTACTATCAGCAGCACATCTTCAGCTAGTCCTTGAACTGTTCCTGAATAAGATGCCCATTGCATTGCAATCTAATAATGCCTTATCAATGGCTGTTTGACAGCAAAACATAGCAGTGTAACAAGCATCAGGCCTCAAGTCCATGGACAACAGGCAGCTTTTAAAATTAACCCAAAAGCAACCGACAAAGCTAATTGCTGCAATGGCTGGGTGGGTTCTCCCTACAGCAATTAAAGAACAAGGAGGCTTGCGTGCATTACCTTGTGGCAGGGTCTGCAGAGGAACGGTGCCTTGTCCCGGCTGTAAACTGACCAACCCTTGTCGCTGGAGGTTTAACAGGTGCTGCTGCTGCAGCTGCTGCATCTGCAGGAGCTGTTGTTGGAATGCCAGCTGCTTATTCCCTAATGGCTGCTGGAAAACAAAAGAAAGAAATTAAAACACATTTTCATTCCCAGAGCACGGGCCTTCTAGTTTTTTCTTCAGGTCTTGCATAAGCAGCCCGATCTCAGCTTTAGCTACAGCTAGCACAGCTCACAGTTCTGATCTCTTATCCTCTGCCAGCATATAACCAAGACTGAAAGCCTTTGATCTATCAGAGCAGCAGAAACGAAGGGAGGGTGGCGGAAGAGAAGACAGCGAGCTTGCTTGGCAGAGCACTGAAAACGCTGACACTCTCTCTCTCTGTCTCTCTCTCTCTCTCTCTCTCTCAAATGTGCCTTTCCATTAAACCTGTTATTTGAATTGTTATAAGAGACAAAACATCTTATATGTCAGCAGAACCTATCTACCTTAAACATATATAGATTAAACTCCTATCAATGGCAAAAGCTTGTGCATACAAGCAGTCTCCCAGGAGGCTTTTAAAGGCAAGAAATCTCCTTTTCGTGCAGAAACTCAGCACTGCCTGGGCCGCACATATTCTGGAAATGAGAATACATGAGATTTGGAGGTTTCAAAATAAAAAGGAACTTTCAATATTAATTGATTTGATGCACTAGGTCACTCTCATAAATTGTGCCACCTTGAATGGCACATGGAAGAAATCAAGTATATAGTTGTTCTAGATATTAATGATGCAGGGATAATGAAGTTTTAATTAAAGGTTCCAAACAATTTTTCCCATTTTTATCTACCACTGTTATTTAATTGCTTTAAAGTTGTTACAACATACACATTGGAGTGTTGCTGTCAGGTGAAAGCATACAGAAAGCAAACTGCACTTGCCACTGGCACTGAATATTTGAGTTCTGTAAATTGTCTTGAGCCATTGAAGGGGTGGATAGCATGCAAAATATTATAAATCATTCAGACAATCTTTGAGTATAATCTATAGACTATATATGTATTTTTTGTCTTGTAGCCATTTTATAACTGGCTTTTTAATCAAAATGTCCATATTGTCATAGGGCCAATATAATGTATATGTAAGCACAAAAATACTGCTACAAAGATAATCGCAGGTATTTACTTTTCCATTGTAGTCCATTTTCTTGTTGGTACTGTGATGCATACACTAAACCTATATAGTTAGTTAACAGTGATTGTTAACACTGCTATTCCATCCCTTTGGGGCTATAATTAATTCATCCCTGATGCACGAGTAGCCTTTGCTGCTGCTTCCAATGGCCCAGCTTCTTCATTTAAGCTTCATCCCTGAAATCTGACCCTCTGTAGTAATAGCCACTGCCAAAGTATTCACAAGTCTAAATTAGCAAGGTTTATTTTATTAGCACCATCAGAAACAGGTTATTAATACTTATTTTATAAGCAACACTGTAATAGACAATAATCGTTTGACAAAAACAAAATCACACACCCTCCAATAATATAGCTCTTCTCTGTCACAATTCTTTTCTTCCTATCCTCTTCTCAAGGATTATGTATACTCTTATGAGCAGAGCAGCTAAGAGTGCTTAAGAGGGCAGAGAGACCCGCGGCAGCTTCAGTCTGAAGAGGGCCTCAGAGAATCAAGAACTGGTAGTATTAACACATGACATACTCAAACCCCCAAACATTAAATTTGTCTATCATTTTATCTTTGAAAGCATTTGACTAGTAGTTTTCTGAAGAGCAAAATAGACTACATCATTACAGATTGTGCCTATATCAAGATAAGTTCATTCACTTTTGATTGGGACTGAATTCCTTTCCAATGAATCATCAGGACTTTTAGCAAAGAGGCATCAAAATGGGAAGGGGCACCCCCTGCAGGGATTGTTCTGCAGGCAGAAAAGCAAAAAAAGTCTTTTTTAAAAAAAACAACCCCTTCTTTATTACTTTTTAAATGAATAACTCAAGGCAGCAAACTCACTAATACTCCTTCCTCCTATTTTTCCCACAGTAATCTGTAAGGTCAGTTGGGCTGAGAGAAATTGACTGGTCCAACTGATTTTGATTATTACAGTGGGACTAGAACTCACAGTATCCTGGTTTCTAGGCGAATATCTTAACAGCTACTGTACACCAAGAAAAGGTTAGGCATTCCTGTTAAGCCATTTTTATGGGTGAGACAGATGCACCAAGTGGCCTGGAGAAAAAGAAGGGAACTCCAGCCTTCTCCTTTGTGTCAACCATTTGTTTCATTTGCTTTAGTTCTCAAATGCAGAGAAAATTGAAACAACATAAACTAAATAGAAGTCCAGTTTCTCTGCAGATCTTTCCAGTCAAAACAAATAGAACAAGAGTATGACCATGGCCAGAACATTTGCCTGTCTCTTCTTTATGTTTCTTTTTTCCTCAGAACGCTTACAAGATTTATGGAGTATCATTTTTTATAAGAACACATCCTGGTATCAGCCAAAGATGATCTTGTGTTTATAGTATGTATGGTTCAAGTTCAAGAAACAAGATTATTACAAAGACTGACAATCTTGGTGATTCCCCACAATTATAGACTTTCCTCTCCCTACAAATTCAGTGAAATCCAAGTCTAATAATTGGATGGTTATAAGTTATAAGTAGTCCTCAACTTATGACCACAATTCAGCCCACAATTTCTGTTGCTAAGTGAGACATTTGTTAAATGAGTTTTGCCCCGTTTTACGACCTTTCGTGTTACAGTTGCTAAGTGAATCACTGCAGTTGTTAAGTTAGTAACATGGTTATTAAGGGAATCGGGCTTACCCATTGACTGCTTGTCAGGAGGTCATAAAAGATGATCACATGACATCGAGACACTACATGGATTATACATGGGGTTTTATATATTATATATTAAGAAAAATAAAAGCAATGGAAAAATATGGGGAGGTCATAAATAGATACCGGTAATTGTGATGCTTGGATTCCCTCTGTTGATATAAAGCTTCATAAGTGAAGCAGATGGTTATATAATAAAAGCTTGATTTGGAAGTATCTTTAATATTTATTTTCTTCCAAAGTATAGTATTCCAAATATGAGTTTCCTTCTAAATGAGACACTGTCATGAGCATATAGGTAGAATATGGGATTACTTATGAATTTTTTTTTGAATAGCTAATTTTATTGAACCCAAATTCTTCTCACTTCCCAAAGGTTGTACAACCAAAGTAACCCACAGTGTACCAAAAAACAAAAAAACAACACCAGTCCTAATGTTAAATCCCTTGGATAAAAAAACTGAATGCAAGACAAAGTAAGTCACATTATTAAACTCCTTTCTTTCTGAGGAATTCTTGGAAATGTATTAGAAATTGGAAATATTGGTAATTTTACTAAGGCCAGCAGTGTGTTGTATACATAAAAGTGCAGTCCACTTCACTTTTTCCTTCTATATTATTTTTATTAACCCATATTACTCCAAGATTTCTCCCTGTTCATTAGAACTGAAATAATAACAGCTAATCTGGCATTGTCTTAGAAGCTACCATTAACCAATATTTTCTATAGTCAGAATTTGTGGGCTTCTCTGGACATTTTCACTTCTGGAGATCATCCTCCATGTACTTTTAATAGAACCAATGAAGCTTACCTGCACACTGATAAAAATCTTAAACACAAGAAAATAATTACTGAAGCTACCTCTGCCAGTCACCAGCAATTACTGGTGTACTAATCGTACTGTTTACAATCCTTTCTTCCTCTAATATTTGCAGGTATCTATGGAAAGGTTTTATTTAGATTAAACCCCGGATTTTTACCTTCACTTCTTGTTCCACCAACTCTACGTTCTTTGATCCCTGATCTTTTCCCTGGTGATGGGGTTTGAATTTCTTAAAGCATTTTGTCTGCTCTATTTACATTAGATGCAGCTGAGTGGGTGCAGTTACTGGGGTAACGGGCGCCGTCACTTTGATTTATGAGCACATCAAGAGGAGTTTCAGCGTGACACTGTGGACTGACAGGAGCACTTCATTAATTTGATGCCCAGGTTACTTGCTGGCCAATCCTCATGTGTTGCTCTCCTCCTAGATTATCCATGCTGTATCAGGTGGTATACTGGGACAACTGTCACTCTCAAGCTTTCTGGAGTTACAGAACTAATTAGGATTGCAAGATTTCCTGAATCTACCTTAGCATGTCAAACGCATCAGTACAAAGCAACAACGTAAGGACTAGCCTAGGCACAGTATGTGATGATAGAACTGAATTTATACCTGCCAACATTTTTCCCTTTAATTCAAGCAATGCAATATTTCTAAAGCTATCCCAAAGGTGCTTTTTCAGGAGGCAACTGGACTTTGAAGATGTTCCGCTTCTCATCCAAGAAGCCACATAAGCTGAAGGTTACAGCATGCATTTGCAGGTATCATGCCACAGATGTCCTATCAGCAAATGTGATTTTATAGGAAATTATATTTTTAAAAATTTTTTTATAGCTGGTCAAAATCAAATTTCACAAAGTTTTAGAGCAGGACAACAAAATTTCAGAAAATACAACAATGTGGGATTTTGGCCATTTTGGTACTTATATTAGGGATCACTTGAAGTAACCTCTACCATCAATAGACCCCCCAATCATAGACTGGGAAGTACTGCCATACAGAAAATTGGTGGGATGTACTAAAATTACTTGCAACATACATCATTTTAACTTTATGTCAGTCAATGTGTTGTAATGATTACAGTTTTGTAAGGGAACTGGGAAATCCGGGTTCGAGGAGACACAAACTCACAGATTGAGTTTGGGCCAGACATTTTCTTTTAAACTCATTTAACCATGCTGAGAGGAAAATGGAAGGAGATTTGGTCTGTATGCTACCTTTTGTTCTTGGAACTAACATAAAAACATACGGTATATTGTCAAGTTAATCATAAACAGTAGCTGCATAATATGGATATATGCATTCTGAAAATGCATTGTTTCCTGGATCTAGCAGATAACCCTTTAAGTTTTCCTTGAACAATTAAAATGAATATAGTAGATTTTGCAGATTATCATATTCAATTGATGTTTCTCAGGTAATACCACAACTGCCAGAAATACATTCACAACACTCTACATTATGATGATGCTTCTGGCAAAAGTGCCAATAGCAGGAATGGTACAAGTATCTTTTATTTTAGAATTCTACAGCAAAAATCGTATACTCGAGGCTGATAAATCTCTTAAACGAGGGCCAATTATTGAGAATCCCGGCAAAACATTTACCTGTGAATTAGTCACAGTTAAACCTGCTTATTACAAAACACAGAGGCAGTGACTCGAGAAATTTTTTTGAAATTAATTCTGTATTGACTAACCAAAGTTAGTCCAGCTTATTCTCTCAAATGGACCTGTTATTTTGCATGCAGAGCAATGTAATTTTTCTAGCAAGTCTCTTTTCTCCTCAATTATTTTTTTCTTTTCTGCAGATTTTATTTATTTATTTTGCAAAGTATAGTGTCTTCCTAAACTCAAATCAAACCTCACCTCTTTGGCTTGCTGCTTTCCAGCTTGTTGCTGAGTCAGAAGCTGTAGATGAAGCTGTTCCTGCTGCTTCTTGTAGTATTCCTGAAGCTGAAGAAAAGGTAGAAGAAAAAGAATAGAAAAAAATGATGTTAAAGTTGGTGTTGCAGTATTGAATGTTCTGCAACTATCTAGTAAGATGCGAGCACACCATAAAGTTATTATATGGTTGCCTATAGGTTCATAATGAATAGAATCATAAAAGAAGTCAAACAAACAAATGTATTTATTTCTTTTGCTCTTTTAATATATAATCATTGTTGACTCAGCCTTCCATCCTTCCGAGGTAGGTAAAATGAGGACCCAGATTGTTGGGGGCAATAAGCTGACTTTGTAATAATGCCGCTTGGGGTGTGTGTGAAAGCCCTAATAAGCAGGCATATACATAGAATGAAGGCTACTGCTAAGCTTGTAAGCCGCCCTGAGTCTTCGGAGAAGGGCGGGATATAAATGGAATTAAAATAAATAAAATAAATAAAGTCACAATAATTATTGAAAAGAGGTCATTAACTTTTCTATTTTACAGACAAACCCAGAGACTAAAACCTTGATAAGTTCATGAAACCTGATCTTCCCATGAACATTTCTTTTCTTTTCTTTTTTTTTGGAGAAAGAGGATATGGAAATTATTTTCCCAAAAATACCGAACTTGAAATGAAAGCAGATAGCCAACTGCAATATTTTTCTAGAGGGTGTAGAGAATACATGTCAACAGAATAGAAGAGTCAATCAAAAGAAGCATTCCCAGAACTGAAAGAATATTATTCACTAACATTTTATTGAATTACATGAGACCTAGGCTGTAACCTTCTCTTGCCAATCATTATTTGGGACAAGAGAAACAGACAGAAGAGGAAAGAGAGCAGGAGAAGATGTAAAATCTTGTGTATTTTTATGTCTTTTTGGACAAAAGTGAATTGGCTTGGAATGCACTGAGCTGCATTATGCCATATTTGAGAGATATTGAACTTTGGAGAGGCTATCACATGTGACACATGGCATTCCAATTGCTGCACACCAAATTAGAAAAATCAGGAGGAAAAAAAATGGAGGGTCCAAGACAGAAAGTATATTTGTTTTAATTTAATTAACTTATTCAATGAGTCATTTTATTTAATTTTCCTTTTTTGATTAATTAAAATGATAACATTTTTAATAGCAACTTTTGGAGGGGCTCTTGATCCAAACCAAGGCTTGTTGGATATAATTACTTCCCAGGGCTTATCTGGCACTATTTATGGACAAATATTGCTTTAACAGGATGAAGTCACAGAGGAAAAATCATTCTTGCCTAAATAATGTTTATATTCACATTAGAGCAAATGTTATTTATTTGGCTTATTAAAACATTTATACTTCTCTTTAAGTTACAAGCCTATGCAAGTTATAACACTTTGAAACCCGTAATATAAAAAGTCAATCATATTTGAGATAAACACATAAGAAACCACTGAGTACAATAGGAATCTAATAAATTCAGAGACTGACCTTCTATGTAGAAATAACAAACTAAAAGCAAAGCATGGTAGCTATAGTAAATCAAGCAGTAAAAGTGAGGGATTCTCAAACGTTTTGTTCCTTTGAGCTTTGGTTTAGTATCTGGGGGTACACAGCCACTGGAATCTCCTAATCCTAAGAAACATTTTTGTTCCATCTTGCAAGTGTTTTTATTTATTTATTTATTTAATTATCATTTATTAATTTTATTTGTATACCGCCCTTCTCCCGAAGGACTCAGGGCGGTGAACAGGGCAATACATATTAAAAAACAAGATACAAAAATTAAAAACGATTAAACAAGGTGCCCATGAATAAGTTAAAACACATTACACATTAAAATAGGTTAAAAAAAATAATAAAACCCAACCCCATCCCATCAGGCCAGGCCAGCTTGTTCAAAAAGGTAGGTTTTAAGGTCGCGCCGGAAGGAGCGGAGGTCAGGCGCCATCCGGAGCTCGACCGGAAGATGGTTCCATAAGTCCAGCGCGCCCACAGAGAACGCCCTCCCCCTGGGGGCCACCATTCGACATTCTTTGACCAGTGGCACCCTGAGGAGGCCCTCTCTGTGGGAGTATACTGGGCGGAGGGAAGTTGACGCCGGCCGCAGGTGCTCCCCAAGGTATTCCGGACCCATGCCATGTAGGGCTTTGTAGGTCATTACCAACACCTTGAATCTCACCCGGAAGACAACTGGAAGCCAATGCACTATGATAACCACTATGATAACCAGAGTCAACCAGGGCTTTTTCCAACTGCTTCACGTTTTGTTCTTGTCTCACTCTGTGTGCTTTACAGTGAAAGAAAAAAAAATCTGTTCATTAAAGCCCACTCTGAAAAGTTGGTAGGGTGTCATGATAACTTCAGTAAGGTGGCAGGAACAGCCAAAAAACTGAGACAAGGTAAGAGTTTTGCTGGTGAGAAACCTGCTACGCAGCTCAGAAGTTAACAACTTTTTTGCAAGGTTTACTCCTGCATTGCAACTGGCCAGAAGTTAATCAGTTCAAGTACAGAACAGCTATAGAAGTCTTGTACACAGACAGATGAAGGAGCTTCATGCAGAGGACTCCCAAAAATAATTAAAGAGCATGAAGAATAATTTATGCTATATGCAATGCTTCATTGGAATAGAAACTGGCCTCTCCCTTAAAGGAGCTTAAAGTCTAAATGAAAAAGAAAGACACAATTTTCTGGGATGAGACAAAGGGTAGAAAGCATGAATACATGTGAATGTAATTGCTGATAAAAAAGCTTTGGCTATCGGGGATGAGAATTAAAAATATGGCAAAAGGATTTAGGGGCAAATGACAGGTTCTATATTTCTACTCCCTTCTTCTTTGGGAAAGAGCATCTGCATCAGAAAACAAACAAAATCTATCTATCTATCTATCTATCTATCTATCTATCTATCTATCTATCTATCTATCTATCTATCTATCTATCTATCTATCTACAGTCTTGTCCTATCATTTGATTCCTGCCGGCAGGTGTTCCTGGAATTATAACATTTTATAACATTTGATGTTCGAGGCCTGTCTCTGGAAACCCAGGTGCCTGAAGTTGTTAGGAAGATTTATTTTCAAATCTGGCTGGTTCACAAGCTATGGCTTTTCTTGGGCCATAGCTAGTCAACTTGGTTCTAAATTATGTGAATTTAGCAACCATTCACAAGTTAAACAAACAAGTATTTCTTTTTGGATTTAAGAAAGCCAAATCTTCTGCTTTAAATTATTATTTTTGTTTCTGGAAGGTTCTGTGCAACACATGAGCTTCAATTAAAAGGAGCTTTGGAATACTCCCTAATCTATACAGATAAACCAATACATGAATCTGTTTCCACAAGCACTTAGTTTTCAAATAATATTTTAGTGGCCAGAGTAAAAATGTGTACCTATTATTGTTTAGCAAACTTAGTAAGTACTGAAACTAATTATATAAACTATTCTTATGTCATTAGCTATGCTGGATGGGAAATTCTGCAAGTTAAAATGCACACATCTTAAAAGTGACAAGGTTGACTGGCAATATGATTTTGAACTTATCTTGCCTAAATACAAGGTTTAATATTTTGGAAAGAGCCATTTGCAGGTTAACAACGCCTTCTTTCAGGTGCAATTTTGGTTAGATTATTTAGGAATAGAATTCAATTTATTTAATCCATATATTACCTCAAAAAACCTAAAATGAATTATTTTTATCCATCAAGCTCTACTTTCCCCCCAAAAAAAACTTACAAATCAAAATTAAAACTTTAACTAGTGACTATTTCTAGATTTAGGATGTGAAATTTTAAATTACTTCAGTTTTAGTTAATTATTTTATCTACAAAATTTTAATATTTAGCACATGGAAGAATTTCAGCTCTTCAGTGTGAGGAAACACTTAAAGGACTTTGCTTAGTGCATGTTAAGTGGCTCTGAGTTTTTCTTAGGCATGCCAGTTTTAGTTTCATTATATTAAAATAAATGATTTACAGATGTAATTTGTTTTTTGGGGGGGAGAGATCAGTACAGGTTTCCTCAATGGAGGAGCGAAGCAGGGGAAAGCTGACTTCTGAGGAATGTCCCCGGGGATTCTGGGAGAGTCCTTATCAGCTTGTGTTTGACAGTACTGACAGCAGAAACCTTTCACTTTAACTCTGCTGAACAGGTTTGGAAAGCCTCCTGTTTACCCAAAAGCCAATCAAAACCAGGTCTCTATATGGGATTCTGAGAACATTGGGTCAAGAGGTGAGAGGTGTGATGTTTGGTTTTCTTCTCACAGAGAATGCCAGCTATTCCGGTCCAGGCTGTTTAATTTGCAGTCAGACGTGTTTCTCTATCTGGCTCCAAAAGGGCTCTGAGAGGGAAGGACCCCACCCAGGTTAGTGTTTACCTTTTGTTCTTCCCCTGGGGCTAACCTTGACTCCTTATCAGCATGTTTGAAATAAACAGGTACTTAAGGCAGGAGGAAGGGTGTGGAGGATGCTGTGGTTTTTATGTTTGCTCTCCTTTCCCTGGTGTAAATGTTTGTCCAAACAGTTGTGTTTTCTTGGGGATTTTAATCTCCTCCCTCATTTTAATAATTATTTTCACTTATATTTAGTTTAAAAATATACGCCCATCCGACTCCCAATTCTATATAGAGGTGGATGAAGATGTTTCCTAAGGGAACTCTCTAAAGTAAAGTTTTGTAGGATTAAGCATATTTTTAGAGCCATAAGCTAACATGATAAACGTGCTGCTGCAATTCAGAAGAAGCCAGAACTTGAAAAGTTCCAGAGCACAGAATATGCTCAGTCACCAAAACCAAAATGAAAATTGTATCTAACTGCTTTATATGTAGCTCTTAAGCTGACTGTCATTATTATATGGAATTTTTTTTTAAAGCTTTGAAATAGAATGTCTGGAATGAAGTTTCAATGCAAAATATATAATCAGTATTGTTAAATAGGGCATTCATTTAGTTCTCATTTGTTTAGCACAAATCTTTTATTATTTTATTATTTTTATTATTATTATTTATTCATTAACTTACAATCACAACTGAGTTCCAAATTTCTGTTGCTAAGTGAGACATTTGTTAAGTGAGTTTTATCCCATTTTATAAGCTGTCTTGCCACAGTTATTAAGTGAATCATTGCAATTGTTAAGTTAATAAGAGGGTTGTTAAGTGAATCTGGCTTCCCCATTGGCTTTTCTTGTCAGAAGTTTGCAAAAGGGGATCACACGACCTTTGACACTGCAACCGTCATAAATATGAGGCAGTTGCCAAGCATCTGAATTTTGATCACGTGACCACAGGGATGCTGCAATGGTCATAAGTGTGAAAAATGACCATAAGTCACTTTTTTCAGTGACATTGTAATTTTGAACAGCCATTAAACTAACTGTTGTAAATCGAGGACTACCTTTATTATGTTTCTCATTTTCAGTTTTCATCCAGTTATTCTCTTACTCTTAAAATTTCATGGGAACAATCAATGCAGGAAGACAAGAAATAAGGAACTTTTTATAACTATCCATTTATCCTAAAATTAGTGCTGATTTAGAGAGGAACCTGCTATGGGAAGGGAACTGTATCACCCAGGATTAAGACCACAATAATTTTGTTATGGGGGGGGGAAATAATTCTGCCACATTTTATCCAACTATAGTATAACACCCATTTTACCAGACTTAACTTCCAACCATATTTAACAAAGTTAGACTTTCTAACTAGAGCAGTTCCAGATTATCATTAAGAGAAAAACAAAGTAAACAAAACAAAATTGGGGCATTGGAATCTCTATGTCCACTGTAATATATCTTGGTAAATAAACAAACAAAAAAAAATCAAATTCATAAGCAAAATCTTCACCTGCAAATAAAATCCTCAATCTTCCCTCCTATACATCTTATCTTTTTTATAAACCTCCAATATTTGAATAATCCCCATACCCATGACAAAGAATTTTCTTTTAAACTGAAAAGAGTTGGACTTTACTGTCAAGAATTCATGTTTTTATTCAACTATTACATCCAACAATTTTGGGCAAGTCAGTAGTTTTCAGCCCATCCTGCAAATTTACAAACAGGAAACACATTGCATTTGCAGGAGACAAATTCAGACATAGACGTCAGCTTCTGTGACATGAAAGGTTTGCTCAAATGCGAGCTGCTTTACCTGTTGCAGCATAATTGCTTGTTGCTGCTGCAGCAGAGCTTGAAGCTGAGGTGGAGACAGAATCTGTTGCATCTGCTGGGGTGTGATCATCTGAGGAGACATCATAGCCACAGACACTGGAACCTACAGAAGGTGGGTTACAGGAGATGTCAAGTGGAGGGATAAGAGAGAGTTTGGGAAAAAAAAATACTTGCAGAGATAATGTATACACTCATACATACTCTTTATTCTCCAGACATGCGGATGTGAAGAAAATACATGTATTTTCTTCTGGTGCAGTAAAGCTAGAGCATTTAAGTGCTCATAATCAGCAGAACAAAAATTGTTGCTTAGTGTTCAGAAAAAACAAGGACATGATCTCAGTTTTGAGGTAGATTGTTCTGTCAAATCCTAAAATTTTTATCCAAGTCTGAATGCACACAGTGAAGCAAGCCTGGGACAAAAGTTGATGTTAACACTACAGATGGAAAGCTGTAGACAGAAATACAAAATTCCACTTCGTATTTCACAGGTAATTCAATTAGCAGATTTTTTTTATTCTACCTCCCCAAATCAGTACTGAAGCTAGTGAATGAACCTTACTTAAAGAGTTGTACACACACATACACACACAAATCTAGCAGCACAATCAGAACAGTTTCTGGGTGGCAAGTTGTCTATTTAACATGTTTTAACAGATGCCCACAATGACTGTTCACACATGTAATATAGCTGCACTAAATGAATTCCTGAGAATAAAGTTCGGCATTTCTGTTGCAGCAAAATATTACATGATGTTACAAAATATTTTGAACAGAGATTCGTATTGAGATTTGATACTGTCCCTCCATCCAAGCATACATTTAATGTTCAGTCATTGCTTCATGATACTGTTTCTCTGCCTTTGAGAAAACTCTCGTCTGTGGACTATAAACCACCTGTCCTAACATGCCTTGTTTAAGGGCAGGAAATAGAGCTGCTTTCTCTAAGTCCCAAAGGTTATTATTCTTATAACCTACATTACCATCAAAACAGACAAGTCAGAATTAGGTCACTATAATTCATGATGCCCTGTACATGGGTCAAAAGTTAAACAAAAACTTCAATGAGTGTTCATCCTTACTGGAGAAGGGAGATCAAGAAAAAGTCACATAACCACTTCGTGGTTGACCACTATTTCCTCTTTGTTCATTTGTGAATAACGCTTCCAGTCAACAAGCCATTTGTGACAACAAATCCATGAGTACTGAAAACATTTATTCTAAGTTTGTGATGTTGTTGTGGCATGTAAAATTGTACTGCTATTCATAACAAAAATTAGGTAACATGTTAATCACAAGATGGTGCAAGGAGAAAACGCCGACTGAAATGCATGTTGCAAGAAAAGTGCTTTTCATTAAATAAAGTGGAGGAGAAAGAAGCATGTGGCATGCTTAAAGCAATTAGTACCCCATTACAGAAACAGAAAATTTTTTATTCAGAAAAGTTTCATGAAGGCTCATGTCCCTAAATTAATGGAATCAGATTTTACATGCTTATCAACATCTTACTGATTACCAATGACTGTAATTATTATCAACAATTAGAAAGCTAAGAGAAGCACAGAGTATTTTTCATGATGCATCCATATTTGAGTTTCCCTCCAGTAATCAGAAATACTTGAACTGAAATATTTCATTAGGAAGAAACATTTCAACCACTTGTACGATTGAATTATTATATCCCAAACAAAATTCTAACTTTTATCTTGTAATTATTTTTTTTTGAAATTCTTGCAAGTATTTTAGAACATTGATGTTACATAATATCATATTATATAGAAATAAAAAGCTTGATTATCTTCACATGCAATTAAAAATGTCTCGTTTCTCGGCAATAACCATCTGAAGAAAAATAAAAACCATTTCACCTGCCCAATTGGGCACTGTAATTAAAGCCATTTACCATGTAGTGGAAAGTTTTTTTTATCCTATGTTGTTGTTGGAATAGCCCATAAAGAGTTCCATTTTTAATGGACCTTATATTGTATGCTAGCCCAGAAGATACAGGTGGGAGGAATAAGAAAAAAAATGTATCTTCACCCTGGCAGCTCTTACTTCTACTCCAAACAGCATTTAAGAGGAAAAAGTTGTTTTGGATGTCTTTCTGCTCCAGAAATAATACAACTGATTTCCAAGTCAATCTGTATTTCTAAAACATTCTACACACACACACACACACACACACACACACACACACACACACACAAAATTAGCACATCATGTTTCAAGAGAGCTAACAATAATAAACTAAAATTCTACTAAAATATCCTCAAATACCATTAAACACTCATGGAATATAGCCTAGCTCCGTTGTTACCATAGCAAACATTTGCCTGTGAAACATAATTTCTCGTTCCTCCCTGAACTCATCTGAAATAAGTTCCATGTAGCTCATATTGCATAACTCCCACCTTAATTACCCAATAAGGAATTCTTGAACCATAGTTTTATGAAGATGCTAAAGAGACGTGTGGCTTAGTTACCAATTGTACACTTTAAATCCTGAAGATATGCATAATACATTTTTTTTGTTCTTTAAAAAACAAAAACTAACAGCAGATAACAGATTGGCTGTAGAAAGTGAGGAAGAGGATCTTGGCAGAAATACGCAAGAACTTGTTGCGATGACAAAGGAACTGAAGTCCAGATAAATGAGATAATATTCATAAATGACTCAGGCAGACTCCTCCCTGATTCACTGGAGTATAAAAGGGGGAGGAGATATGCTATAATCAGATTTGCAAGATTCTGTTGTTAAAATCAATCTCAGTAAAGTAGTTTTAGCCTTCCTATGGAGTTCATTTCCTGGACTGGTCTAACTAGTGGAACTGACAGTAGCATTTTCCACACAAAGCTCTATAAAATTCTATTCCAGATATTGTTATTGCTTTGGACCACTACAATGCAGATACCAGTTATTAAATTTCAATACTGGTGTTAAAAATAGTTAAATATTTATACCTGGTCTTTTTGCATCTTCTCAACCATAAATACCTTAAATCTAATGCACTTAGCACATTTTTTCTGCAATCAGTGTCACGGTCCTTCTTTCACATTCCTTCCTATAGCTATTACAACTGCCTGAAATATAAGAGAAATGAGAAATACGCTTTTTATGAATGAATGTATTAAAGATGTATGTATTAAAGATGTATGTATGTATTATGTATTATGTATGTATTATGGAACTCCATGCTAGCAAAAACCACAGCGGTTGTGTGAAGAAGTATTAGTACTATGCAGGATTCTCACAGTGACTAAGGCATCTTCTAGGGCAGGCATGTCAAACTCGCGATGTCACGTGACATCACGCGACATATCAGAACTTTTTCCCATTGCCGAAAATGGGATGGGCGCGGTTTCTCCGTGACGCTCCGGCCCGCGGGCCAGCAGTTTGACACCCGTTCTAGTGTCATCAAGCCATCCTTATACCAATATGAGAAGCTCTGTATTAGCTTAAGGATGGCTGTAATGATGAAGTAAAAAAGGAAGAAATGTGGCTTAAAGAACAAGAGCAAACCTAGATGTGCTTTGATGATGTTGCAAGGAATATGGAATGAATATATCTTTCTGTAAGTATAACTGAAGGACTATTTTTGAATCCATCAGGTATGTTCATGAATCTAAATATGAAATACCAATCATGAATAGAAGCTTCCTTTCACTGTCTTGTCTCCATATTACTTCATTTCTAGAGGTCTGTGAAAATTATAAAACTTCTTCATAGATATAAAAAATTATGCATTTCTGCATAAAGTATCAAGCAAGAACAGAAACACTGAAAAGTTTGGAAAAATCTATACAACTCTTACTTGACATTTATTTTTCAGTTGAAGAAAAACCTCTCCATTTTTTAATCTTAAAAAATGTACAATTCCTGTAGTACAGAAATACTAGCTCCTGTGGAATAAGGTTCTTCAGAATTATGTTGCATGGTTCCTGGCTAGGAATACAAAGAGCAAAGGAAAATGGAAGATTGAGGATCTTAATTTTTAGGATAAAATTAAGTTATTGCTGCTTCTAATCCTGGAAGATGCCCTAGAAAAGGTAACATCTCCAAACATGTCAGATGAGCTCCACGTGCCTTCAATCAAAAGGCAAGATTTTTAACCCAGATGTCATGAAATGGTGGAAAGATTTCCTGATTAAGCTGGGTACCATTCTTCCCTCAGTGTCTTGTGTAAGGAAAATCTATTTCTGATGGCAATTAGCTGTACATTTCAAGCATTTCAGTGTTTTTGGAATAAATGCTTTGAAGTCACTTTGAGCACAGGAAAAATGGCATATAAATTACTTGAACAAGGAATGTAAATTACTCTATTTCAGCCATGACTTTCTCCAAGCAGGAAATGTCAAATGAGCACTATGAGGAACAGGTCTCATATTTGGAGTACATTCAAAGAAACATTATATGTTGCTTTCCCACATGATGTATACAGTATCAGAGATAGCCACATATTTTCCATCTCATTCAGCATTGCTTGTTATTAAAGATGCCCTAGCTTGTTTTCCTTTCATTGAAGACCATGCAGTGCATGTTGCCTTCTTCTCTTCTCTCAATCTATTCAGAAAGAGAAAGGCTGCACCCTGGCACATGAAGCATATCAACTCTGTCATCAGACTAGCAAGTGAAAAAAAAAACCTGGAAGACATTCTTACCTTTAGATTTAATAGTTCTTGAAGCAGACAGAATTGCACCAGGGAATTTCTACACCCTTCTGTCCTGTCAGTTCAAGCAAGCAGAAGCTTGCTGACCTTTGGGGCATGTTAAAAGCTTATCTGTTTACTCAGGTTGCTGGCTTGAGGGAGGTGCCCCAAATTTCATTTGTCATTCTAGAAGTCACTCCAAGTTAACTTATGAAGTTATTTATTAACTGCCTTTGGACTTGCTCCAAGACTGCTGAAGAGGCACTGACAACTAGAATCAGTCAATGAATCAAGGCAATAGGACCTTGGTCCATCTTGACAAAATTCAGACTGCTTAAATTTAAACTGCTTCCTAATATTAGAAAGAGACTCTAGCAATGCTTGTGATAATTGCAGCATTCTTCCAGCTTTTACAGGAAGAAAGCTCGTAGAAGACCAAATTCATCGCAAGGACAGCAACAGTGAAGAGTCTTAATGAATTGTAGTGGAATAATTAACATAAAGACTTGTTATTGTAGCCTCCACAATCTGTATTTGGCTAGTATATCAAGTTGCTAGTAGTTCATGCTTTATCTATCAGAATGGCTGTTCCAACATGCAAGAAGCAATGAAAATCAGTAAAGAAATTTGGGTAGTAGCAATAGGAGAACAAGAAAGAATGCAGTTGATGCCCACTCTTTAGAAGACAAGCATCAGGATAATTTCCTTTTGCTGCTCATCAGCTTGCAATGTGCTCTGAATGAGAGTCTGTAATTAATTGCTCATCTGCATCCCCCATCTGAACTCTCCCCCCACCACCAAGCCCCCCCACCACACCGTACATCCAGCTTGATACACGTTGGCTGGCATTTTCAAAATCGGAGGCATTCTAATTACCGGAGAGTTATAACACCTTCCATTTTGCGCCCGTCGGACTGACACCCTGTCAAGAGCAAAGAGACTTGCCAGAGGTTTTGACAACACTAATTGCCCCTATAATCTAAAAACACAAAGGAGAGGCGATTAGTCGTGAGGGCCGCAGCTCTCGATCCGACATGAGGTTTTCACAACGTTACAAGAAAACAAAAGCGGCGCCTTTTAGAGTGTGATGGCTGCTAACAAAGCAGAATTATATTTTCATACAAACCTTTGTCTACATCAAATAGCTTCCCCTTTTCTCTTAAAATGCTATGCTGACACCATGAATGGTGGGGGTTTCTTAGAGGAGGGTCATGAAGGAAGATATACATGAGCTATGATTCTCACATTCCTGCTTCCTAGTTTACAAAGAGTTGGTGGGAAAAGTCACTAATGACTGCTCTATCATGATTAGATTCTTTCTCTCACCTACCTTCTTTATCCTTCCCCAGTGTGGAAAACTCCAGCATGCTGGACTGTAATTCCCACAATGCCAGCCTAGTAGTTGCCATGCTGGCTGAATGGAAGAGTTGTAAACCAACAAATGTAGAGGGCTCCAGGTTGGAGAAGGCTGTTCTCAATTAGATTGTGTGAATTGTTCACCTAACAATGTCTTTCTGTGCATTTCATTTACAGAAAGAATCTGTCCCTCCTAAGTACCTGAATAGACAAATTAACTGTACAACTCTAAATGGCTTGACACATGAGTATCTGAAAGATGCTTCTGTTATGAATGTATTTATTTATTTAACACATTTATATAGCTGCCTGTCTCACAAGAAGCAACTCTGAGTGGTATACAATTATTCAGTAGAGGCCATCCAAAGATACTCCCTTTGTTTCTGAGGTTGTGTATCAGACATGCAGAAAAGGACCTTCTTCTACATTACTCTCAAGCTATGAAATGTACACTTTATGGCGCTACAACAGATCTTCAGTCATTTGTTTTAGCAGCTCATTCTGAAGGCTCATCCCTTCCATTATGGCTTTTTTTTTACTTTTAAGTGTTATTTGCTGATATAAGTAACTTGACCCCTTCGTGGATTACTGCCTTGTTGTGGCGAAGGGGCTTGCGTAATTCAATGAAGCTATGAGCTATGCCGTGCAGGGCCATCCAAGACGGAAAGGTCATAGCCGAGAGTTCTGACAAAACGTGATCCACTGGAGAAGGAAATGGCAACCCACTCCAGTATCTTTGCCCTGAAAACCCTATGGACAGTACCAAAAGGCAAAACGATATGACGCTGGAAGATAAGCCCCTCAGGTCAGAAGGCATCCAATATGCTACTGGGGAAAAGCAGAGGGCTAGTACTAGTAGCGCCAGAAAGAATGAAGCGACTAGGCCAAAGCCGAAAGGACGCTCAGCTGTGGATGTGTCTGGTGGTGAAAGGAAAGTCCGATGCTGTAAAGATTTTTTCTCCATAGGAACCTGGAATGTAAGATCCATGAATCAAGGAAAGCTGGACGTGGTCAAACAAGAGATGACAAGACTGAACATCAACATCTTAGGAATCAGCAAACTAAAATGGACAGGAATGGGTGAATTTAATTCAGATGACCATCAGGTATACTACTGCGAGCAAGAATCCCCCAGAAGAAATGGAGCAGCCTTCATAGTCAATAAAAGAGTAAGAAAAGCAATACTGGGATACAATCCTCAAAATGACAGAATGAACTCAGTTCGAATCCAACTAAAGAGCCTCAAGTTGCGGGTGAAGAAAGAGAGTGCAAAACTTGGGTTGAAACTTAACATTAAGAAAACCAAGATCATGGCATCCGGCCCTCTCAATTCCTGGCAAATAGATGGGGAAGAAATGGAGGTAGTGACAGATTTTATTTTCGTAGGCTCCAAGATCACTGCAGATGGGGACTGTAGCCAAGAAATTAAAAGACGCTTGCTCCTGGGAAGGAAAGCCATGGCAAATCTAGACAGCACACTAAAAAGCAGAGACATCACCCTGTCAACAAAAGTGTGTATAGTCAAGGCTATGGTCTTCCCAGTTGCAATGTATGGCAGTGAAAGCTGGACCATAAGAAAGGCCGAGCGCCAAAGAATTGAGGCTTTTGAACTATGGTGCTGGAGAAGACTCCTGCGAGTCCCTTGGACTGCAAGGCGATCAAACCGGTCAGTCCTAGAGGAGATCAACCCTGACTGCTCTTTAGAAGGCCAGATCCTGAAGCTAAAACTCAAATACTTTGGCCACCTAATGAGAAGGAAGGACTCACTGGAGAAGAGCCTAATGCTGGGAAAGGTTGAGGGCAAGAGAAGAAGGGGACGACAGAGAATGAGGTGGCTGGATGGAGTCACTGAAGCAGTAGGCGTGAGCTTAAATGGACTCCAGCAGATGGTAGAGGACAGGAAGGCCTGGAGGAACGTTGTCCATAGGGTCGCAATGGGTCGGACACGACTTCGCAGCTAACAACAACAACAAAGTAACTTGAGTATTTAAAAGGAACAGAAAAGCAGAATAAAAATGAATATATCTTTTTGGGCCAAAAGCAAGACATTTGGCTAGCTGAATAGCTAGAGATGAAATACTTTACCCCAAATATAAAATCCAATATTAAATCCACATATACTAAACCTACTTTCTTTTTTAATCATCTTTATTTATTAGAATATTTTTAAGCAGAGAAAAGATAAACAGAGAAGAAAACAAAGAAAATGAAATTAAGAAAAAGAAAAAAGATAAAGTGCAGTAGATAAAAGAAAAAGAGAATATTTAAACAAGCAATTTTCAATCTTCCATACAACAGTTACAATCATATTTATTGCCACTCCCCCCCATCAAGGTTATATCACATAGGTAACTTCTTCCCAAATCTTCCGATTTCCCACTCTTTTCAAATCTAGAAATCATCATGTCATTTTTATCTATTTTCTGGAAAAAGTCCATAAAGGGTTTCCAGTTTTTTTTAAAGAAAGTATTTACTGCTTTGTTGTTGTTAGTTGCAAAGTCGTGTCTGCCCCATCGTGACTCCATGTGCAATGTTCCTCTAGGCCTTCCTGTCCTCTACCATCTTCTGGAGTCCATTTAGGCTCATGCCTACTGCTTCAGTGACTCCATCCAGCCACCTCATTCTCTGTCGTCCCCTTCTTCTCTTGCCCTCAACCTTTCCCAGCATTAGGCTCTTCTCCATTGAGTCCTTCCTTCTCATTAGGTGGCCAAAGTATTTGAGTTTCAACTTCAGGATCTGGCCTTCTAAAGAGCAGTCAGGGTTGATCTCCTCTAGGACTGACCGGTTTGATCGCCTTGCAGTCCAAGGGACTCGCAGGAGTCTTCTCCAGCACCATAGTTCAAAGGCCTCAATTCTTTGGCACTCAGCCTTTTTTATGGTTCAACTTTCACAGCCATACATTGCAACTGGGAAGACCATTTATTGCTTTATCCCTTATCAAATAGATCAATTTTCCAATTTCTGCTAATTCTGTCATCTTCACATTCTAATCCTGCATTGTGGACCACATATATTAAAACTTCTCAAATCCATTTGTGCCTCTATCCTTATGTGGATGGGAGGAAATTTTGCTATGACTACTATCAAATGGCAGATATTGGAAGTTGCACAGCTACTTAGAATAGAGTGTAATAATGAAAACCATTGGAAGCTTTTGAAATGGCTATACTGATAGGGTATTGAAGAATATTTTGCTCAGTTATTTTATCTCTTTTCTTAACATCAAATCACATTTTATCATCTTAAAAGGAATCAAAGGGGTAATGAGAAAAGTAAATAATAAGATTAACTACCTGATGAATTTAAAACTCCTCCTACATTAATGGAACACCCTCCCTATTCATGTATTTGATAATCAATGCTCAGTGTTAAACAGTGGTTTCTATTCAATTATCTACTTTCACTATAGAGGGAAATTTCTACAGCTTACCAAATCTCTGTTACCAATGGAGCATCAAATCTAGTACAGGTAATCCTTGACTAATGACCACAATTGATTTATGTTGCTAAGCAACAGTTGTTAGGTGAGTGTTGCCCCATTTTATGAGCTTTCTTACCATAGTTGTTAAATGAATCACTGCTGTTGTTAATAACAATGCTGTTAAGTGAATTTGGCTTCCCTATTGACTTTGCTTGTCAGAAGGTTGAAAAAGGTCCTTAGGACACTGCAGGCATCATAAATATGAGCCAGCTGCCAAGCATCTGAATTTTGATCACATGACCATGGGGATGCTGCAACTGTCGTAAGGGTGAAAAATGGACATAATCACTTTTTCAATGCCATTGTAACTTCAAACCATCACTAAATGAATGGTTGTAAGTTGAGGGCTATTTGTACTCAATTCCTCTTGAAGAAATTGTACTAGTCACCAGAATTACATTGGATAAGGCATTGCTTGAACTAATTTTTCTTCTGCTGCTTGTACATCCAGATTCAGCCATACTTTCATTCCATACAGCATTAACCTTGTGAACTCTCAAGCTCCCTCCTTCCGTTATATTTTCAAGATGGACAGTGTTTAAAATTTATTTGTTATGTATATGTAAGGGTGTGGGTCTATACATATGTTGTATATAGTATGTCAAGAATATGTTCACTTTGAGTGCGGGCAACTAAATTTCATTTGTGATGTGTGCCCTTGTGCCCACAGTAAAAAAAAATGACAATAAAGGTTATCTTATCTTATCTAACATTAACAAAGTCCACATCAATAATATGGAAGTAGACTTGTCAAGTAATTTCATTCTATATAGCTAATTTGGGGGTCACATTTAAATCTTACACAAAGGTTTGGTAATGAGGTTTCCTGTACACATTAATTTCTTTTCCGCCTGCTAATTTTTACAGTGTAAATGAAACTAAATGAGTACCAGGCAGCATGGGGGCACTAGTGACATCAAAACTTCTCAAAAGAAATGACTTCAGCCTATTTCATGGTAGCTATATTAAAGAGAGTCTTTTTTTTTACTTTCAATAGCACCAGCTAGTGAAAATGGCAGCAAGATTGCCTGAAGTAGGTGTGAACAATTCTGCAGATGTTGTTGAACTTTACTCAGCATAATCAGCCAGCATGGCCAATGATAGATGTTGAAACTTTCAGTTCATGATACAATCCATATGCTACTAACAAAAATTAATAGCAATGTAAGTTGTAGTTTTCACCTCGGCTAGAGCTATATTAGATCAAGTAAAAGCAAATGAGGAAAGTAAAACAACATTCTGATGAACATTTATTGAGTGCCATTCTATAGTAGGCAAAGTGAAGTACTTGACTTAGAATTCTATAATACTAGCAATTTAACTGCCAATAAATTTGATTATTATTGTAATTGTACGTGTAGATAAAGAGTAGACTGAGATAGAGATAGGGAAAAGATTTAAGAATTATCATATTTCATTCCTTCATTGATTCATTCTTATTTCATGTTTCTTAACTGCTCATCTCCCTTGGATGCAACATATCTTGCATCATAAAAAGAGGGAATGGGTTACTAAGTATCATTCCTGAAGCCCCCAAGGACACTGTTTTAAAATATACATGTTACTTTTCCAAATCCTTAGTCAGTCCATTGGGTAAGTGCAGTGGGGAAAAAAAGATGTGAACCGAAAGTCATCCTTCTTCTTTCTTTACATTAAGATCCAAACAACTTTTCAGAATCCATTTTTGCTAACCTCTGGTTAGTTTTAATTTGCAAGCAAGCAAACAATGCACATCATTTTTTTAGGATAGTTAAATATACTTTCAATTTTGACTTAAACTTTCAAACCACTATTTATTAATTAAGCTCCCAGTAAGCATTACACACAAGTCCAAACTCTAGGAGGGTTGCAGTTTCAGCTATTTTCTGCACTACTAACATGAGTTCAAGAGTAATTAAGTTACCACGGAAGTTTCTACTGACTCGCCCCATGCCTGCAGTTTTACAATCTTAGGCTCTTCTCCTCTCTAAAAAATTAACACTCTCAGCAACAACAGAAGCATTATGCCTGCGGACAGAGATGTTGAATTTCTCTCTTCAATAATGATTTGTCGGTATGGGTGTGTCATAGCTGGCATCTGGCAGACAGTAAGCTAGGATAGGCAGTGACTCACTTGTTGGCCTGTTGCCATTCCACAAAACTGCTTACTAACAGTTCTAGTCTTATAACAAAGCTCTGATAAGGCATCAGAATGGAGATGCCTTTTCAAGATGCTTCAGCAGGAAGCCCATTATACCCTAATTAAAGACAAAAAAAAACAAAAACAAAAGAATAGCCTGCTTGTGGGTAGATAACAAGTATCATATTAAGGAAGGGATGGTAGCTCTGTTCAAGATTATACCAAACAGGATTTGCAAACACATGTAAGGTTATAAGGTCATACACCCACATTAGTAGATTGTGTGCCAAACTCACCTGTTCAAATGCAAACTTCCTTAGAGGTTCTGAAGGGGATTTTTATTTGCATTTGGTTGACAGAGAGCAGAAGCCTGACTTTCATAAAACTAGAACAGGGGTGTCAAACTGCCGGCCCAGTGGGCCGGTTGCATCATGCAGAGGCCGCACCCACCTCAGCTCCAGCAATGCAAAAAAAAAAAAAGTTGTGATACGTCACAACACATCACGTGATGCGGCAAGCTTGACACCCGTCAAGAAAGTTCTATCCCATTCAGCCAGCCAAAATTAGGAATAGGGAAGATTGCATATGATTAAGCATACTTGTAGTCCTCAAAAAAATAAATACCTAGGACATAAATTTGTCTTGAGGAACGGGGATAAAGAAATCAAGCGATTCAAAGAAATAATTGCAATAGTGAATACAACATATCTAGATATTCATTCTGAGCTAAATCTTATTCCAGGGATTGGCACCTCTTTCACAGATATGGGTCATACTTAAAAAAAATCAGTCATGGAAAACATAATATCAGAAGAAGTGCTATAGGAAACTTTTTTGGGGGTTTGTAGTGGAATCACAATATTTTAAATTATTGTAATGTAGTACACATATATAAATGCCTACTAGGTATTTATACAAATTTAACTCTTACTGTATTCTCTAATTATTATAAAATGAATCCAAGATCTAGTTGCTAACTCCATTTATATTTTAAGAAAGCATTCCAACTGCTTAACTTTGCATAAGTACTATTGCTACATCCTATGCGTATTGATTTTTAATTGCTACAAGATGAACTAAAAATATTCCGCAACAGATACCCTGAGATGGACATCGTACTGATAATCCAAATGAAGCTAAGGTCCACTGAACTCTGGAACAGAATATGAACAACGTTGGGGGAGATATTTTAGCATGCCTGGATAAAAAGGTTTTTTTATGAGCTTTTCATGTTAAAGTTTCATGAAACCTGACAATCTCTTCTGACAATGTTTAAGTTTATCAGACTTAAACCAATAGTTTATTACACCTGAATGACTTATGCAATATAGTTTTGTTTCTTAGTGTCTCTATACCAACATTACCAATGTTCTGGATACCAAGCAAAAGTAAGAGCTGTAACAAGAAGACAGAATGAATAAAAAAAGGAGGAGGATCAAGGCATGGGAGAAAATAAGAGAATCAGCTCTAATATGACCAACTAAAATAAAATTAAAAAAAATCAGCTGAACAACACGTATAGAGGAAGTTCTGTTTTTTCTCAAGTGAGTGAACGTAGAAGGACTAATATTGATCTGTCTTCATTACCCATTTCACTCAAGTTCAGATCAACAAAATACACTTTTCCACACCACTGCTCTCTTGCCACGCAGACAAAAGAAAAGCAATTTCCTGCAATTGCTCCAAACTTGCTACTCTTTCCCTGTACTGTTCTTTGGTTACAAAAATGTCTTGAAATGGCACATATACCCTTCAGTTTTCTTTTAGAAATGGACAAAATCTCAAGAAGAAAATAGTGTTTCTCATTGCCAGAACTTTTAAAAATGGCCATAATCTTGCAACCAATTCATTTTCCCAAGTAGAATTTGGAATGTTCTTTTGAAACCACATCATTGGCTCATAGTCCTTCAACTTCTACAGCCCAAATGGTTGGGAATAAAAGTATCAAATTCTACCAGAGCACAACTGCCAAAATAAATTGGGGATGCAGTTTAAGTTCCCATTTATTTGTGAAATGTATTGAACCATTGTAAGTCAGGCTTGAGCCATGTTTTGATGGATAAGAGTCACATTTAAGATTTTTTGGGGAGGGAGATCTCAAAACCAAGAAAAAAAGTCATGTATAAGGTAAAGTAAAAGCATTAATACATAAAAGTTACAATCAAACTGACAGCTTATAAATAAAATAGGTAATTTTGCATGAAAAGTATATTCCGTTGAGGGAGATAACCATGATCATACAGAAGTTTTTAAATAGGGGTTGGAACATTTTCATGTTGCAGAGATTGCATGAAATAAATATCTTATACAAGGGCAATCCAGAAATAAACCTCTGTTTGGTTATCAATGACAGACATTAGAAAACAACATTACATTACTGAGGCACTGATCATAACATCTTACAAGGTTTGAAATTCCTTAGTTAGTAGTCGCTTGGCATCAAATCTGGGCTATGGTGTGTGTGTGTGTGTGTGTGTGTGTGTGTGTGTGTGTGTGTGTGTGTGTGTGTGTGATCAAAAGCATCCCAATGGAACTGCTTCAAAAGTTCTTGGGTGCATCTAGCTGGTTATCATGAACCAACACCGCACCAGAAGTGGTGCCATAGACAATCCCGACAAATGTGAAAATGCCAAAGGAGTACTGCTAGTGAAGTTCATGGAGTGTGGTTCGACCATCAATTCAGAAGTCTACTGTGAAATGTTACAAAAACTTAGAAGAGCCATCCATAACAAAGCATTGGGGCATGCTGACTACTGATGTGGTGCTGGTTCAACGATAATGCTCGCCTGCACACTGCTAGATGCACCTAAGAACTTTTGAAGTAGTTCCATTGGGATGCTTTTGATCACTCCCCCATAGCCCAGATTTGGCGCTGAGTGACTACTACTAAGGATTTTCAAATCTTGTAAGATGTTATGACAAGTGCCTCAATTTGAATGGCGATTAAGTCAAAAAGTAATGTAATACTGCAGTTTTCTAATGTGTATAATAAAAGTTCTGTATCTGCGAGTGTCTGTCACTGATAACCAAACGGAGGTTTATTTTCAAACTGTCCTCGTGTTTGTACATGTAACATCTTTCTAAACAAACAAACAAAGAAAACAAAAAAGAAAAGGATTGAATACAAATGTGCAACTACATAGACTATTAGAATTAAGTAACCTTATACAGAAAGAACCTGGTTTTCATAATTTGTCATCACTGCATAATTGAACTTCCAAGTGTAAAATACTGATTTAGGGATGTAGAGTGAATTACATTAGCATTATGCTCTCATATACATAAAGCTCATAATATGCCATAGGTCAGAATGGAGAGTTGAATTTCAATGTTACTCCTGGAATAAATTCAGTTATTCCTGCTTTTCTTTTAAACAATAAATCATCTAAGATAGAATTAATAATAAATTATAACATAAAATTACCTCAGATTATCAAAATAAATATAGCAGATTCATGATCACTGAAATCTGATTGTTTCATCTCAGTTGAATTTCAAAACGTCTTATATCTACTTCAAATAGGCATTATCACTTTACCTGGAACCTGCCAGGTGGTTCAAAGTAATTCAAAGGCCAAATGGATACTGACACTTTCCTACAAATTTGTATTCTGAGGTAAAAAAAAAATTCATGGAGGCCTCTACCTGAAATTTTGGATTAGGAGAATTTTTTAAAAAATGAAATAACTTCACCTCTCTGGAAAGATATTGACTTTAAAACAGAATCATTAATAAAATATTCAAAAGTGTAATTACTGAACTGGAAACAACAGCAAGTAAATGAATGAGTGCATATGCATATGGATGTACATGTGATATGTGTATATAAAAAGGGAAACAACTAAAAAAATTAACCAATACAACAAATCAAGGAAGAAATGACATAGCAGATGGCTAAGAATCCCAAGAACTGTTAGGATGTGTTCACTTGGTCAAAAAAGGAAGGGGAGGGGAGGGGAGGTGAGGGAAGGGAGGGAGGAAGGGTTTGACACTAATCTATGTAACTAATTTTAATTTCAACTTCAGAAATCCTGGATAAAAAGACAAGTTACAGTGTTTCTGTATAGCTGTTAATTACTTTTAAAACAATTTTAAAAATCCATAAAATGTTAAAGATAACTTTTCCTAATATCACGCTTGCTCAAAGCTCACAATAAAATGCAAATGATATAAATCTAGTGGATGTAAAATGTTCTCTTGAACCAAAGGTTAGGGAATGACTGGTTTTTTAAAACTAATTTCCTTCCTTCCTTCCTTCCTTCCTTCCTTCCTTCCTTCCTTCCTTTCCTTCTGCCCTGCCCTTTTTGACTTCTGGCAACTGCCTGGATTAGTCTCTAACGTTTTTTTGTCCAAATTTCATTAGTAGTTTGCTATTGCTTCCTTTCTAGGGCTGAAAGAGGGTTACTGCACAAGATCACTCAGCTGGCTTCATACCCAGGGCAGGACTAGAACTCACAATTTTCAGGTTTCTAGCTTGCTGTCTTAACCATCAGGCTGGCTATTACTTGGACTAAGTATGACTAAATTAACTTCCAAAACATTTCTGTTTCACTACAGAAGTGTGCATTTGTAATCTCAACAATACATTTCAGATCTTATTTCTATATTTATCATTTTTGTTAAAATACACACAATTTATACCTAAATATGTTTATGTGTGTGTGTGTGTGTGTGTATGTGTGTGTGTGTCTGTGTGTGTACATACATACAAATATGTATGTATGTATTGTTCAAATGTTTTAGAAGTTTTTTTATCGTAAGACAGGTTTGAAAGGAACTTTTCATGAGCTAAAAACTGCACTATGAACTTTGAAAAAAACTGACAAAACATTATAATTATTTTTCACACATTAATTGGGATGATATGCTCAGAATTCACAAAGTTCATATACACTGAATTTCCTCTACATTAAAGTTCCACAAATTATTCTGAGTGACCTTTTTCAACAACAACAAAAAATTGCCTAAAGTTATTTTTTTCTGGATTTTGGTTTACAGAAATTTTGTGAACTGTAAATAAAATAGACAAGCGCTTCACTTATTTCACTAAACCATGTTATATTTACAACTATCAAACTGAAATAAATTCAGTGTTTTAATATTTTGTGCCTATACAAGCCTGGTATGGAGGTTTAGTCTTGGCATGTGCTGGGCCCCCCAGAAAATATAATTGACAAGACAAGAGTGATCAATGAGACAATTTAAGCTTGGTAACTTTGTTCTGTAGGAAGCTTCTCAACTTTAAACTTTGCATTAAGAGTCTCTCTACACATAGAAGGTAGTGTGTGTGTGTGAGTGTGTGTGTGTGTGTGTGTGTGTGTGTGTACAGCTCCAAAACTAGATTAATGGATCAGGGTCTGGTCCAGCCCAAAATTCTAGAAAGATCCCATTAGTGGGTAGTCAATTTTATTCAATTTATTAAAATACTACCACAAGACATAATTAAAGAAACATGAAAATAACATATATTTTGACAAAACTTTATTTTTTGTAGTGGGCAAATTCTGGTATCTGATATTATTATTCAGTGAGGTCAATATTACAGTATTGGTATTTCTTAATATTCATGAATACACCGTACAGTATTCATGCTACCAAACCTGAATGGAAAAGTTTAAAAGTGCTGCATTCTGCCACACCGTTGCCAATTAATGTATTTACGTTTGCACTAACTCTGATTTCAACATTAGAAAGCTCTACTTTCCTTTCTAGCTGTGCAGCTTGTTTTTAATACTTTCTATCCTCTTTGTAAAGGAAAACATTATAGTGGTGTTCAGAGGCTACTGGACTGAAGAATGAAAGAGTTCTGCTTACTTTCCACTCTTTGGGCAAGAGTGGAAAACAATTACTGAAGCCTGGCAAGCGGGGGGGGGGGAGGGAGGGGTAAAGTCTGGTTTTGTTTTTCTTACAATTATGGAAGCATACCTGCTTCATTTGGACTTGTCTTTGGCTGCAGAATTTATAAAGGTAAAGGTAAAGGTTCCTCCGCACATGTGTGCTAGTCGTTTCCAACTCTAGGGGCCGGTGCTCATCTCCGTTTCAAAGCCGAAGAGCCAGCGCTTGTCCGAGGACGTCTCCGTGGTCATGTGGCCAGCATGACTAGATGCCAAAGGCGCCCGGAACACTGTTACCTTCCCACCGTAGCGGTCCCTATTTTTCTACTTGCATTTTTAAGTGCTTTCGAACTGCTAGGTTGGCAGAAGCTGGGACAGGTAACAGGCGCTCACTCTCTTACGCGGCACTTGGGATTCGACCCGCCAAACTGCCGATCTTCTGATTGACAAGCTCAGCGTCCAAAATACTTTGATATTCTACAGTCATTTTTACACATTCTATCAACAAGCCCACCTTTCAGTCTTATTCAATACATTCTTCATTCACACAAACACACTTCCTATCAGTTCTCCCACCTGAAGAAAACTCCTGGTCAATCTCATCCACACCATTCCACTGTTAGATAAATTTCTTTTCAAAAAAAAAAAAGTCTGCTAATCCTGTCTCTTCATTTGGATCCTCCTCCAGTAACACTGCTGGAGAATATGGAGAGAGAGGCTGCTGAGTTTTGAGTTATGCCTTTCTCATGCCTATAATTTTCACAAGTGCTTTTGTAACACAAAAAGATGGGGAGGGGGGGAGGGGAGAGAGAGAGAGAGAGAGAGAGAACGTACATTAGCCTTTGTTAACACTGAGAAAGTTATCAAGACAGACAGAAAAGAGACTGGAAAAGGCTGGACCAAGAGTGGTGGTAATGTAAAGAGACAAAGCAAAAGGGCCGTAAAAAAACATAGAGGGAGAGAGAAAACAGACCAGGAACAAGTGAAGGTGAAAGGAAAGGTAAACACATAATGACAGAAGGAGACTAGTTTAGAAAGACGGCTAGATAGAATCCAGATTCACACACTTAATCACTAAAGAAAAGAAGAGAAAACAGAAGGGAGAAAAAAAAACAGGAAAAATATAGGAAATATGGGCATGTATTTCACACAAAAATAAAAAGGAGAGAGACTCATAGATTACAGGAATCTGACTTCATCCTTACTGCCTTTGTTCTTTAAATATGTTTTTCACTTAGTAACTGCATTTCCTTCCTGAAAAAGCTATTGGAAAAAGCTGACTGCTGGCTCAGGAGAAGCTCAGATGAATTATTGCTCTTAATATCAACAATGATTTTGCCTTCTTCACTTTCAGTTAAACTGGTTAATGAAACTGGTGGCCTATCTGCTCCCTCTACAGAACGGCTACTCCTTTTAGGTCAGGTGTCACGAAGGAGAAGAAAGAAGGAAAAGAGACATACCAAAAAAATGTTTCTGGATGCATCTGGATTCTGTCATGTCTTACAAACTTTCTTAAGATAATGTCATGTTTATGGTGTTTTGAAAACACCAGCAGAAAAAACAAGAAAGTTAGCAGAAAACTCACAGCAGGACTTCATTTGAAAATTATTGGAATAAAGCAAAGCCACTATACGAGTGAAGTGAGAGTAGAACATGTGAGTTAAACTATTTTTCTTAAATGGCTTCTGATCTGGCTTTTCTTTACTGAGATGTAGACAGCTGGGGGGGGGGGAATCCAGAGACTAGCCTTCTATGAAAAGTGAATCTTGGCACAATGAACTTTAGTCTCGCTAATAATCATGTCCTCATCTGATCATGAAACGAATAATGCTGGGCATCAAGGAGTGATAATTTCTTCTGCTTTCAAAGGAACATAATGCAGCTTTAGCTGTACAATTTCAGAGGCAGACAGCCTCTGTGAAAAATAAATAGAACCTGGTTAAGAAGGAAATGGAGCATATTCACTTGAGGACAGGGTGTGCGCATGCAAAACGGAATGAGAAACCACAGACAAGATAATCCCCTTGTTTTATTTGAGATGCATTTAAACAAAACAGGAGATCAATAAATATGAAGATTATCAGAAGGTTTTTAACCATCTGGAGCATCTAGATAATCAGAAAACGAGCTCTCTTTATCCATGTCCTCTTCTATAGGATTTCTGTGATTTCCAGCAGATTTGAGAAAGAATTCAGGCAGATATAGGTAGGACCTTCAGTTCCAGGATAGCACATACTAATTACTTTCTTTTGTTAATTAAACCTGCATGGCTCAAATAAAGTATCCTGCTGTTTGCCAATAAATTTAATTAGCCTAAAGGGAGAGTCTCTCCACACAGCTATTTAAAATTGTCACTTTCCACTTACTTGGGCTTCCCCTCCTTTTTTCTGTTCCTCCTTTAGACCTTAATTTATGCTCATTTGGCAACCCTTTGCATATCCCAAGTCCACTGCCCTGGCTGGTATTTACAATGACCTCCACTTTGGCAATGTCTCTGGGGACATTTGAAGCTGAAAAGAGGGCAGTTTTACCATTTTAAAGCTAAAGAGCAGGCTTGATGCTTGAGGTGTAACTGAGTCGGGGTGTAATTAGATGTTACAAAAGGCACAAAGCTGCTACCTCTTTCTCTGTCTCTTTCACACTCTTCCTTGTAATGTCTACAAAAGTGTGATGTGATGACATCATGCTATATATTTCCCCATTCCCACTGCAATCGCTAGATATCACTTTTGGGGGAAGGGCAGTGCAGAATATGACAACATGATATTCCACACAATGTTAGATGCCAGAACAGCAACAACTCTGTGACTGTGATAATACTCTAGTTCCAAAGTCACATAATGGGCAGAGAAGGGTGCTTCAATACTTTCTGAATCATACACAAACCAACAACGCTATTCAGCCAAAGTTTGAACATTATTTGAAGAGGGATGAGCTTTTCTGAAAGGAAAAAATATATTTTCAGAAGCTTTTGTTTCAATGGAAAGCATTTCAATTGGTTAGTAAAAATGTTTAGTTTGTATTTTCAACAATGTCATGCAATGTCCTAGATAGGCGCAGCACTTAATTTTATGTGGAACAATTTCATATTGTTCATTTTTCTCCTGGATTCCTGAAGTGGATTCTCATTATTTGAGCCCTCTATGTAGCTAACAGATTTAACAACAAAATCAATGATCTTAAAAGTGGAATAGTGTCAATTTATTCACAGAAATGTTCTCACCCTGTCCCTTTCTTTGAAACCTTGACTAACTGAACATGGTGAGGATTCAGACTTCTCCCTTTTCCTGTGCTGATTCTGGGGATCGTCATAAAGTACCCAGGTCAATTTGAAACCTTTTATTCCAGCTTTGTACTCAGTATTCAAATAATTCTCTGCCTTAATTTGACCCTAACCCTTACAAAAATCATCAGTCCAATGTTGAAGATGATTTTAAGGCTGATCACCTTTTTTATCTAAATCTATTGTGAAATTCAAAACAGAATAATACATTCTGGTAAACTTAAAGCTGAGATTGTGGTCCTCCTAACTAAAATATGCAGCCTGATTCTACTCAGCCTGGGTCACTGAAGACTGGAAGGTGATCAGCATAATTCAAATTGTTAAGAACGGCTCATAGGAGAGATCCAGGAAATTCTAGGCCTGTCGGTTTAATATTTGTTCCGGGGAACATATTTGAAACTGCTATTAAAGATAAAATTACATCTCCAAGCATTTGGAGACACAGGTCTTGCTTAAGGATATCCAAGATGGCTTCACTAAGGGAAGTCTTGCACAACTAATCTATTAGAATTTGTTGAAGACATTAATAAAGATGTGGATAAGGACAAGCAAGTAGATGTTATCTACTTAGACTTTCAAAGTTTATGATAAAGTTCATCATCAAAGACTTCCCAGCAGGCTTAAACAGGAAAGTAGCTAAAAATTAGAAAAGAGTAGGAGAAAACCAAATCAATTTCTTATAATGGAGGAATGTAACTAATGGAATCCTTCAGGTTTCTGTCCTAGGATTAGTGTTTTTTTTATTTATAAATAATCTGGAATGGGATTTGACTAGTGAAACAATCAGGTTTGCTGATGACATTAAATTGTTCAGACTAGTAAAAACAATAAGGGACTGTAAAAGAGCTCCAAAGGGATGCCTGCACATTAGGGCAGTGGGCATCAAAATAGCCAAGGTCTTTCAATAGGAGTAAATGTAAAGTGATGTACATTGATGCCAAAAATTCTAACTACTTGTATAGACTAAGGGGATCAGAACTAGCAGTGAATGATGAGTAAGAGATCTTGAAGCAATGGTAAATAGTTCAATGAAGATGTTAACACAGGATGCATCTGTTGTTAAAAAAAAAGGTCAACAGCATTTTAGGAATAATATATTGAAAATAGAGATACCATATTATTATGCCCTTCTGTAAATCAATTGTGCAATCACTCCTGCAATATTGTATGTAGTTCTGTTCACTGCACCTGAAAAGTATATAATGAAGCTAGAGAAGGTTCAGAGGAGAGCAACTAAGACGATCAAGGGATTGCTTTCCTATGAAGAAAAGTTGTAAAATTTGGAACTTTTTAATCTAGAAAGGAAGCAAATGATTGAAGTGTATACAATTTTGCACTGTGTAGATAAAGTAGACAAAGAAAAGCTATTTTCTCATTACCAAAATACTAGAATCAGAAGTTGTCCGAAGTTGCCTGGAAAAATCAGAACACTTTTTTTTTCTTTCTATTTTTCCCAGTGCAGAATATCATGTCACCTGTACCTTCTGATAATTTCTATCTACATCCAAAGAGAGATCCTGATTACTTAAAACTTTATTTTAATAGTTTTTGCTACCCCAAGCTGGTCTCATGGCTTTTATCATGAAAAGTAAATATAAGACTACAAACGAAGAAGAAAACTGTCAAGCTCCATTTAAGGTAGTCCAGTCATTTCTATATTTTCCCATGGTACTAAGTCTTAATGATTTAAATCACTGCAGTATAATGGTGCAGTGGTAAAATGGTGTTTAAAAAGTACAGCAATCTAGAAAATGCCTTTCTATCCCCAATGGCTGAAAAACTATTTTATAGAGAGAGAGATTCTAATAATACGTATCACAATTATTTTTTTCAGGCCACCAAGAAAGATGGTCAAAACTGCACACATTATTAATGAGTGGCAATAGAAAGGGCCTACTGAATAAGTGCTGGCTTAGAAAGTGAGAAGACAAATTGTCAACAGCTACAAAATCTTCCCCCTTGGAGTAAGCATCACCACAATAGCAGTTTTCCTCACCTCTATAATGAGTGTAATGAAAAGGCTAATAGTGCCCTACACCAGAGGTCCCCAACCTTGGCCACTTTATAACTTGTGGACTTCAACTCCCAGAATTCCATGCTGGCTGGGGAATTCTGGGAGTTGAAGTCCACAAGTCATAAAGTGGCCAAGGTTGGGGACCCCTGCCTTACACCATGAGATCATGGCAATGAAGAAGCAGGCCTATAATATTAGCATTGGAAAAATACTTTTCAATCGCTAAAAGATTTACAGAATTATTAATGCTTTTTAAAGCTATACTAAGAAAGCTCAGATTTTCAGGTATACATTTGAAGTAGAATTTTAAGCATTCTCATGGCCTATTACATTTAGTAGTTTAATAGTACCCACATTTTTGCTGTCCCTTACCTGAACAGCCGGCTGCTTATTTTCATTGCTGGTAGGAGAAGTCAGCCCTGTTGCCTGCTGCAGAAGGAATTGCCTTGCCACCTGAAGAGCCTTGATAGAAACAAATACAGGACAGAATAAAGAGGAAAAAGTTACATTCTCTTTCCAGTTTTCTTCAAAAACAATAAACCCTGAACTACAATAACTATGTACATTTTTAAGTTATCAGGACGGGAAAGGGTCCCTAAAAATCTGTATCATCGATAAAATTATAACTTAATTAAAATAGCATGAGTCCTACATAGTGAGGCAACTTTGTTAGTATTCTTCTATGTAATAAGAAATGCATCTTCAATCCTGAGAATATGCTAGGGCTGACTGAATAATCTGGCAATTTCAAATGCTGCATAATGGAACTGAATGTACATGCATGATGTTAAATGCGGGGTGGGGGGTGGGGGGGGAACCTCAATAGATTTTCCTCCTCTGCAGATTGGATTCCATTGATGCCTTCTTTCTCTGCACCCTACTTCCTATTCAAATCCCATTCAAGATAAATATTACATAAATGTTTATGAATTCAGCTGGTTTCAAAGTGAAAAAGGCAATGCAATCAGATTAGGAACCAGCATTCTTAAATGAACCAATAATTTATATTTCTTAAGGGAAGATCAGAAAAAGGCTTTCCTTTCACTTATGTGCTGCTTTCCTTCACACCGTATATATTCATACCTTTCCCAATGCAACACATTGTTTAGTATATTCATTTTCGCTGCAAAATAAGTATTAGGATAACAGTTAAAATTATAACTGTGGATTTATTTCTTAAAATGATACATAATTGTGGATAGAATGGCATGCAATTCATCAATCCCTTCTTCAGACCATTAATATCTCAGAAGAAGAGTTAGGCTTCATGCTGATGTTTCCCAATATATGTTCTACATATGGATATGACATTTGACCCAAGACCCATGTGAATTTGGGCACAGTTTTCCTCATTGTTATTTTTAAAACTGTTTCAGTAAAAAGGGCATTGCTAAAAATGCAGAAAGAATCAGAAATGTGCAACTGCATGCTAGGAGGGGCTATATTATATTTTAGATACATATTGTACTTTGACTATAGCTTAGATAAGGGTAATTTAGTATCTATACACATTCAAAATATTTATCTTTATCTCTATATATAAAGGGCTTAAAGCCATCTGTAAATAATTTTCTACAATAAATTGATAACATGCAACTAGAAGAAAGTGTTGATTACGAAAATGAAAGCAGATTTTAACTTAGCAAGTTCTCATTAAAACCAACTCTGGCCCTCCATCTGATGAGAGAGCAGTTTCAAGAAAATCTCCATTTGTTGTGTATAGTTATTTAGTGGGCAGATACCCACAACTATGAACAGAATCTCACACGAAAACTTTACCCAGTTTAAATTCTAGTTACCATCCCATCTCAATTTTTATGTGGTTTGGCAAACCAGCCAGAGCTCTCAAATCAGATATTCTGGACAAAAAAGTCTGTCCAGTTCTAAAATTCAAGGAACTTGAAGTTAAACTCTCTCACACACATATCCACAAAATAATTACAAGAAATGTTGCCTTTTCTTAATGTGGGCCTGGATTAAGTTAATACCCTCCAGCCAGTATGAAATGCTATGTTAGTTAAGGAAAGTGGAGATTATTATCTGTTATATTAAGAAAACAATGGTAAACCACTCCTCTGTCATTATCCAAAAAGGGGAAAAAAACAACAGGATGTATCTATGTAGTCAACCAAAAGTTTAATATGTTACTACTTGGTCTAACAGAAGATCACCTTTCTTAGACCAAGGTGTTAGAATGGGTGAATGAAATGAGCCATTAAATTTCTCATTTTGTATACATGAATCAACACGTGCCCTATCAAATGTTCAGCTTCAAAATGGAACATAACTATATTCTGGAGCCTGAGAGACACACGATGTTCAGGAAGGCAGTATGGCTGGTTCTCAGTTGTTAACAGCGTAATCCTGATAGCCACTCAGAAGGAAAAAGACAGTAGGAAAAGGTGTGCATAAAGCAGGGAACTTGTGAAAGAATGCAAGCATTTAAAAGTGTGCCCGGGTGTTGCCGACTAGAGGGGCTGTCCCCAGGAGAAGAGGAGTTTCATTCAGGAGCCAACAGCAGAGGGCTGCAAGCAGAGAATAAATTCTAGCACAAACAAGCCTGCTCCCAAAGCCCCATTTCCTCATACATTCCTTATTTTTGCTTTGAAAAGAATTTCATGGAAAAAAAATTGGTACATTTCTGAACAACAAAGTCATTGTAGCCCTGCCTGCAAGACAGGTTTTTATTACAGCACAGAGACAAGAGGGGGGAGCACAGGGTAGAGGTCGGCGGGTCATAGCCCAGCTTGGCGGTGCTGCAAACAGCATGTGGGTTCCACTGAGCTGTCAACACTGCAGCCGTAAATCAAGGCTCTGGCTTCCAAAGGCCGGCTGTGCTCTCCCCCCCCTCCTCAACAGAGGCACTTGCAGGGTGTGTCCCAGAGAAAGAGTCGCTTGTTAATTTTCCACATTTCTAGCCATAAAGAACAAAGTTGCTTTCCGTCAGGCATTTAAAATCCTGCATACTGTACCGTACTTTCTCTGTTTGCAGGAACAGCTGATTTTCTACACCAATTATCACTTACACAGTTTAACTGCATGTAAATACAAGAGAGATATTGCACTACACTATTGAAAAAATAAAACCATCTGAGTTGCAAGGAAGTTACACAAATATGAAATATATCATTTTAGAAACACACAGCAGAAATATATCTACATAAATGAAGTTGCATACAGAGCACACTTTAGAGTGTGTTTTTTTAAAAAAGTATATTCCATCTCTGAACACAGCAACTTAACATTTCTAAAATTAATTTCATGATTGTATAGGAATATAATTTTAAAAATTTACCAATTAAGATGTTAAATTTCAGGGTATTTACATATTTACACATATGTAAAAAGCATGTATGGATTTTGATTTTAAATATGCTCTAAATAGCAAATAGTTAATACTATTCATGTTAAGTGGACTAATTCATATTTTATGCAAATGTATTGAAAAGCAAATCTTCCACAAAGTACTCTTAAAATTCCAAGTTATGGAATTTTATTATTCTTAGAACGGTTTCTTAGGAAAATCATTGATTAAAACTTTGCTAAATACTACACATTTAAAGGAGTTGAATGACTAAAAAGTAAATTTACTGATATTTCCCGTTTGCACAAAAGCCTATAGAAGCTGTCCATAGCAATCAATTTCTAACCCTATTCCCTACATACAGTAATTGTAGATGCTGTATCAAAAATGTAGAACATAACTGTCAGTTTAACGTAACTTTAAAATCATGTTTATAAAATATACAGAACCAGTAAAGCCAAAAGTCACATCCAGTTTGAGGCTTTCAACAAGTATGAAAAATATCACAGTCTAAATGCCTATACATTTAAGTCCCTGAATTTAAAATACTGTTTTTCTTTTCCTTTCGACCCTAGTTAATAGTTTTATTGTATTATAAAATGCAGATAATACTTTATAGAATATAGATAGTAACTGAATACAGTGGTATTTATACAACAGAAACTAATAATTATTAATATTGTGATGATTTAGATAAATTAAACCTTTAAAAATGAGAAAAAAACTTTATAACAAAGTTAACCATGATTTCTAAAATATAATGAACTTAAGGTCAATTAAGAGTATAATTAAACAATAGCAAAATGTGATTATTTTACAATACAAGAAAGTTTTTTATTTGTGAACTTAATACTAAAGACTCCACTATATTGTTAGCTGTTACTTATAAAACAGAAAAGAAAATCTCAACAGTCTATTCCTGGCAAAGGGGAAGGGGAGAAACAAGTGTAAATGGCTGAATAAATCAGGGAGACTGAGATTGCCATTTTATGAATGAAATTTACAATTCTTTTATTTTTTTTCTACTATCAGAAAGATGCAAGACAAAATAAGAATAATAAAAAGAAATCCCCCATTCAAAATTCAAGAGTCTGAAGTTTCAGTTGCACCACCTGGCTTTCAAACAACTGTGGCAATTGTTCATAGAGTATTTTTATGCATTATAACTGTATCCTAAACAGCTTATTTTTCTTTTAACAGCATGTTGAAGTAACTTTTGCCAAATGCTTGTTTTCCTTTGCTTAAGGAAGGCAAGTCAATTCAAAACAGACCAATTTCATTTATGATAGGTTGTAGTGACGTGTCTTGGATTCATACAGCTTTGTGATACTGTTGACTAAACCAGAACCTCTTAAAATATTATTGCCCCTAATGCAATAACTTCAAGGATCACTATAAAATGCATCAGGCACACTGCCAAAGAAAAAAAGATTCTACCAAAGGAGGCAAATTTACTTTTTAACAAGAATAATGATGGACCAAATGAACTGAATTCTTATTTGTCAAACTCTTCCATAGAAACAACCCAATCTTGAATACCTTCCATGGCTGCTTTTCACTTCCTGAATTAATTTACCAAAGTTAAAACAAATTTCGGAGAAAGTCTAGGACACAGCACAAATGCCATACTGATTGGAAAGATGGCTTGCCAGCAGAAATTGTGATGCTGCAACCAGCTGTATAAAATCTCCAAAAGGCCCCATTTTAATTGCATTAGCCACCCAATGGGAGCATTGTTCACAAGGGGACAGCAGGGACTGCCCCCTGTTTTATGGGCTTTGGGAACCCTGTAAAGACAGTGTGAGTTTATTAAGTTGGTCGTGGCTTGTGCAACAAGAATACAACTTGTGATGAGTGCCAGAACATGTCAAGAGGGCACCAAGCCAGGCTGGTACACAGGAGGCAGCATAAGGCCTGGTGCTTGATTGTGGGGATGCACAGCATGGTGCACAAGAGCCAAGAGAACTGTGAACAGAATGGAGAGGCCCATCCCGTAGGAGCTCTCATGGGGGAGTTTAATTCACTCCCTGCTGACTCTCTCACTTTGTTGTGCTCTGAAGCACGAAATTACAAGATTTAAAGGGAAAAAATGACATGGCTTTACAGTCTCACATCAGGGTCTCCTTGTGACAATTATGCAGCTCACCCACAGATATACTTCCTCCCCTCCCTCAGCTACAATCAACAAAGGGAGAAGAAAAAAAACACACCAGAGTATTCAATGACAGGAATCAGCTACATAGGTAGCTCCAAGTTCCAGAAAGGTTGGTGTTAGAATTAATTTTCCAAAATATGCTAATCTTGAATGAATTCCATCACAACAGTTGACAATCGTCTGTAATTATGTCACAAAGCACATATGCATCTAATATACACAAATATATAACTAATAGTGTCTCTCTTTCTGTGTGTGTACACTATTCAAAATCATAATTATTGTAAACTATAAAATTAAAAAGGAAGCATATTAACAAATATGGAAACATCTATTACATAAGATGTGTAGTCCAAAATTGGAAAAACATTAAAAGACTTTATCACCCAAGGCCTGCTGGACTGTCAAGTTTTAATCATCTTCCTAAAAACCAATGGGACAGAAGCTATTTGGATTTCCAGAAGAATGCTGTTCCTCAGAATGGAGCACCAACTGAGAAAAGCTGACTTTTGTATTCACTGTTGCTTCCAAGGGAAGGGGATACAGGGAGAGACAATAATGCCAAACCTTATTGGATGGGCGGATATAATTGGGAATGGATAGTCCCAAAATTACTCAAATACTGAACCTTGTAAGGGTTAAACTTGACACCACACCCTGGATTGCACCTAGAAACAACCATGTAGTACCTTGTGCAGTTCTCAAAATTATGACATCATATAGACAAATTAAGAACCACGCACACAATGAATTAAAATCTTTTATAGACACATGCTCTTCCAAGCTCTTGCCAGCATAGAGTTAATCATTCTGTTCTGTTCATCCTACCTATGTCAGATGGGAGTGGGGAAGAACTCTCCTTCTATCCTTAAAATCGTCTTTCCTAGCCTCAAAGCTATGTTTTGATAGTCTTAGAAAAAATACAATTTCACTATTATAAACAGCTTCATAACAAGCCTAGCAATGGTGGTAGGTTCAAATGCAACAAATAAATACATAAAATGAAATAAATGAAATAAACTACTAGACATACTATTCAATTAATGGCCAGAGAAACTGCTGGTGACTAAGGATTAGCCACAGACTCCTTTCAAACTAATATATGAGGTTTCAAAAACTGTCAAAATTTGTTTCAAGTTTAGTACTTTTCTCTAACCTTTTAATTATTTTCACCTATTTTGATAATTTGTAAGCCGCTCAATCACCTTGTAGAGGAGATTGGCAGCATAGAAATGTAATAAACAAACAAACAAATGTTAAAAGTCAATCAGCATGTGATCAAGAGGCTAGATTCACCTGATGCAATTTTTAAATAAAAAGTTATTAACTTAACTAATTCCTATGCTGCTTTATAGCTGACAATTTAAATTGTTATATAGGAATAATTTAATAATGTTAAAAAATGTTGAGGATTAAAATGCAGGCTCATTTTGAGCAATCAGTTGACAGCATATTAACAAGCAATACAACAAACAAACAAGAAAATAAATAAATTTCCTATCAGTATTATTTAAAAATTAATTACACTTAACATTAATTATATGGAGGTAAATTCATATTATTAGTAATTAATTTACAAGAAACAAAACTTACCAAAACAATTTCTCTATATTAAATTTTGAAATTGATTGTCCATTTGCTCCTTCCTTGCAGAACATATCTGTATTTAATCTACATATTTTTAAGAGGAACAAATGCATAGGCAAATGTGTAGACACTATATATTCTCAGTTTCCCTATCTTGCTTAATTCAACTTTCCAAGATATGTCATACAAGATATTTCCCATTTATGATTTTTTAAATGAAGGTAGTCCTGGACTTATAACTATAATTGAGCTGGGAATTATGGTTGTAAGTTGTGGCAGTCATTAAATGAGTCACCACCTAACCACATCCAGTGAAAGCAATTGTTAGCAGTTGTTAAGTGGATATGGCAATTGTTAAATGAATCGGTTTTCTTCAATGGCCATTTTTCTGCCAGAAAACGAAAGTTAAATGCCTGAAACCAGCAAAAAGCACAGAACATCGCTGTCACAGGATCACGGGATGCTAGAAACGTCTATAAATGTGAGCTGATTGCTAAGTGCCCAAAATGCGATCACATAGAGGGTCTATATGCAGCTGTTGGAATTCTGGAACCAGGTTGTAAGCAGTTCCCTTCATAGCTTTGAACAGTTGCAAAGTGACCATTTCTTAAACAAAGACTATCTGTATGGCATATTGATATAATGATTAATACCTTGAAGATGATTATCCAAATGATCCTGAATGCTCCTACCTCTGCTGGACCACTTTGGCCTTTACTTTCCACGTTGTCTCTAGTTCTAATTATATACACTGTTCCTAGCATTTTGCCACAAGCGCAGATTCTTTTTCAGATCAACTGAGTGTTGATCAATTGGCTGTGGCAGCAATAGACTGACCAGCTTGCCACCCAACTCAGATGTTGTGGGCTGAGAGAATGCGATTGGCCTAAAAACATCTAGCTGACTTTCATGCTTAAGGCGAGACTAGAACTTGCAGCCTTCCTGGTTTCTAGTCTGTGCCTTAACTGCTAGGCTCATCTACATCTATCTATCTACCATCTATCTATCTATCTATCTATCTATCTATCTATCTATCTATCTATCTATCTATCTATCTATCTATCTATCTATCTATAAATCATCTATCTAGTGTGTGTTTATGTGTCTGTGTATGCATACACATTGAAAATAAGATTGGGGTTGTAGCCTTATAATCAAAACAGCACGAATAAAAACTAGTATCATCTTGTTTATCAAGGGACAATTATTGGTTGAGTTAGGTAATAACAATTTTTTTAAGTAAGAAAAAACTTAAGACACAAATGAAAAGGAGCCCAATGATGCTTTTTCAAAAAGGCAACTGGCTTTCTTGTTTTTTTTCTTTGAAAACGTTTTGCTTCTCATCTGAAATTAGAACTGAAGAAGCGTCTTGGATGAAAACCAAAATGTTTTCAAAGAATAAAAAAGAGAGAAAATCCAGTTGCCTTTTGGCAAAAGCACCTTTAGGACAACCATGACTTGAATCTCTATTGACAAACAAACGAAAAGGAGAAATTGGATTTTCATAACCAAGGAATGCAAAGATTCAAGGGGATAAACTGAAACAAGAGGATAATCTGAAACAGAGAATAATCTGAAGGTTAGCAAGAAAAGTGTGGATGCATATATGGAACAAACAAAAGTATCAAGTACAGTGAGAAGCAATTTTTTTTAAGGGGGAACACTGCATTAACGTGCAGAAATCACTTGGGCAGTAAAGTACATGTAAACAGAAACAAAAGGTAAAGGGAAGAGAAATTAAGAGCAATATAATAATAGTAATTAATAATAATAATAATAATAATAATAATAATAATAACAACAACAACAACAACTACAGCAGCAGCAGCATAATTAAAGAACAAAAGGAAGAGAAAATTAAATTTCTTGATAGATTTCAAAAGGCAGGACCCCCAAGTTGACTTGCTCTGAAATACATACATTAGCAGTGCACAACTAGACAAAGATCAAATGTCTCAACATACAAATTATTGGTGAGGAGAGATTTAGATTTTCAGGCAACAGAAATACTTGGAACAAGACTGGCTTAATATATAAGGGAAAACACAAGTGGAAGTTCTATATATGAAAGTGATCACCTGAGTTTAAACTTTTGTTATGCAATTGCCGAACTGAGGATAGAACATATAGAGTGTGAGCATTGTAAGAAAGGGGCTATAGTCTCTATTTGTGCCATAATAGTGGAGAAAATGTTGAACTGGCATTGGGAGAAAAGCTGGCATCATATGAGGATTATCTAATTTGAAAGCAATTATCCTGCAGTCCTTACACTGATATCAAATGTATCTGCATGCAAACAGGAAGAAGAGACAGAAGACAGAGAAAATCCAGATAATAGAGATTAAAACCAAAATTTAAAAAAGTCAAGAGTTAAGTGTTACAAAGCCAAGAAAGACCGATATTAAGAATCTATATACTATTAATATTGTCCTGTTTGTAATCTTCAGTTTGTCCAAATGGTTTATCGTAGCACAATATTATTTTGTTCTGAGTTGCATCTGATATGATGATAGGACTGTACAGTGTAAGGCAAAAAATTATGCCGTATGGAAAGAGTGAGGGAAAACAATGCAATAGCACTATGATTCAGGAAAACTTAGTGTTTACTGTTTTCCGCTGACCCAGTGAGTCAAAGGTTGTTTAAGAAAAAAATTGTATCTATTACGAAAAAGACTAAGAAAGGATTAAGAGTTTAGCTGTAGTAATAAAGTAAAAAGAGAAAGGAAAAACAAATTCTGAAATATTGAAGTTGCTTACAAAGGAAAAAATTAAGCATTTTAAAACAATTAAAGCAGCAGTATACAGTCTGAACCTAACCACAAACATTCCATATATTAAGTATGAGAGAGAATGTTAAACAAATGAAGAAAAACTGGCCATTGTGAATTGGAAAAAGGATAATGAGAACAAAGAATTAAGAGCTGAAAGAATGCTGTAAAATATCTAATTACCGGTATGGGAAGATGGAAAAACAACAAGATGAAACAGAAGATAACTGGGGGGATTAATGATTATGAACATTTCTAACATTTCTATGAATAAGATTAGACACAGGATCAAGAAACTGACATAAAATAAAGATGTTATACTGCCTACTTTCAAACTGATTGTCCTGTTGGAAATGAACTATCCTAGAAAAGTTATTCAATATGCAGATTTCACAAAAGGATGCAAAGAAAACTATAGGACTCTCCAATTTAGTAACACCTCAACATATATTAGAAATTATATGTGATATAAACATGGAGGAACGAACAATTACACCTTTGAAATTCCACTATGTTTTCTCTCTCTACCAGAATAGTGTAACAGTTTTAATGGTCCAACGCAGAAAATGAATTCAAATGGTTTCTAGATAGCTAGTGGAAACAACCACTTAACAACATGGCACAACATAGGAGATCTAACTCATCAGGACAAGATTCAGCAGTCCATCTACATTTGAAAGACAAGGGTCACTCTTTGCAGGATAGCAAAGTCCACATTTTGGATAGAGAGGACCATTGGTTTGAAAGAGGGGTAAAAGAGCCCCTATATGTTAAAATTGAACAGCCCTCCCTCAACTGGGGGGAGGGGAAGGAATTCAACACCACTATCTCCAGTATACAATGAAGTCCTTTTAATTTAATTTAATTTAATTTAATTTTTAATTTAATAATATTTATATACCGCCCTTCTCCCTGAGGACTCAGGGCGGTTCACAGGGCAGAATAAAATACCAAATACAAACATTAAAAAGAGATTAAATGATTGCCCAAGTTAAAACAATAGGAATACAATTCTAAAAACCCCAAGATAAAATTAAGACACCAAAAATAAAACAACCCCACCGATCCCCATCAGGATAGGCCGGCTTGTACAAACAAAAGCGTCTTGAGATCGCGACGAAAGGAGCGAAGATCGGGCGCCATCCGGAGCTCTACCGGTAGCTGATTCCACAGCTCCGGAGCGCCCACAGAGAAGGATCTCCCCCTGGGGGCCACCAATCGACATTCTCTGATCGGTGGCACCCTGAGGAGGCCCTCTCTGTGGGAACGCACAGGGCGCAGGGAGCTTGATGCCGGCAGCAGATGTTCCCTAAGGTACTCCGGCCCCATGCCATGGAGGGCTTTGAACACCGTTACCAGTACCTTGAATCTCACCCGGAAGACAACTGGCAACCAATGCAGCTCACGGAGCATAGGTGTAACGTGGGAGTATCGGGAGACTCCCAACACAACTCTCGCGGCTGCATTCTGTACCAGTTGGAGCTTCCGGGTGGTCCTCAAGGGCAGCCCCATGTAGAGAGCGTTGCAGTAGTCCAGACGAGAGGACACGAGCGCATGAGTGACCGTGCACAAATCATCCCGGCTAAGATAGGGCCGCAACTGGGGCACCAGGCGAACCTGGGCGAAGGCCCCCCTAGTCACAGCTCCTATATGGTCTTCCAAGGTGAGCCGTGAATCTAGGAGGACTCCCAAGTTGCGAGCCCTATCTACGGGGGGTAATAGTTCACCCCCCATAGCCAGAGGTGGAATGTCCGAATAAACCCGGGATGAAGGTATGCAAAGCCACTCAGTCTTGTCGGGGTTGAGTTGAAGTCTGTTCCTCCCCATCCAGACCCGAACCGCCTCCAGGCAACGGGACATCACGTTGAGGGCATCACTGGGGTGGTTTGGGGTCGAAAGGAAAAGTTGGGTATCATCAGCGTACTGATGATACCCAACTCCAAAGCCACGAATGATCTCACCCAGCGGTTTCATGTAGATGTTGAACAGGAGAGGCGAGAGGACCGACCCCTGAGGAACTCCACAAATGAGAGACCTCGCGACTGCGAACGTCCCTGGAGATAGGAGGAGAACCACTGTAAGACTGTGCCTCCCACTCCCAGTCCCCTGAGACGCCGCAGCAAGATACCATGGTCGATGGTATCGAAAGCCGCCGAGAGGTCTAATAGGACTAGAACAGAGGAATATCCCCTGTCCCGAGCCCTCCAGAGATCATTCACCAGCGCGACCAATGCCGTCTCCGTGCTGTGCCCGGGCCTGAAACCCGATTGGTACGGGTCTAGATAATCCGCTTCATCCAGGACCAGAGGGAGCTGATGCGCCACCACACTCTCAACAACCTTCGCAAGAAAGCGAAGGTTGGAGACAGGACGAAAGTTGTTCAATACAGCTGGGTCCAAGGCAGGCTTCTTGAGGAGAGGCCTCACCACCGCCTCCTTCAAGACGGCGGGGAAGCTACCCTCACTCAGAGAAGCCGATATAACTGCCTGGAACCAGCTGCGTGTCCTCTCCCGGGCTGCATAGACCAGCCAGGAAGGGCACGGGTCCAATAAACATGTGGTGGTGCTCAGCCTCCCCATGATCCTGTCCACTTCCTCCGGAGTCACAGAATCAAACTCCTCCCAGGTGATATCGACAAGACCGCCCGTGTCCTGATCGTCAGACTCTGCCCAGTCAGAGTCCAGACCGGTCCGAATCCGAGCGATTTTGTCCGACAGATGTTGGTTAAACTCCTCGGCACGACCCTGCAAGGGATCCTCCCTCACCTCCTGATTTAGGAGGGAGCGAGTCACCCTAAACAGGGCGGCCGGGCGATTATCTGCGGACGCGATAAGGGTGGCGAAGTGGTTAGACCTCGCCTCCCTTATCGCAGCGAGATAAGACCTAATGTAGGCTCTTAGTCGCAATCGGTCGGATTCGGATCGGCTGGACCTCCAACCGCTCTCTAGGCCCCGTCTCCGACGCTTCATCTCCCGGAGCTCCGCAGAGAACCATGGAGCTCGACGGGATCTGCACCGGGTCAGGGGCCGCAGGGGTACAACTCGGTCAAGAGCCTCAGTGGCCGTCCTTTCCCAGGCTTCCACTAAGGCATCTGCCGAGCTGTGAGGAAGGGAGGCAGGTGGGGACCCCAGCGCCGCCTGGAACCTCTGGGGATCCATTAAGCGTCTGGGGCGGTACCATTTAATTGGTTCCAAACACCCACGGCGGGGGGTGGCAAAACGGAAGACCAGCCGCAGGAGATGATGATCGGTCCATGACAGGGGCATAATAATTGGAGAGCCCCCACCAAGATCATCTAACCACCGTCCAGACAAGAAAACTAGGTCAAGGGTGTGGCCTCCCTCATGAGTCGGTCCCGAAATTACTTGCGTCAGGTCCATGGCCGTCATGGAAGCCATGAACTCCCGAGCCAACTCAGATGATCCTCCCAGCGATGGTAGGTTGAAGTCCCCCAAAACTATAAGTTTCGGGAACTCAACCACCAGCCCAGAGAGGACATCGAGCAGCTCAGGCAGGGCTGCTGCTGCGTGACTAGGCGAAAGGTACACCAGCAGCAAGCCCAACTGCGCACCAGGGCCGCATCTCAAAAAGAGAGACTCACACCCGACTATCTGGGGAACGGTGGCCTCCCGTGGACACAAGGTCTCCCTCATAACAACAGCCACTCCCCCACCCCTACCCTGAGCCCGAGGCCGGTGCAGCACCCGGAAACCTGGTGGGCAAAGATCAACCAGAGGAATGCCGCCCTCTGGGCCCAGCCAAGTTTCCGTGATGCAAGCCAGGTCCGCCTGCTCACCCTCGACCAAGTCACGGACGAGAGGAGCCTTGTTAACGACCGACCTGGCATTCAAGTACACCAGCCGGAGCTCAGGAGGCTGCACGTCCTCACTCCCGGGACCTCGGGGCGGAACCAGAGGGTCGGAGTGCCTCACCGCTTGTAAGCAGCGGAGAGGCCTTCCCTGAGATCGATACGGCCCTCTGTTCCTACACCTGCTGCCATTCCCTATCGTCGTGGGGATGGATAGTCCCACGACTGGCCCTGGAGCCCCAGAAGCGACCGACCCCCGCTCCTCCCCCCCGCGATCTTTTGGCTGTTCCAAGAAGATTCCACACCTCTGACTCAGGTGACCCTGAGGGCACAGATAAAACCCAAAGTAGCCTCAACGGCTCTCAAAGAATGTTAAGAACAGATGACTGCAAAGAAAGACAATCCTTCCCTATTCGCCCCCCCCCCATCCTGTTAGAACCTATCCTTCCCTTTCCCCCACCATCTAGTCTCAACTGTCAGCAGCTGTCTTTCCGTCTCCGCCACCATTCAGTACAACTGATGAAGGTTCCTGGATGGGAAGCAAAAAATCTTTTTCTTCTTCCTCCTCAAAAAAATCAGTCCTGTTGCCTTTTCAAAACAAAAACAAAAACAAATCACCTTTGAGACAATTATGATCTGGATGACTCAGAATCTTCATAGACATTTAGTGACAACAAACTCCATCCATTACTTAAGATCCCATTTGCAAAGTGATGATGGCATAAATGAGGCAGTGCATGTGAAAGTCAATGCAACATGGTTATGGTGGAAGATGATCATTGGAGTGACCTGAGTTAGGTAAATCAACAGTGTATAAAACAATAGTCTGCCTAGTAACACTGTATGGGACTGAGTGCTGGCCAAGAACCAAAAGCGCTGAGCACCCTTTATGTGCCATGGAGATGCACATTCATCTTTAGATGTTTCCCTTCTTGCTCACATCAGCAATGATATAGTCCAGCAACAAATGGATGTTGCACTAGCAACAGAGAAAATGAAGGAACCATACAGTGGGATGGTCATGTTCTATGAGCTGCACCACATACCCTTATTTATACCACTTACCATTTTATCATTGATGGCAAATGCCCATACAGAAGACCAAACAAAGGTGGCAGGATACAATTAACGTGGACATGAAATTGCATGAAATAGTGTTCTAGATCTAAAAAGCAGATCTTGCACCTGTGGGAAACTGCAGGAGGAGGAAGGAGGAAGGAAGGAGGAGGAAGGAGGAGGAGAAGTAGGAAACGTCAGAGCTGAAGAAAGTGAAGCAAGTGGGAAAGCAGCTAATATGTAGGTGGAGGACTTGTCTAAATCCAACTGAAAAACTTATCACAATTAATTAGTAAGCTTATGATATACAAGAGCAATTCGGAAATAAACCTCCATTGGTTATCAATGACAGACACTCGCAGATACAGAACTTTTATTATACACATTAGAAAACAACATTATATTACTTTTTGACATAATCGCCATTCAAATTGAGGCACTTGTCGTAACGTCTTATAAGGTTTGAAATTCCTTCGTTAGTAATCACTCGGTGCCAAATCTAGGTTATGGGGGAGTGATCAAAAACATCCCAACGGAACTACTTCAAAAGTTCTTGGGTGTGTCTAGTGGTGTGTGGGCGAGAATTATCATGAACCAACACCACACCAGAAGTGGTGCCATACAAAATCCCACCAAATGTGAAGATGCCAAAGGAGTACTGCTAGTGAAGTTTATGTTCAACTCTCAATTCAGAAGTCTACTGTGAAACGTTATGAAAACTCAAAAGAGCCATCCTTAACAATCATTAGGGCATGCTGACTTCCAGTGTGGTGTTGGTTCACGATAATGCTCACCCGCACACTGCTAGATGCAAACAAGAACTTTTGAAGCAGTTCCATTGGGAAGTTTTTTATCAACCTCCCCCCACCTCCTATGTCCAGATTTGGTGCCGAGCAACTACTACTAAGAAATTTCAAACCTTGTAAGATGTTACAACAAGTGCCTCAATTTGAATGGTGATTATGTTGAAAAGTAATATAATGTAGTTTTCTAATGTGTATAATAAAAGTGCTGTATCTGTGAGTGTCTGTCATTGATAACTAAAGGGAGTTTTATTTTCAAAATGTCCTCAGAGCAGTATAAGTATTTTTTCACCTCCACTATATAGAATAATTCCCAGGGAAAGAGTTCCTCTAAAAAGGAACCAATCACAAGATCAGTATCTTGCTGTGTTAAATTTACATGACACTTAAAAGATAGAATTGATACAATTCCACAATTAAAGGAGTTAATTTCATTAATCAAAATATTCATACCATTTGATTTAGTTAATTCAGATGAGTTATAATTGAGATCTGAAGATGCCAATAAGACCTTTGAACAAGTCTGGTTAACTATTTGTGCACTTTTCAAAAAGTTCAAAAACATTTTGTCCAAAGTCAGCTGCCAGAATATTTGAAATTGGCTGATACTTTCAAGTAACAGCAATTCTGTACATTCAGAACATCAATAGTTTTCACTCCACTGTCAAGTCAAATTCAGGATTTTCGTACGGCTTTCTAAAAAAGAAAACAACCTTGGGCCTGAATATCTTTTTAAAAAAATCTGCCTATCCTTTGAGTTAGATTCCATCAAGTTAAGTTCAGTTCCCGATTATTCTATTGCCCCTCCGGCTTGCCTAAATTTTGTAACAGTTTCTACCCCTACCAACATTGGAAGATGTGAAAAATCAAGTTAGGGAGTAATCATCATGGAGAAAATCTATGTGGTTATTAAATTCAAAACTTACTTGATGACACATAATCAATCAATATCCCTTCCAAAGACATTAAAGTATGTTCTTTCATTCTGTCCATCCACCATAGCCAGTGGTGGGATTCAGCTGGTTCGTACCAGTTCAGCAGGACCGGTAGCTAATGTTTGTTGCCCAGGCCCAGAATGGACTTCTGGAAGTGACATCCACACAGAGAACCAGTTGTTCACATATTTGAATCCCACCACTGACCTATTTATTTATTTATTTATTTAATTAGATTTGTATACCGCCCTTTCCCGAAGGACTCAGGGCGGTTTACAGGGTAATTAAAACAAGAAATACAAAAGTTAAAAACGATTTAAAAAAATTACAACAGTCCCTGAAAAAGTAAAAGCCCCCAATTAAAATTAAAATTAAAATTCTCAGCCTGGGCCAGAGAGCTCGAAGAGCCAGGTCTTCAGGTCCCGGCGAAATGAACGGAGGTCGGGGGCAGTCCTCAGCTCCCTGGGTGTTACCCGCCAGCAATCTTTTACCGGCGGCACCCTGAGAAGGCCCTCCCTGTGGGAGCGCACTGGACGAAGGGAACTTGATGCTGGCAGCAGGTGTTCCCTCAGATATCCCGGACCCAAGCCATTTAGGGCTTTATAGGTCATTACCAGCATTACTATTGCCTTCCCTTTCTTCCATTACTTTTTATCTCCACAAGCTTAATCATTATTTTCAGTCAATCTTTTGTTCAAATACCACCCCCAAATTCCCATTACTGTATTTCAAATCATCAGCCTTTTTCTGGCCCAGAACTGACGGACTGGGCCTTCTTGAAGTCCATGACATTTTTAGTTATCAATCCCCAACCCAGAGCTCAAAATGCCTGTTTCCTTCTCTCATGCTTTCTCAATGTACAGCTTTCACAATCATATATTCTATTCTGATCTTTAATACTACTGAAATACCCTTTGCCTTCCTCCCTAAGATTCAACTTCTCTTTATTTTATCTAGCATACTGTCTTTATTCTTCTTACTCTTATGACCAGCTAAACAAAATTATCTGTTTCTTTTACTTGTTCGCCATCAACTATGTTCATGAAGTAAACACAATGATACTATCTTCGCCATCTTAATATCTAGAATGAACCTGGATATTTCACTTTTCATGTTTAGTTTTATAATGAGCATTTCAACCAAACAAGACTAGATTTTCACTGCAGTGACAGCCCATCTATGATGCCCAAAGGACACCTGCCTAATGCCCACATTAATTTCTTTCTGACAGGCCTAGCCTTCCTTCTTTTCAGATTTCAAATCTAGTTTGTATTTAGAAAGTTAATGTCCATTACTAAAAAAAAATGAATTGGTTTATATATTTTACTTTGCATCTTTTGGTGCTTACACTGATTGGCAATACTGAAACACGCTTATCTTTTAAGCAACATGCCAAAATATATTATTTGTAAATTAAAACATAATAAACAAAGGAGATAAAATCAAGACAGTAAAGTAAAAACAATAAAAAAAAATTCCAAACAGTGAACTTGGCTACAAATCACTTTTGCTACTGGTTACAAACTGATGCCCTGACTGAGCAGTCTGGGAGAGATGCCAAAGCAGACATGCGGCACTATCTTTTCCCTGCCTTCTCCTAAAACAAACAAAATAGAACAAAAAAAAAAGAAATCTTTTAGATGATTTCATGACTTAGCATCCCTTTAGTTTGATACCAGCAATAAAGCCTATAAGGTTATGGGAAAAGAAAAGGATTATCTGCACAACCCACCATGAGAAGTAAACATTGTTGTAATGTTACCATACCTTTTTCATCACCAGAGGGCAAAGTAGAGACCACTCTACAATAATCTAATAGACTTAAATAATTCCATTTCGCTACATGAGCAATTGCCATCATAATTCTGGCTAGGTATTCTTTCATTCTTCAGATGTTCTTCCTGTAACTGCTCAAATAAAAAGTCTAAATTTGAGAGTTAAAAGGGAAAAGAGACCCACTACAGTTCTTAATGCCAGTTGTGTTCTTATCTAGCCTAGTATCACAAGTAGTGATTATTGTTATTTGGATACATTGAAATATATCAGTGGAAGTATTCAAAAGAAAAGAAAAGGTAGACATTTCGAACAGTAAGAAGTTGACTTTGACATTTTAAAAATATTTTATATATCATATTAAAACACTTCTCCAGATAAGTTCATTTAATCAAAGCACATTTAATGTTCTATATCAGGGGTCCCCAACCCGCAGACCATGGCCCACTACTGGGACATGAGCTGTTCAGAACTGGTGGATGAGCACATGTGAATCCCCACTTGGCCAAACAGCAGGCAAGCATTGTGCTCGTGCTCCATTTGTGGGAATGGCGGACACGCGTACCCGCTACTTGTACAAATGGAGTTGCACATACTGTTCATGCAGAACCATTCCCTCTCCCCTTCCCAGCCAGTCTACAAAACCAGAAAGGTTGGGGAACTCTGTTCTATATTATGTACGTATAAATTATCCAAAATGCATGAAGATCTAAAACAGTAAGCAAATTTCAGTTTTTTGTTTCAAAATCACTCTATTTCCAATGCTAAGCTACTATGATAATGTAAATATTTTGGGGAGAAATGGAGCTTTATATTTACTGAATTTCTCAAAGTGATACTAATTTCCAATATGCTCTGGACTGTAAACCAGTGTAGCAAACGCAGCCAAGTTTGTAAATCTGACTTTCAATTGCTGCTTTATGATGTAACTACAAATAACCAGATTACAGCTTGTCCTTGGCTTGTAACCAGTCACTTAGTGACCATTTGAAGTTCTGATGGACCTACCTGGAGAGTATTTACAACCCTCAATCACACACACCCGCAATCACATAACTGCACTTCAGATACTTGGCAGCCAGACCATATTTACATCCGTTTGCAGCATCTCATAGACACAATCACACATTTTATGATGGCATTGCCAAAATTTACTTTCAATTTTTGGCAAAAGCATGCCATAGCAAACCACTAGCTCAGTTTAATGACCACAGCATTTGCTTAATGCGTACTACAAAAAAGATCGAAATATCAAGTTGGTTAAATGACTGAACTGCTTTACAACCATTATAAGTTATGACTGTGATAGGCAGCTCCATTACAGTTGTAACTCGAGAACTACTTGTAAATAAGAATGGCTAGAATGCTAAGCATCAAGCAACAACTAAAATGTTCACGTGCACCAAGAATTGAACATTTTAAAAAGTTGTGTTGGTATTAAAAATATACAAATGAAGGTACTGAAGTTTGAACATCCTTTATAATACCTCCTTTAATAGAATTAGTAATTTACAATCATTTCCTGTAATTAAATACCGGTAAGACTATTTTTGCTTTTGGATTTTTTATAAAACTTTTTCATGCAGAATATCTCTATTTCAGAAATAGGTTTTTAGGTTTCCATGCATGCATGCCATGTTCCCACAGATTTTCAAGAATATTCAACTCTCAGCACTGGGATGTCTGTTCCACACCATTTTTTCTTTATTTCATGATTGATTTGGAGATATGTTTTATATTTTTGCCTTGCTGAATTGTCCAATCTCTTTAATTTCTTCCTTTAAGAACAATGAGACATTGGCTTCTAGTATATGCACATATTTGAATCCTTTCTTCCATTTCTACATTATTTCCTATGCCACTGGCTACCATAAAACTCAAAATAATGCACACACAATTATACTTAATGGTTGGCAAGGTGTTATTTTCTATTAAATATGACATTTGTTCTTTTGTCCAGATCTTTCTTGTGTGATTATTGCCAAATATGTCAGGTTTTATTTCATCAGTCAAAAGCACTTTTGTTCCAAAATGTATATCAAAATATTCTTCCACATACTGTAGATAATTACTTTTGTGACAACAGAGAAAGTCTTCTGACAAGATTACTGTTATATATACAATATTCTACTGTAGACCTATGAACAACTACTCTGGTGTCAGCTTAACTTTTTATCAGATCATCTGCGGTGATCTGTGGCTTCTGTTTTGCCACTCTGAACAATTCTGAGTCAATTCTAACAGATTTTTTCTTATTCTTCCAGGACTTGCTTTGACTTCAACAAGTTCTATGTAACTTCCATTTCTTTATCACAACTGAAAATGACCAAATATACACTTTCATATACAGTGGTGTGTAAAGGTTTGTAAACCTTCTATATTTTTCATACTTTTGCATAAATATGACCAAAACCATCTCTTCTTCACCCAAATCCTAAAACTAGATAAACAGTGCCCAATTAAACAAATTATACTTGTTTATTTATTTATTCTATTCTATTCTCCAAAGCACCTGAAAGCAGGACAAGAAGCAACGGATGGAAACTAGTCAAGGAGAGAAGCACCCTAGAACTAAGGAGAAATTTCCTGACAGTTAGAACAATTAACCAGTGGAACAACCTGCCTCCAGAGGTGGTGAATGCTCCAACACTGGAGGTTTTTAAGAGACTAGACAGCCATTTGCCTGAAATGGTATAGGGTTTCCTGCCTGAGCAGGGGGTTGGACTAGATGACCTCCAAGGTCCCTTCCAACTTTATATTATTATTATTATTATTATTATTATTATTATTATTATTATTATTATTATTATTATTATTATTATTATTATTATTATTATTATTATTATTATTATTATTATGGACAATGATCCAAAGTTACACAATATTTGGGTGTGGCACAAACATGTGAACCTTTGCTTCCAGTAACTGGTATGCCGCATTCCCCTCCACACTCCTTGGCAGCAGTAAGAGTTTGTGTTTTAAGTCATATTTAGGTAGAAATATAGAAAATTCAAAACCATCACTAATTTTTAAGTACCACTTTAAATAATTCTTCCTCTACTTTGTTAGAGCCGGTAAGCTGTATTTTTACCTAATGAAGGAACTGCTTAGAAGAACCCATTTAAAGCAGACAGAAGAATAATATCTGAGATAGGTCAGAGTGAAATTATCATCACACAATGAATTGTAGACCAAAGACGATGGTGTCTCTTGTTATATGTGTGTGTGCACACATGCACTCATTAACAAATTTAAATGAAGAACCATCCAAACTTGTCCACTTCACATATTCACTGCTTTCTTATTTTTAATTTATAAACTACATATAAACAATAACAAATACATGCATTCAAATTTGCTAAAAGGTGATATGTTTAACTTTATACCCTGTCAGTTTACATTTACTTATGGATTTATTTAAACATATAGTTTGACCAAACTTCTACATGCAGCTATAAGTTTATTCATATATTCATATAAGAAAGGAAATAAATCTGAAAGCATGGTTGACTTAATGGCCTATGATGAAAGATTGCGAGAATTAGTGAGGTATATAAGAATGATGCAAATTCTGAGCGTTTTCTGAAAGAAAATCTTTGCATGTTTGTTAATTTAGCGGAAAAAAATGTTAAAGTCACCGTGCCTGAATTATGGACTATTTTGGTTAAATGTAAAAATGAAGATAGAGGTTAGGACTTCTGAAAAGATAAGAGCAACATATTATGGAAATAAACTATGCATGAGAATAAGAAGGCTTAATGAATACTTCGCAACTGAGCATGGAATAAGGATGTCTAATGTCCCCTTGATGGCTTAATATATTAATGGATAATTTATGAAAAGCTTATGGTGACAGCAGAGATAGGTTAGTTGGGGATATAAATATATACAGATGTTTGCCTAAATGATTTGCAACAAATATTGGGTATAGTTAGTATATAATGCAACAAGGATCTATCAATTTATCACACATCAGTGAAGCTGTACTTGACAGGGAAAATGGAATCACAAAGTACAAGGTACTGCTGAAAAACTGCAGCAAGTAAATAAATGCATGTACTTTGGAATAATAAGATTATTAAAATGGTAAATAATAGAGGTGGAAGTGCAACATATACAAATGTTGATCAAAAATAATGAATAGTCTGCGGCCTATTTTAAGAAATGACTATCGAAAGACATGAAAGTAGCTATATAAAAAAGCATAGGTTTTGCCACATTTAATATAGAAGAGGGAGTTAGATTTGTTAGGAGAAACAATGTTATGGTGAAAAAGAGGAATGGGTCAAGGTGAATGATAGTGCCTTGAATGCAAAAAAGAGTACCAGTATGAAAGAAGTACATTGAAGTGATCTGGTCATATAATGAAAATGAAGCAGGATCAGATCACAAAACAAATATATAAAGGAAGAGTGAAAGAATTGAGAGAAAAGGAAAGACTGAGCAAGTCATGGATGAATGGAGTTAATTCCCCAAAAAGAGAGGTGAGAAGCTTAAAAGACAAACAGCAGAGTTTGAAGCTATATGTGGACATGATGGAAGCAAGAACAGTTTCCAAGGATAGAAAAATATACAGAAATCCAGTGAATTGTGTTGATGTAAATTAGTGTAACCTTATTTCTGTTTTTGGTATAATCAAACCTTCAATTTCTAAGGGCTACTACTGTATTTCTAACTCTTAATGCACTCTGCATATTGTTACTTATCCTGAAAAGGAACAGTGTTGATGGCTAAATATCTTTGTATATGTATGTGCAATTACTAAAAAAAATTCTCAATCAGAAAAGTATGGAAAAGCCATACATTTTTCACTTTTTTGTTATACTAACCTCATAAAAAATAACATTGTATTCCAAATTTAGCTGCTTTAAAACATTTGATCACATATTTTGGGTAACTATTATCAAGACATGTTATTACCCTGAAATGCACAATTACATCTGTTTATTTTTATATGATCAGAACTAAATGGTACAGAAAAACAGCAACATGTGGTCAGATTTTTCCAATTTGTTGAAAGAAATGTATATAACTTCCAAGCTCATAATTTTTTAGAGTCACATGGTATCAACTCCTTACAAAGTCTATGTAAGGAGTTATCTATCACTCTCCTTGGTCAAAAAACGTCACTAACAAAGAATAGAAGAAACAGGTTCTATCCTCATTTTTTAACAAAAATCTGTTTTATATTCATTTAGGAACTATAAATCAGGCAAAGTAATAGAAAGCTGATGATCACTTAAGTGCTCCAACCTTTCATTTTTATCTTAAAATACTCTAATAATGTTTTACAAACGTATATTTGAAATGTGATCAGATCCATTGAATAGTTTTATGTGGTCAAGTTACACTCCAATCTATGTAGACACACCTTAACTCTCTTTAATATGAACTGCTCCATTTTAAAAGCTTATTTTCACAACATTAGTATAACATATGTCTGTCATAAAACTGGTTCCAAAGAGACAGCATAAATATTATACCTTGTCATGAAATGGTTTTTCCAGATGGGCCAGTATTATTTCATTATATTTTTAAAAAGTAGTCACTCAGAATCAACAGAATTATCTCAGGAAAGAATAGTTTGTTTCCATAATGGGATGAAATAATCCGATATTTTCTTTTGGTGCTTGAAACAATAGGGTGCCCAACCATTATCCAATGGGGGTTTTGAGCAACAGAAAATTTACCTGAAAATTTACAGCTATTACAATAGAAGGGGAAGGTTTCTGAAATCCACTTTTCCCAGCCACAAAGATCAAAAATTTGAAAGCACATGAATCACATGGTAGAAACACATGGTAAATAGGGGAAAATATACTTCCCTTAGGGGCTTTTAACATATATTTTTTTTAGTATTTAAGCTGTATTTCAGTAGCACTGTCAATTTTTTTGTAAGTAAAAGTAGTTAAGTAAGTTTTTAGGATATATATATATGTGTGTGTATGTATGTATATATGTGTATATATATATATATATATATATATATATATATATATATATATATATATATATATATATATATATATATATATATATATATATATAGTGTGTGTGTGTGTGTGTGTGTATCATATTAAAAAAAGAAACAATATAGACAGATTCACACACTCTTATTAGTTTAGTTTAGTTTACTTTAGTTTATTATATTTGTATACCGCCCTTCTCCCGAAGGACTCAGGGTGGTGAACAGGGCACATATAAAATACAAGGTACAAAAGTTAAAAAGAGAATTAAATACAGAGCCCAAGCTAAAACAATAAATAATAATGTAAAAAAACCCCACAATAAAAAACCCCAACACATCCCCCATCAGGCCAGGCCGGCTTGTTCAAATAAATAGGTCTTTATTCTATCCAGTTATCTCCTGTAGTGGAAAACTTACATCATCAAATATAAGTTGTCATTAAAATATATAGATTAAGAGCAAAGATTAGACTTTAGAATGTTTTCTTCTTTTCAAAATTGCAAAAAGAAAGTATTTTTACATTTTGTATTATACTTTTTTTAGCAACCAATCAATGGTTCTTAGTATTCTTTTCCACTAATCTAACCAGCATCTAATTGCCCTGAAGTAATTAGTTGATTACCTGCTTCTTCTTGAGCTTTCTAGATAAGTGGCCATGGAGGTAAGGCTTAGCAAGGAACTGCTATTTCTCTTGTCTGCCTGCCAGACTAATTAAAAAAAATTAAAAAACTAATAAAAAATCTTAAGGATAAGTCTGTCCTAACTCTCTAGATTCTTTAGCTTCATTTCTCTATGTCACAACATCCCCCCTAGATCTATTTTGAATACTATATTCTTGCTTCAGGATTGCAGAATAAATGACATTCTCCCCTACCAGTTAACATTGCTATCGCTGTGCAGTTACTAAGTGTAATCTGGAGTACAGTTCCTAGGGGCACTTAATGGGTAATATCTATGACATCATCAATTAAGAAAGATCTTTCTGTGCTCCCATGATGCCTCTACATTTGTGACCATTGATTAGACCATCATTTGTCTGATATGGCATAGGGTTTCCTGCTTGATCTGTGGGTTGGACTAGAAGACCTCCAAGGTCCCTTCCAACTCTGCTATTTTGTTGTTATTCTGTTTTTTACTTCTTTTAAAAATACTGATTTTTTTTCAAACTTTTCCCTGAACAAATACTTTCTAGAATCTTTGCAGGATTAGCAAATAGTGACAATAATAGTCAATTATTGTCAGCTAACCATGTACTTCAACCATTTTCAAATGTTTCATTATACTGTGGCGATACATGCAGTATAAAAAGTAACTAGTTTGTTTCCTATTTAATGAAAAAAAGTATGTCGTAGAATGCTTTATTGTTGCCTAGTTTGAGGGGGAGGTGTCAATGTCCATAATAAAATATCTTCTCATTTCTGTTTTTATTTTAAATGCAATTTTATACTTCAGATTAAAAGCTAAAAAAAGTCTCAGATTACCAATCATACCAAACATTATTTGTTTGGAGAATCAAGAGCTAACTTTCTATGTATTCCTCTATTCATCCTCAGATGAACTAACTATAGTTCGAAAGAAGCCTTCCAGACAAAAATTCAGCTTAAATATACATAAATTGTATATTTAACATGATTTCATAAAACTTCCTATTTTCAATCTTGTGTTAGTATGGTGAAATGTTTCCATCATTTTGGTCCCCTGTAGATGTCTTTGAATAACCATTTCACTATCCATCCTCTGATTTATTCTACACCTTCTGAATGTTGTTGAATGTATCATTCCCATCCCATCAACTTCTTTTTTCATGGTACAGAATAGAGAAAGAATCACCTGGTATCCTACTTTTCATTTCTATTCTGCTACTACTACATCAAAGGTTTAAAGGTAGAAAAGCCAAAAGATGCTCACTTTGGAACTGTCCTCCTAATTATCCACAATACATTTCCAACAAATGTGTACTATGGATTCACTAAATTAGAAATCATTTGTTGTGTGAGAAAACACGTTCCTAATCTTTCAAAACCCTAGGAAACTATATTAAATATACAATTTATTGAAACATTTCAATATCATTACATCACTGCAATTATTAATTTGTTTTGAAATTAGCAACACCTGAGCTGGCACTTAGTTTTTTAAAACAATTAATGGAACAAATGATGGTTTTGCAGAATTTAAAAACTCAATACTTACTAATCTAGTTAGTCCATCAGAAGGCCAAATCTATACCAAATATAGACTGGCAGATTTCTGCTTTAAAAGATATATATAGAGAGGGGAATACTGCATAGAAGAAAATTATTAGCCCACCTTCAAGGTCAGGATATGAAAACAAGATGCAGCCTCTTTCTCACAACTTACTCTGTACTTTGTCAGAGATTTTCAAGTGTTGCTTCAGCAGAATAGAGACAGAAAACAATTGTCAAATATAATTCACTATAAAGGATAGTCTTCACAGCATTACTTAATTGCCTTATGATATAGGTTTACTTGTGCCTGCAGACATCTGGCAAAGATCCTTGCTTTGAGAGAAAAAGGATCATAGTAATAGTTACAAATATCCCAGACACACTGAAACAAAATTTAGTTCAAAGCCAGATGATAAACATTGGCTTTACAGCATGGTTAGTCTGTCCATTCCAGCAGAGAGGACAGTTGTGTCAGAATTCTAGTTACCAGACTGATCATACTGTCAAGCAAATACAGGAGAAAAGCAATAGGTTTCTGAAGAGTTAATCTTTCTCCAGATGTTCTTATCAAAGGCTCCTAGGGAAGTCAAGAGCATAATTCTGTCCTAAGCCTGCTACTCAGGGTTATATTCTTACCCTCCTCAATCCTGTTGTTTTGAGCAAGGGAGAGAGTTACTTTTCACCATGTTGCCTTGTTTTTCACTTTGCAGTCTCTGCAGTTATCCACCCGTCCTTTCCCAAAGATTAAAGGGATCTGCATTTGAGGACATGGTTCTGGAGGGGTAGACTTACCCCAAGTTAAAAACTCATTATTGTATAAAGATTGGAGCTCTTCTGAATCTCGTTACAGGATGTTAGCACACTGGAGGTCTCTCAGTGTTCCCACAGCAACCACTGTGGGAGTTCCCAGATGCTAGGCAACCCTCCCATGACCCTGACTGACCTTTCACCTCCCATGACCTTTGCCACAAAGTAAGTGCATGCTATTGAATCTCAGGACATTTTTCAACTGGGCCCCACCATTGAAACTTAAAGCGTTTTTTTTCCTAACACCATCAAATTTGCTAGAGAAAGCTGGGAAGTGATTCCTCTGTTCTTCCCATTCTCAGACAAGTTCTGCAGAAGCCTTTCTGGAAGTTGCATTTAATACTTTCATCCTTGGAAAGAGATAAGAGTTGTTCTCCCCATTCCCTGAAGACATTTCAGAGCAGAATTACAACAGAACTGTATGTGTACAGTATGCTAAACTGGCTTTTAGATTGCAGGTATACTGACCCTTGTGAACTAAGACACCAAGTGGGGCTATAAATAGACATTCCACAATTACTTTAAAAGTGAACACAATTCAAATGAACAAGACACGCCAGAGCACATTGTTGGAGCTATATTTCAGATCTGGGTTGCTTGCAATCAAGGGCTCTTGACCCCTGGTCTTTCAGAATGTAAGAAGTCCTAAAACATATTTCCTATTAAAAAAACACTTAAATGAACCAGTGTAAGGAGCATAAATGAGCCCAGAGTTCTCCAACAAAAGCACAACCCTTGATCTAGGTTGCGGTGGCAAAACACATGTACGTATTTCTTTAATAATGTGCTTAGGAGCCCAACTAAATCTCTACTGAGATTTGAGAATTCAATATTTTTGTTTCAGCTTCCACAATTTGTGAAGGATCAATTTAGATCTATTTGCTGATGCAGATTGCTGAAAAGCTTTACTGTGTACTAGGATTACTTGTAGAAGCTTTATATATATAATACTTTTTTATTGCATAAGAAACTTGTTCATGTAGCACTACTATTTCAGATTCAAACATTAATCTGTATGATCTAGGTACCTGGATAGGAAATGTGGGAAGAAGCATTTTAAAACATTCCTTAGCACCACTATATATGTTTTGGTAGCTTATCTGGGCAAGTGATAATATCTATAAAGGACTATGCAAAGCTTCAGAATGTGCAGGAGTAAGAATGCGGCATCTATATATGAGTCATTCAAGCAAACATTTTTTTAAGTATCTGCAAAGGGAAAGCAGGAGACATATTTGATGAAACCACACAATTCTGGAAACAGACATGACTGTTTTAATGAGTCACAGACAAGAACTGTATTCATGCTCCCATGTGGTCCAAAATAACTCTTTCAAAGGTAGTCAGAGTCCTAATGTATTCTAGCAACGTATCTACATAAGAACATTGTTATTATACAAATTATTACACAATTGTACCTGTTATTATACAAATGTACTATTACTTATAAAAGTACTTTCAATTTCAAATTGCTCTACAGTTAATAAACACAAACACAGGTCTTGACTATAGATTCCTAGTAAAACGCAGAACATAAAATAACTGTTTCTGCTTTTTTAACAGCTGCATGCAATATTTAATGTTTCCTTAGAGACCATCCTGCATTAAAGGGCAAGGTGGATAGAGAAAGGCGGTAGGAAAAACAAAGATGAAAAGCTAAGAGACATGCCATAAACAGCAGGAATACGAGGCTAAAAAGTCTGATAAACTGACAAGTTTTCAGAAGATACAGAAAACTAACTAGACTTATGAGTCCAGAAGTCCAGAAGTGGGAAATAACCACCAGTAGCAAAAAAAGAAATTCCCAAAACATTTGATTTCTGATTTTGGGTTCAAATACTCTTCCCCTAGGTACCAAGTAGCTGTGCTCTTTGTCAGTCTGAGGGCAGAGATTTAGCAACAGAGGTGTTTAAATCATATAGTACTGGTTCTACTTTCCTCTTTGTTAAATTGATGAAACAGCCCAAACTTCCTGATACCTCTGCATGGAATTCTCAAGGTGATTACTTACCTATCCCAGATTTTTTAAAAAACACTCTGAATTAGGATTCAGCAACTCTCTTCTTTTCCTTACATCTCTCTTCCTTTTTTCTAACATCAGGACCATGCACTGGCTACAGGTCAGCCCGTCTCCCTGCTCCTTTCATCTCTGTTTAAACAAGCTCTTCAGTTCTGCCCGTTGCATGGAAACAGACACTCTGTCTTGTTCAAAAGTGACGTGTGCTCTCTTGCCAATGCTGTTTGTTTCAGTCTAAACTCCTGTCAGATGCCTGACTTCTGACTCTCTCTGTTTATCTCTCTCTCTTTCTGTCACCTCATTACTCCACAGCCCAGCTCACGTTTCCAGACCTTGTTTACCATAAGCTCAGGAGTTGGGCACTTTGTCTGCCTGGGAAGAGGTGGAGAGAACATGTTATACCTGTACAACAGTTGGAATAATCACAACAAAATTCCTTTCTATATTATCTAAAGGGTTCTTTTAAACTCCGTGCTTGGAACAGGCGTCTTCACAATATCTTTATCAACTGATTTCAGTCTGCAGATTATTTATGTATTTGATACAAAAAGCACAAATTACCAAAAGATCAAAAAATCATGTTTCAGATTAACCAGCAATCTAAAAGCCAGAGATTCACTGCTTCAGCATTTAGGGCTCCTCCACACTGCTTCCTCAAACATGAAGATAAGAGCAGTAATGCATAATGTCATCCTTAGCTTGCCCTCTTCTTCACTACAGCCCACTGCTGAAGCAACCTATACTTGCTTTTTCTTGTTCTGCATCAAAAGTGGCATTTTTTTTACTTCTGCTTTCAAAAATAGTGCTGAGTGATCCACCCACTGTCCTTCATTTTATTATCAGCAAACGCCTCCACTCTGCTTGGCTTCTATGCTTTGTGGAGCAAATGCCTTCAAGCCCTGGAATTCTGTCCTGGGCTGCCAGCCTGCATGCCCTTTTCTAAGCAGGCAATCTCATAAAGGACAGCTGAACCCTTGCAGCCCAAGTGAAGAATGGGAAAATTGTGGTCTTTCCTTTCCTTTTTTCAAAAGACTAGTTCACCAGCATACACAATAAGGAAGATGACACAAATATGGGGGAGTTAATGAAAGGGGACTAAAAGTGGAAACCACATGTTTAAAGACTGGTGAATGATGCTTGAATGCTGCTTGATTTTCCAGACAAGGTGAGAGGAGTAAAGAAGCAGGGGAATCCACCAATCAGGGGCCATGGCAATCACCATCTGGACAGGACACCTAGCCAGCATCATTTCTAAAGCTGATGAAGAGTTTGAACTCCAGACAGCTGTTTCTTAAGCTGGCTTAATTTCCAGCTTTAGCACAAACAAGCAGCTTAAGGCTGCCCTGCAGAAGTGCCTTTACTGTGGCTTGAGCAAATCAACTTTGTCGCTTTATAGAAAGATAGTTGGTATACATCTCTCACAGGTTGTATAATTGTTTTGTCCTAGGCCAGATGTTCAATTATTTTGTAAAAATATATTACCACTTGCAAGGAATTTGACAATTTCTCCCTCTAAAAAAAATGATAGGATGCATTACTGAATGCTCATCTGCAAAAACAATTTAATTCAATAATGTAAGCCAGAGACTATGCACTGAGACAAGAAGCATTAATTCAACTAACATGCTTTATGATAAAGTTATGATTGCCACATATTGGATACTGCAGACTATATATCACATTGCCCAGAGCAGCTCCATGTAAGAATAGTTGGTCAACATAATGTATTCCATAATCAACTCATCAGATATATGAGATGTATAGGTGGTTTATGGAATTGTGGGCAGCTTCCACAAAATATTTTTGATATTGGAAACAAGGATTATGCATTGATCAATCTGGTGAAGGGATTGTAGTGGTGGCCCGGTACACTTGTGTTTGGGGAAATCCACCTTTCTGTCACCAGAAGTAGTAAGTATGATAGTAGACACAGGACTGATTTGAACTCCAAGGATTGTGGTTTTTATTGTTACTGAAGAACAAACATATATCAGTAGTTTTAGTGCACAGGGGCTAAAGTTGCTCAACTGGATTTGTGACTAAGGAATGTTTCTCCTTATTGGTTAGACAGTTGGATGAGACTGTGAAGCCAGAAACACACAATGTTGTGTATATGCAATAATTATGTTATGTGAATGGGTCCACTATAATTCAAATAGCTAAAATTGTTACAGCATACTCTGCTTAGCAAACAGGTGAATGTTTCTTTTCCAGACACTTCAAGAGCTTAGGATGCCTGAGACATCTTTGTTCAGACTGTCTTCTTCAACCGAAAGAAAGGATTAGAATACTTTCATAGCTATTAGCATTTTAACTTGCACATGCAGCTATCCATGCTGTAACAGCAAATTAAGCTGGAATAAATACTTTTTCCTAATTTTAGAAGGCAGATGGAAGCAAATGAATGATGCTAGCATTGGTGACCATCTATCATCACATTGATATATAGCTTGTCAAGGTATTATTATTTGTTGCCATCTTGAAGAATCACAGCTAACACTTTCATTCCAAGAGTATCAGTTCAACATAGCACATGCAGTATATTTGTGAGACACTAAGTTCCATTCAGATGTTGTGTCCTGCCACCCTCCATGCAATATTAAACATTTCTGAAACATCATTTCTATTGTTTTGCACTTTCATAGGGTATATGATTTTTTGGACAACCTACCTTCCAAGAAATTAGCAATTGTAATAGCACTTAGGCTTATATACCACTTCATAGGGCTTTATAGCCCTCTCTAAGCAGTTATAGAGTCAGTGTATTGCCCCCCCCAACAATCTGAATTCTCATTTTACCAATCTCGAAAGGATGGAAGGCTGAGTCAACCCTGAGCCAGTCAGGATTGAACTGCTGGCAGTCGGCAGAACTGCCCTGGAATGCTGCATTCTAACCAATGTGCCACCATTTATATTGATACATTTAAGCTCATGGTTCCAGAATGCTCATTAAGTAGTCAGAAGATATAGTCACAACTTGAGCATCTTCTCTACCTTAATGAAATTCATCTCCCAGAATTCTCAACATTACCCATGCTGGCTAGATTATTCTACAAGTGAAGTTCCCACTTATCAAATGTATTAGGTTGGCGAAGACCAAGTTAAGAGAAACTGTCATCAGTGAATGTGATCAAGAACTTTATACACACAACCCATGATGCATTGACATTGTATCTCTCCAAATGAAACCAAATTAAATTACATTCAGTCCTATACCAGAAAAATTTCCTCATTTAGTGGTATGAGCTATTTATCCTCAGAGAGAAATTATTCAAAACAAATTTTCTTTCATCTTATAGCACAGAAATTTTTTAAAAAATGATTTAAAAAAACACTGCATTTTGCACTGGCCCAATACCTGAAGATAAACTAATATTTCCCTTGCAGTCTTCCTTATAGTCCATATTTTCTTTTTCTCCTTCCTCCTCTTGAGGATTAGGGTTCAAAAGGAAAAAGCATTGAAAAAGCATTGAGGTAAAGTGTACTGAGGTCTCAAGCACAAGGAAGAGACAGAAGCTGTCAGACAGGAACAAGCTTATGGCTAGGTTACCCTTTTAAGCAGGGGCAGACATGGGATACTTCTCGAGAAAGTGTAAATCCTTCATGAAGTACCTAATTGTGCAAAACTCTATAGATGGGGACATTTATTACTGACCCCAGCTGCTGCTCAGCTTGTTTCCTGAAGCATGAAGATTGATGGCACCAATGATTCTCATCTGAGCTATTGTCACTGCAGATGCCATCTGTGTTCAAAACTTCCTCTGCCTTCAAGTACTGTCTCGCACTGGTGAGTTCCACAGGTTAATTATATACAGCATCAGAGAATGCATTTAAGTGAAAGCAAACATTATTTGGGATAACAATTCCAAGTGTGTGTGTATGTTGTGCACACATACATATGTCTACAGCCTCCTTTTACAGTTAAGTTACATAAATGGAAGGATAGACTTAAGCGACTATCTTTGCTAAATCTGCCTTTTTCTGAGAAAGTAAAGGACATTAAAGAATATTCATTTCTTCTATCACTTCTATCACTTCATTCAACTATATTGGAGGCATGGATAAGTTATACTCCACGTAGAGTTGTACAGCCCTCAGAATGCTACAAATCACATAACATTTTGTTAAAAAACATACACATTTTCAATAGGCACATTTTTCACATTATTCTTCTTAAAAATGCATAAAACCTCCATATTATTTAGCACACCTATTTCATATCTCAATGCATTCTACAAAGAGAAGATATAGGCTGAGCATTTTTTCCCCCTGTACTATGGAGACAATACTATGATCCTTGCATCTAAGGGGGAAAAAATTAAACTGCAGTTAATATTGCCCATAGTGATAGCAACAATCATTACAATGCTTCCAATACAAGAAAGGAGTAGGGAACATTACATAAATTGCAACAATCCTGTCCAAATGTATCTTGTTCAGTCTGATCCCACCATAATAGCGTACCTATAGGACTTGCATTTTAAAGCAACTTTCACTTTCCTTGCCTTTAGAGCACTTTTTTAGGGACATATGTTAGGCTTTCTACAGACCTTGTTGGTCAAGGAATTTCAGACTGTGGGGTCTAGGAGAAGAGTCTTTTCTGCTGTGGCCCCGACCTCTGGAACATCTTGCCACCAGAGGTGAGATCTAGCACAACCAATTTGGCCTTCTGGAAGAGCCTTAAAATCTTGGCTCTGATGGTTGACTTGGGGCCTCGATGGGAGAGCATTACGCTGGAGGTGGTTGGTGGACTGACAAGACAAGAGGCTACTACTATCCATGCTCTTAGTTTTTAGTCTTTATTAGTTGATTTCAATACTTTTGTATTTACGATTTTATGACACTGTAAGCCGCCTAGAGTTGCTTTGGCTAGTGAGATGGGGGGGGGCATATAAATTAAAGAAAGAAATATCTGCCTAATCAGATACAGTGAATGATACTAAGTATGCTGCAGAGAAGAGGAAAGGAAGCAAACATATTTCTGCACTTACTTTGAACAGGTAGACAAGCCATCTTATAAACAGAAAAAGCATTTAAACTTAATACAATTGCTTATATTTTCAAAAAGACATAATTTATAAATGAAAAGAAATTTGGAGAGAACTATCATCCACTTGGCCAGTTCATATGGAATCTAAAAATCCAATGGCTAACTAATCTAATTGAATGTTTCATAAGCACCTTTTCAAAATAACTGCACCACAGATCTTTGTGTAACCCTATACAAATAAGTGTAATAAATACATAAACATAGTATATGTTGCCTCTGAGTGGTACATGGTGAGGCTGAACATCTTTGGCATGCACAGTACAACATCAAGTCAAACTATATCATAGTATAAGCTCTTGTTTGGAAATATCTGGCAATTCCCACATTGATTGGGAGAGGCATTGTGTAAACATGACATAATTTTTCTTCTGTGAACTTTAATGGCCCAACCAATCAGCACCCCTCTCAGTAAAGGACTTTCTGCTCGTTGAGACTGCAGTACTTAGACCCCTAGTGAAATAGAGCCTACAAAGTAATTAATTGAATTACAGTGCCGAGATTCTAGACATTATTAAGACAGACTTTACTAAAGCCACAAGCACAAACACATCTGCAACAGGAGAGGGAAGTGCATCTCTATCATTCTGCAGGGCGATTCCAAAAAGCAGGACGCACACAATTTCCTTTCAGATCAGGAAAACAGAGGCTTGACAGAATAAGAAACGATTGTTAATCAGGTAATGAACTTATAGTGTTAGCTATTAAAGTATCATAGACATTTTTTATAGCTCTGACACTAATATGTATGGCTTAGGGAGGCAATCTCCAATATGGTTCAACTCATCGCTTTATTTAGTAAATGAGGAGGACATATTATGTTTTCTTAAACTTATTTTAGAAATGACTAGCCCTGATGATGTTACCTAGTTTGGGTAATGAAACATCTGCAAGAAAACAACCAAGTTCAGAAGCACCAAGGACCCTTCACTTATTTTAGAGCTAACTAGCATGTATTTATATATGCATACATATTCAGACACATCTGGGCAGTTACTGTGTAAATACTATGTCCACATGTATCCTTAAATACATACCTAAATGTCCAAGAAAAAATAAAAATGCAAGCAGAAAAATCCTTGTAGTTCCTACACTTTTCTTTTCTAGGCAGCAAACGTAGCAAGATCTGTACATACTTCTTTATTTAAAAGAACATATCAAAAATAATACAGGCTGCAGTCCAAGCATATTGCATTGTTGATTTTAAAAAAATCCCTTCTCAGCCCTATGTGGAGTATGTGCTTCCTCAACCTCAGGTCTTCTACCAGAGGCCTGGGATTTTGAGGATTCTGTTCAGTATCTTAAGCTAGTCCTAACACTGCACTCTTCTGGAAAGAGAGTTCTGATGTCATTCCTGGGCTAGAGATAGAACTAGAGACAGAGATAGAGCTATAGAGAAATATATATACACACACATGCACACACATCATTTCTGAACATGGGTAAATGCACATTTTGAGAGCGAAAACTCCCTTTGTGCACTTTTGAATTCACACAAAAAAATATCCTGACAAGATCTGCCTAAAATTTGGGTCAAAGGTATAATACATTAGAAAACATATGCTTTTTAAAAAATATATATCATGTTTTTGTAGGGCAAAGATCAGGGGAGGAATCAAAAGTAGCATAATGATTTAATCCCACTAGACAATTATCTGAATTTCTTTTTTTTTTTTTTTATTGAAAAGTTTTAAAATACAATTTTCCCTTGAAAAACCCCCCTTCCCCCTCCCTCCTCCCCCCCTACTTCCCCTCCTCCCCCCTCCCTCCTCCCCCCCTACCTCCCCCCCTCCCCCCCCTACTTCCCAGAGCTGAATACAAGGTATATATATATAAAAAAAAGCAAACCTAAGCAACCATATACTAACAACTATAAATTCTAAAATCCATCACTCTCTAGCTTATATAGGATAAAACAAACCTTAACAATATTAAATATATATATATAAAAAAAAAACTAGAATAAGAAAAGGACACTCTCTAGCTTATATAGAATGGAACAAACCTTAATAGTATTAAACATATATTAAAAACAAAAAAAAGGAAAAAGAAAAAAAAACCCTTCTCAACCCTATACTTATCCTAAATAAACTCCATCCATTTTATCCATTCCATGATATAACATTCTTACAAATAATTTTCCAAATTAACCAAGGATCCCAAATCAAAAAACTTTAAAGTCAACTCTTCTGTAATCGACCATTCCTCTTCCCGTACCACATCTATAATTATTCCAAACACAACAAAAAAGAAAAAAAAAATTGCAAACAAAACTTGAACTTTAATCCAAAAAAGCTCACCCTTTCCACAAAACCACCAAATATAGAAATATATTGCGTCTACACCCAAATCTTTTCCCCCCTCCCCTACTTGACTACTTGACTATATCGTAAAAGTTCCAAAGACTTCTGCGATTCCTGCTACTTTCTCTTCTTAGATCGTTTTGCAGCAGCACGCGTCACCCTCTGTTTTATAGATTCATCCAACGAGGTTGTATCTTGATCTCCTCCAACACCGTTGTCTTCTATCTGACCATCTTCGGCCTCTTGATGCACTCCTTCTCCAGATCCCTTTCCAGCTTCCAAAAGTGTTAATGGCGTTGCATTTAAAACATTATTGTAGAAATCACGCGCTTGCATCACAGTAACCAAACGGTACTTTTTACCTTCATGCGTCACCATCAACCCCACTGGGATCTCCCATCTGAACCTTATATTTCGTTGCTTGAGCTCTTGCACAAGAAATGTAAAATCCTTCCTTCTCCTTAGAATCTTTGGAGGAATTTCTTTTAAGACCAAAACTTCTTGATTAGCAATCATAACTTTAGTATCATAAGCAGCTTGTATAACTTCATCTCTAGTTTCCCTTTTTGCAAAATATACCACCACATCTCTAGGCAACTTCCTCTGTCTGGCAATCCATGAATTCACACGAAACACTTTGTCCATGCCTCCTTTTATTTCAGATGCTGGCTGTTTCAACACTATTTCAAAAGCCTCAGAAACCAGCTGCTTTAGATCTTCCTTAGTATTCTCCTTTAAGCCTCTAATTCTAATGGCAAACTGCATCTGGAAATATTCAGCAAGACACAGTTCCTTTTCCATTTTATTTTCATTCTCCAATACTTTTGCTTCTAATATAGCATTCTTTTGAGTCAAGTCTTCTAGCTTTTCCTCCAATTCTTCCACACACCGAGCCACTTTACACACTGAAGTCAAGATGTCTACCCTCATCGCTTTGAGCTTCTGTTCCATTCTCTCCTCCATTCTCTCCTCCAATTTCTCCAATTTCTCCTCCATCTGTGCAAATCTAATATTAATTGATTCCAAAATTACCTGGGTATGTTTTCCAAGAGCATCTTGTAAGTCCTTTGATGTCAATACATCAGGAGGATGCAGCGCCTGCAATAATGATTGTTGCACGGGAGAAGTTCCAGCACTCCGAAGAGTTTTAGGGGGTGGTTTAGCCGCCATCTTTTACCAAATATGACGCACTTTCACTTCAAATTTGTAATCCAAAAAAGTCCATCAAGCTGGAGAGTAAAACATAGTAATCCTCTTTACCATTTCCTCTTGTATCGCTCTGCCTGCTCCTTTAAATCATAGTCATTCCTTCAGGCAGGGGTGGTCGCAGACGGCTGGCTCTGCTCCAAGAATCAGGAGCAGAGGCGACGGCCAGCTGGGAGCAGCCCAGGCTACGGGGGAGTTCAATCCTTCAGCCGCCCAAGCCATAAGCTCAGGCGGCCCTGGAGAACTCTACCCCTACCTGGGAGCTCGCCCCCTCCTCTTCTCCCGAGGAGGGGGCTTCGGATTCGCCCGAAAAGCTGATCGGCGCTGTTTCGGGCGAAAAAAACAACAGCTGAGCCGCGGGCAGCCCGGGAAGGCTCCCTCCGTCGCCGCGGAGCCACCGGAAGTCAATTATCTGAATTTCTTGTGAGCAAATGGAACTTACAGAAGCACGGTATAGTCAATCTTTCAAACAGGGGATAGTAGGGATTTATGACATAGCCCATAAAGCTGATCTAAAAAACCAATAACTACAAGATGGAACTATAAAGTGATTTATTATAAGCTTAGGTAATTGAAGAGCAAGAGATTGTAGATAGGAGCAAATGAATAATTATTTGATTATTTGATAAAAGTATATACAATCTCTATGTAAGGTTTCAAACAACTGAGGTGCTTTGATAGAAATCTGTGCGAAGCACTTCTTCAAGACTTCTTTATAAAGCAACATGGCCTTTTGCTTCTAAAAGCAAAGAGGCCACATTATTTTTTTCTCATTTCTGAGGTCTCTTTAAGGCAGCGGTCCCCAGCCTTTACAACTTGGTGGCCCAGCGGTGGGGAGAGGGGAACTGGCTCACTGCTTGTGCCACTCACGCAAGTTGAGCTCTGCACACACATGTGCACCAGGCAGCCATAACTATTCATGCAACAAAAATGTGGGTGGGGTGTGGGGGGGTTGGCAGCAGTGCCATTCTGCTGATTGAAATAAAAACAGGCTATTGAGTGAGAGAGTAAATAATTCCAATATACGTTTCATATACATTACTAACAAATCACTTCTTTTACACCCTATAACTGGATGGTATTATGCACGTGCGCAAGTGCTCACCTGCCAGTTCCATGGCCCAGTTCTGAAAGGCTCAAGGCCCGGTAGTAGGCCACTGCCCAGGGGTTGGGACCTCTGTTTTAAACTACTCATCCAGTTTTGTATTATCTGCAAATTTGATAAGCAATCCCTCTCCTTCTTTCTACAATTTATTAATAAGAATGCTAAAGTGAATCAGTCCCAAGAATAGAAGTCTGCAACCTCAGTTCAATGCATTGAGAAACTATAATGAGTATTCTTTAACTACAGTTTTGAAGACAACTGCAGAGTAAGCTAACAGAAGAATCAACTGGATGAGATATTTAAGTGCATTTCTATATGTAGATACTAATTATCTAACTAAGCCATAAGTTATCTATGTATTTGAAAATTTTACCAACTATTTCTTGATTGATTACACTCTCACTATGATAGATAAGATGAAGTTATGCTTGGTAAGTAGAACACTTGGCTTGGGAATTTATTTATTTATTTATTTTATTGAATTTGTATACCGCCCTATTCCCGTAGGACTCAGGGCGGTTTACAAGGCAGTTAAAACCATGAAATACAAAAGTTAAAATCAATTAAAACAATTAAATTAAATTCAAGCCCCAAGAGTAAATCTAAAACCCAGTTAAATTAACAACCCCACAGTCTGGACCAAACAGATCAAAGAGCCAAGTTTTCAGGTCCAATGTTATCAAATGCCTAATAAACAATGTAGCAAGTACATATTACTTCACAAACAGTTCTAGAATCACTGGGACTGCCATTTTCAAATGTGCAGGCAAAGCAAAATTAACAGAAGTCATCAGCATACAAAACAACTCATACACAGCAATGTAACAACCACATACAGTTGTGTAATGCAGAACTACATTGACAGGCATTCAGTGTCAACTGCTATTAGAATCCTTTGGCTTGGAGAGAAGAGGGTAAATGGATGGATAGATATATGGACAAACAGCAAGCAAGCAAACTGTCCCTCTTAAGAATTCCAATAAGAAACAATGAATGCAAATGATACTTGGTCCATTTTTATGTACTTAATATAGCTACAGGATAAGGGAACTTTAACTATACCTCCCCAACTGTGTTTAAAAATATCCCACACTGTTAAAATTAGCCATTGGAAATGGCAAATTATTATATTTATGATGCCCTAGGTACATATGTGGATGTTTTGATATGTTTATTGTTTGTGATGCCACCAGTGACTCTGCTAATGAACAGAAGTTTTCTAATTGCAAGTTATTCAAATAATCTTTAAATCCTTTTGGAAGATTTTGCCTGGACCTTATCTGGCTGCAACTACACCAAATTACACAACTGTTGCATTACAACATTTTTGCTGCAAGCAGAAGTTGCTCACTGTACTGCTTTGAATGGTTGAGATGACAGGTAGCATTTTCTATTGGTGGAATCTGCAGTTATTTGGCAATTTTCTTTGGGGACAGCCTTCTCTTTCATTTTATTCAAATGGTAAATTGAGCAAGTAGGAAATTGGGGAAGTGGGAAGGAGGAAGATGGGTGGTTATGCACACACACAAACATACAATATCACATTTACAAGTGAAGTGCTCTCAACTCTATAGTTAATAAGTCTTCAAAGTAAGGCAATTATATGTTCATGAACTTTTTAACTGCCTCTGCATAACAACAATACACAGCTATCTAAAAATAAATAAAGAAATATAAGACTTGGAGATGCAATATGTTTACATGCATGTTTTCTTGATGTGTTACATTACATCAGAAGTTAGGATAGGCTATTACTAACGTGTTTATTTTCACTGCTTTTTGAAACATGAAGTACCATTTCAAATTAATGTTTGCTCACGTCTTCACCTATAGAATAATTATTCAAATATGTACTAATGAATGCTTATTAAGTTATTGACTATAGTAACTGAAATGAAAAAAAAACTTTACACTTTACAATTTTGTTTTTGCAAAATTTGTTTGAAGCCATTGTTCAAACGGTATTTATAAAACAAACTGAAGAAGCACAAGAGTTAACAGTTGAACAATAGTTTTAATGAAACCAAGCACAGGGATAGAGAGCATAAACACGTAACTAAACTGACAACTCCTTTTATAAATAAAAAATGTAGGAAGTGTTGGAATATTTCTAGTGTTTATGGCCATTTCAAATGTTTTTATTTTGTCACCAAAGCAGTATTTCTAAGGATGCCCACATGTGGTTTCTGAACTACATAGGGGAACAACTTGCACCAGGTTTGTATCTTAAATCCTGAAATCTTAGCAAGATTTCTTAGTAAGGAGATGCGCTCAAATAGCCCCATGGATGAATGTTTATGTTAAAAACATCACCACACCAACAAAGAAGTGTCATGATGAGAATGATTCTTCTTACCCAGAAGTAACATGTTTATGAATGCAAAAAAACAACCAAATATAACGTGAGACCTACCATCTCCAGGCTATTCACCTGATTTATAACTTTTCTATTTGCATTTCCATTATCTGCAATTCCATCAGAAAGCAGCACAGAAGTCAAAGAAAAGAAGAGGGAAATATTCCTAAAGTTAAGACCTACTTAACTGAAGGGAAATGAGAGAGAGAAGAAAGGAAGAAAATGAAAAAATCAAGTCCACAGTACCTGCTGCTGCTGAAAATGGAGGAGTTCCACTGGGCTCATTTCTCCATTGGTTTCTCCACTGGCTCCTCCCTCTCTTCCACATCCTCCTCCACCTCCTCCACCTCCTCCTCCTCCTCCATCAGTCGGATTGTTTAGGCTGCTGACACCATTTTGACTGGAAGGAGTAGAACGTATTGTCTCTGAGGCTGATTCAACCATCATGACTTGCTAGCAGCACCTTTATAAAGAAAGAAGTAACAAGATATCTAAGCAAAGATATGAGCTGCAGGTTCCAAATTATGCTTGAGGATAGCATTCTAATAGGTGATGTTTTATTCCTTTATCCTCTTTGCAAAGGAGATTTGCAGTTGTATTTCAGAGAATAAGATTTATACACTGACTATTTTTGTGTTTAAAATATAGGTTTTTGACCCATTTGCTATTATTGAATTTATAACCAGATTATAGATTCCTATCCTGGTTAAATAATTTCTGGTGTACTACATCTGTGATAATAAAACTAATAAAACAAGGCCATGAATGCCAACATTACCAATCAAATAAGAAAGGGAAATTCAGGACTGTTACAGATGGAAGACAGTGATGTCACGAGGGTTTAGGACAACTTGCCATGGACAACTCACCATGGCCAACTCATTGTGGCCAACCTGCCACAGGACAAAAGTCATACTAAAATCAAAGAAATGATGGAATAGTGTCATTAAAGAAAGGATGCAAAATAAGGGACAAAATGAAATGTAAATAACAAAAATTAAAATATATATTTTTAATTATTTTAAATAATTAAATTAAATTGTGGAATTGTCCCATAGAGAGTTGTCCCTTGGCAAGTTGGCTGTTGGAAATTGTCCTGCAATAAGTTGGCTACAGTGAGTTGGCTGTGGCAAATTGGCCATGATGAATTGGCTATGATGAGTTGACCATGGCAAGCTGTCCCATTCCGATATAAAGAAACCTCTCCCTTGTATAAAGTTCTTTGACAGAGGTATAGCAAATTGTACAATAAACATGTAAGTGTGAATTGATGATGCTCTCAGTTTAATCATTATATTGTGGAGTCTTTTACCTAGCTCTCCAGTCACCACAAAAATTGTTTGAAGAAATGACAATTTCACCAGAAAGCAAGAAGATGGTTCAAAAACTTTATCTTTGGAAAAATTCTGCCCCTTTTATATAGTACTACTTAACAAATACCAAGCAAATATCATGTGTATTATTGAACATGAATTTTATTCCTATCTTTTCTTTTTCTTTCTTTTCTATAACTTGTATAATCCTATGTCACCAAGAAGCAATTATTATTATATTATTGTTATGCACCAGCCAGCTAGGTGGCTATATAATTTTATTAATAAAATAAAGGTATTAAAGACAAAACTAGCCAATATCCATGTATAAGGAAATATAAAGAAATGTTTTAAGTGCAAATGCTGCACAAATCTTTCAATAGAATGTTAGACAATATAACATCTATTATAATTAACAAGGGGATCATAAAATATTTCAGTCAAGCACACACACCAATATCCCCACTTCAGCATTCAGCATACTAAATTATCTACATTGGGTAATAATCTGCTCTTGAAGTACATACAGCAAGAACTGGGCAATTTATATAGCAGTAGTATAATACAATGAGAACCACTACCTCATGAGATCTTACAGATAAAACCCAACTTCTCAATCCAAATTAATAGAGACAGAGTGTTGTTCATTTGCATTGTGTTCAAGCATTGTTAACAAAACAGGCAGTAATGCACAACTACTGATATGTGCAAATTGTACAAAAACATTGCAACAAACAAGGGCATACATTCAATTTCACAGCTACTAAGATTGTTGGCTGAGCGGGTACAAAAATAGCTAGGAAAATGGTTGAAGCTTGGGAAACATGCCCCTTGTCAGTCAACAGGAGTGCTGATTTACCATCCGCTTATCAGGTACTTAAGAGCAAAGGATGTGGCAGCACAAGGAAACAAGAGCCAACAACTTAATAACCAGCCAACAATAACCCAATCAACAACTAAAAAGCTACACATAACCAGGCACCACATAAATATTACCCATAGTATAGCCCAAAGCACAAATTCTGTGAGAGGGAAGTTCCCCGAGGATGGGCTCCAGCATGAGTCTGAAAACTCGGAAGACTAAACCTCTGGTCCCAGTGACTGACCCAGACTGGATCCTGGGAAATGTATATTTGCCTTCATTCTTTATACAGGAACACTTCTGGATGTAAACCAGTGAGAAAGTGCTTGATCAAAAGCATCTGTAGGTAACCTAACATTTGTCCAACAAATTTCCTAAAAAGTCCTATTTGTAGACAGTATTCAAATTAGGAAGAGCCAAATTGGTGTGGTGGGTAGAAGCCATGAGGCTAGAAGATGGGAAGCTGTGAGTTCTAGTTCTATCTTAGCCAGCTAAGTGATCTTGGGCCAGTCTGTCTCTCTCACAGCCCTAGGAAGAAGTCAGTGGCAAACCACATCCAAAAACTTGCCAAGAAAACTGCAGGGACAGTCTCTAGAAGCAAAACACTGATTTGAAAGAATACACACACACATATCTGAAAGCACGCATGGTGTCTTCATAGACACTATCAGGTAGTTAGGAAACTATTGTAAAAGGAGCTTCAGAACTCTCATATTAGTAACACTTTGCAGGAAGGATTCTGGGCAGAGACAGTGAAAGTAAATGAGTAAAGCTGGGAAATCATCTATCATGAAAAATGTTGCTCCAGCTTTCTAATTCAAAGTTTTTATTAGAGACAAGCAATGCTATATTGAAAATGTTAGGTTAAAAGAAACTGTGAGAAACTGTTCCAAATACAGAAGAAGATTCCTCATATGGTGTCAGCAGATATATTTACCTATAGCTACCATAATATGCAACTATGACTGTGCTAGTGAAGATAAGAACTGCATGCCAACACAATTGGAGAGGAAAATAGTTAGGAAAGCTGAGAGTTTACATTTTCTACATCACAAAATGTTTGTGAAGACAAAGAATCAGGAGAGAAACAAACACGCAAGCGCACACATAATTATGACCAAAGATACATGATTCTTCCAGACACAGGACATAAAGATGTTCATTTATTTGTTAAATATGTATCCCACTTTTCCTCATTGAGCTCAAAGCTGCTTACACAGGATTCTCTGCTCCAATTCCTCTGACCTCAAGGATCAATTATATTCAGTGGGTTGGGCTGAGAGAATGTGACATGTCCAAACTCACCAGAGTGTTTCCATGGCTGAAACCAAACTTGAGTTTAGGTCTTCCCAGTCACAGTGCAACATTTCACCATTATATCACACTGGCTCTCAACACCTCTCTACTCAAAAATTGCAAGAAAGTACTTAAACAGCATAAAGAGGTTAACAGTGGGAAAGACTGCTCACTTCTTCAAAACCATTAGCACACCATGTCATGCGAGTTCATTATTAGGAAAGACAGTCATACTTGAATTCTCCAATATAGTAACAGAGTAATTCTACTCCCACCCTTTATAGAAAGGTTCAGAATATCATCCAATTTTAATTTTTAACATTAAATAGTGCCAATAAGGTTTTATGTATTTTCCCATTAAAAACCTCTAAACTGTAAAAGGATAGTCTCCATTACAACTTTTAAAAACTAGGAAGGAGGGGGAGGAATGGAGGAATTCATTTCTCCATGTGTCAATCCTTCCTCTCAACTACATTAGGGCTTAGAATGAAGAGAAACAAAAAGCAAACTTGCTTGCCCTTATGCTGCCCCACCCCCCATGGTAAAATGAGAATATAAATTCCCAATCATCAATTCCTTCTCTCAGTTAGCTCTGTACACAGACAACAATCTTCATTACTGCAAGATCCATAAGGTCTTGCTGTTCTCCCCTGCTTGGGATGAGGCAATACACTTCCCAGTTCGAATGCATGATCTTGGGAAAGATAAAGCTTTCCTAAACGGTTGGACAATAACAACTTAACATTTCTCCCACTCCCCTCTCACCAAAGCAAAAATACCCAGATCCTTAAATGCAAAATACAGTGCAGAAGAAATTTGGAAATTTTACTTTTATTGGTCCCAGACAGTCAAACAAATAATTTTGAAAGTAATTTGTGTGCTTTGCCCTCAGCTCAAACCACAGTCAGTATCATGAGATGAACACGAATCTGAAATGGTTACTTGCTGAGCAAATTGCCAGCAAGGCTTGCCTATCGTAAGAATTGTCTCTGGATAGTCCCAGCATTTGGTACCAGTATGTCTTTAATATAGGAAGGCTGGAAGAGAAGGGAGCTTCAAAGAAGTCCTTGCTGCTCTTTATGTTCTGAAGTTGAAACTCTTGAAGGTGTTTTCAAATCATGACCAGTATTTTCCTCTACCACTACTAAAATGAGTTATTCATCTACAAAATAAAAGCAGACTCAAATATGTATTCAAAGTATTTCGGTAATCTAGCAAACTGAAATTTAAGGAAGAGATAGAAAATTTGTAGCTCAGGGTTGAACTGTGGGGTCCTCAGTGCTCTCTGAGCTGGGTTATTTTCTTGCAAACATTTCATTACTCAACTAGGTAATATCATCTGAGGAGGAAATGCCAATCAATGAGTAATTTCTGCTATTGTAATTACGTTCAGAAGTCTAGAATCAAACTAACAGCATTAAAAAACAGACAGAAAGACAGACTGGGATTTTTTTCATTTTCTTCCTCTATAAAGGAAACAGTATTCATGCTTCCTTCAAGACTGCTGTTTTCTAGATTACATGAGGCACAAAGCCCACACTTGAAACTGATCAGACAAGTAGTCAGCAAGTTTGAAAGCAAAAGGAACAGAAGAAGAAGGGGTGGGATTTGCTACCTTTTCCTTACTGCATGTGGATTTTGCCTTTTCTTTTTTTTTTGGCACGACAAACTGGGAACAACATAATTGCTGAAATGTGGCATGTAATAATAGCTATTCAGAAGCTATCATTCATATTAAACAGGGTGAAGCAAGCTTCTAATTTGCATGTTTGAGATTATATGCATTTCAAAAGTCATTTCCACAGGGTGTATGAATGACATTAATTCACATGTGGAGTTGTCGACTCCCTCCTGTAACCCTTCACACTATCAAGTACACACAGAGGGACACAGAATGACATACTTGTACATACTTCAAGGACAGAACATTACTGTAACTTGGTTTTATGGAAAATATACATTTCTAGTTAACAATATTATGCTGGATAAAGGATAAGATGAAATCAAACAAAAATTCTTGGAACACAGAAGTTACAAAGTTATCAGAAAAGATAGCAAACATTTTGAAAACAAAATGCAAACCCACCAACTTTACTTTTAGCATCAATGTGTTAACTCTACATGTTGCATAATCATATACTGAGCTCATAAAAAACTACCCGCCATCGTGTAAAGCAGGGTCCCCAACCTTTCTGGTTTGGCAGCCCGGTGGGAAAGGGAGGGGAAGGTACCTTTATGCACGCATGCACACACATGCAAAAGTGGCTGCATGTGTGTGCATGCAAATGGGGCTGTGAGCATGCACACTCTGCAAATGAGGCTGTTAGTGCCAGAGCGAAGCTTGTGGCAACGCTGCCGCTGGCACAAGGGGGGTGTGAGTGCACACATACATACATTCAAAGATCCTGGAGCACTGGGGAACTACCAGAGGACTGGAAGAGAGCTGATGTATTTCCCATCTTCAAAAAAGGGGAAAAAATAGATCCAGGAAACTACAGACCTATCAGCCTGACCTCAATACCTGGGAAGATTCTGGAAAAGATAATCAAACAACAAATCAGCGAACACCTTGATGCAAACAAAGTCATCACTAAAAGTCAACATGGGTTTGTCAAAAACAGATCATGCCAGACAAATCTTATTACATTCTTTGACCAAGTGACAAAATCAGTGGACCAGAGGAACGCTGTAGATATAATTTACTTGGACTTCAGTAAGGCATTTGATAAAGTAGATCACAACCTACTACTTGATAAGATAGAAAAATGTGGGTTAGATAGCATTACCACCAGATGGATTCGTAGCTGGCTGACAGGCCGTACTCAGCGTGTGGTCCTCAATGGAACCGCATCTACATGGAAGGAAGTGTGTAGTGGGGTGCCCCAGGGCTCTGTTCTGGGCCCAGTGCTCTTCAATATCTTCATTAATGATTTGGATGAGGGGATAGATGGGGAACTCATCAAATTTGCAGACGACACCAAGCTGGCAGGAATAGCCAATACTCCAGAAGATAGGCTTAAGATACAGAAGGATCTGGACAGACTCGAACACTGGGCACTATCTAACAAAATGAAATTCAATGGTGAAAAAAGTAAGGTTCTACATTTAGGCAGGAAAAATCAAATGCATAGGTATAGTATAGGTGGTACCTTGCTCAATAGTAGTAACTGTGAGAGGGATCTCGGAGTCTTAGTAGACAATCACTTCAATATGAGCCAGCAGTGTGCTGCAACTGCCAAAAAAGCCAACACAGTGCTAGGCTGCATTAACAGAGGGATAGAATCAAGATCAAGTGAAGTACTAATACCACTTTACAATGCTTTGGTAAGGCCACACCTGGAATACTGCATCCAGTTTTGGTCACCACGATGTAAAAAAGATGTCGAGACTCTAGAAAGGGTACAGAGAAGAGCAACCAAGATGATTAGGGGGCTGGAGGCTAAAACATATAGGGAACGGTTGCTGGAATTGGGTATGTGTAGTTTAATGAAGAGAAGGGTGAGGGGTGACATGATAGCAGTGTTCCAATATCTCAGGGGCTACCACAAAGAAGAGGGAGTCAAGCTATTCTCCAAAGCATCTGAAAGCAGGACAAGAAGCAACGGATGGAAACTAGTCAAGGAGAGAAGCAACCTAGAACTAAGGAGAAACTTCCTGACAGTTAGAACAATTAACCGGTGGAACAACCTGCCTCCAGAGGTGGTGAATGCTCCAACACTGGAGGTTTTTAAGAAGAGACTGGACAGCCATTTGCCTGAAATGGTATAGGGTTTCCTGCCTGAGCAGGGGGTTGGACTAGATGACCTCCAAGGTCCCTTCCAACTTTATATATTATTATTATTATTATACGTACTGGCCAGCCACTCACACAGCCCGGTGGCCAAGAGGCCACAGGCCAGTAGAGGGCTGTAGCCCATAGATTGGGGACCTCTGGTGTAAAACCAATTGTCAGAAAGAAAACTTGCTCTATCATTTTTCTTTACCCAGCAGTAAACATGACCAATATTGTCTTAAGATGTATATACAATTTAACTTCTTGTTTTATATATTTCTACTAGCCTTTTTGTTCCTTTCCCTCAGTTTTTTAAAAATAGACATTTTATTTGAAATACGTTTTTATAACATTCATTACTACATAAATATCCACAGAATTCTCTTATATCTCTCATACAAGGTGGAGTATACCTTCCAAGGGATGTGTTGCTACAATTCAGATATATTTTACAACAAATGCATTGTTGTTTACATTTTCCATGGCTAGATTTAAGGCTGTACTTGAATGAGAATATATATAATGGGCAGATAACATGAAAGACAATCAAGCCATTCATTATTCATTATTGGTATAGCACTGGATTCAAGGATATAATCATCAATAGCACATGTAACAAGCCTTATTTTTTTAATGCATTTCTTGCATTTACAATATAATAATAAAAAATCCAAGGAAGCCTACAATATAAATTCAATTAAAAATTGTCTTTCACTCTCTATAAAGAATATTGACATGTATCATGTATGAAAATAGACAATTCAAAGCATCTTTTATATACAAAAATGGATATAATTGAGAGGATTACAAAGACTGGTATGGGATAGGGATGGCATTTTCTTAATGCATCCAGTGTAGGCATTATCTAAACTTGTATTTTAAAATCAAAATGGGGTGGAGGGGGCTGGAGCCTTGCCCACAATGTGGTGTTTCAGAAGGTGGCAGCACATAACTGACTATGTCTGGATTTGGAAGCTAAGCAGGCTCAGACTTAGTTAATACATGGATAGGAAAGTAAGTAAAGGTGAAAAGAGCCTGGCTGAAGATTGCAATCATGGCAGACCCAGAAGGAAAACATACGGTTGAAAAATCATACCAGAATTGTCACTGCCTATTTTGTATAAACTCTGAAAGGAAGAGCACATGGTCAACATGTAGAACAGACATGTCAAACACAAGGCCCGGGGGCTGGATCCGGCCCGTGAAGTGGTTTCATGTGGCCCGCGAAGCCATCCTGCAAACAGTGAGGGAACGGCCCCCACTGCCTTGGCCCTAGCCCAGAGACCCTCCTTCTGCCAGAGACCCTCAGATCTGTCCCACTCCTGCCCAGGCCCCCATAGGCACCCTTGATGCGAAAGATGTAGAGCTGGCCATGCCCACCCAGTAGGCCATACACAGTCTAGCCACGCCCACCCAGTAGGCCATGCCCACCCTGGCCATACCCACCCGGCCCCTTGAGGGCAACCGCAATGCTGATGCGGCCCTCAATGAAATTGAGTTTGACACCCCTGATGTAGAAGATCCCCGATTCAATATCTGGGACCTCCATTTTTTTTAATGATAACAGAAGATAAGTAGCAATTCTATTGAAAAATGTCTGCTGGTATTTATTTATTTATTTATTTAATAATATTTATATACCGCCCTTCTCCCGAAGGACTCAGGGCGGTGAACAGGGCAAGAATAAAAATACAAAGTTACAAAAATTAAAAAAAAATTAAATATCTGCCCACTAAAAACAATAAATACAATATTAAAACCCCAATAAAACAACCATAAAAAACCCCACCAATCCCCCATCAGTAATAGGATAATAGGAAATACTGAATGAAATGGATAACCAACTTCAATTAAAATATAGGGAATGACTTTCCACTATCCGGGAGGGGCATCCTTCCAAAATGGTAAACACTTCTCTCTGGTGTGAAAGTAGCATGAAACAACAACCATAATTTAGAAAAAATTCCATTAAAAGAAAAGTAGTTTAACATACAGCACCTCATGCACCAAATAATAGGTTTTCAGTTATTTTAAATTACTACATATTAAAAAGAAAACTGCATGGACATATCTACGATCCCAAGATATATGTACTTCCATGAAAACAATGTGTCTTCAGCCAATGTGGAAATTAACTTGAGGATCAGCAGTCACTATTAACCATTATTTAGGACTTAGATGGTAGCTAAACATTCTCTGACCTGGAGAACAACTAGTTTTGACAAGAACATTCCAGAATCAGTGTAGCCTGCTCTATTTGCCTATACCTTGCAAAATTGGTATGCAAGTTGTACAGTTTTATTGAAATCAGGTTTTACCACTTCTTTGCAAAGCTAACAGCTAACCCTACATATTTCATCTTTTTTTATTCCTGCACATTAGTTTTTTTCTCTTCCTTTTTAGATTTTTTTTCCATTTATTACTTTCAATTGTCAAACATCTGTGCATTTGACCATTTTTGTCAAGCATGTGTATTCTGTGAGAAAACCAATTTTCAAGTAAAGAGAAAAAGTACTGAAGCAAGTGAGAGCATATTCTACAAAGCATTTAAGAAAAAAAAGCTGTTTACAGATTTAGAAACATATGTCAGATAGTTAACCCTCTATTGACAAATACCAGGAACATTGGGGGGGGGAAATACAGCTGGAAAAAGAAGAGGAAAGAACAGGCTTATTCCTGTTTTTCCAGTTTGTTAAGAATCATTTATCACACAACCATGAAAGTAGATCTACACCCAGAACAATCATAAAACAACCCTAAGAAAGTTGCTTTTTAAATGTGCCATATTAGCAAAAGGCTGGAAATTATAACTAAAAAAAGTCACATTGCCAGTACTGTTATGTAACAATAACAACTGGGAAGAATCAGTTTACCAGAAGCTAATTTTCAATAATGTGTTTTTATTTTATTTATTTACCAAATTTGTTTGCCGCCCATCTCATGTTTCAAGGCAATTCTTATAACAGTTTTTTAATTATATTTATAATGTAATGTATTTCTGCATGTCTTGTCTAAGAAATCAAAGGTCCACTTTATATGAAGATATGAAGTTTTATAAGCATGGATTGTTTGCTTCAATTCCTTATTTATGCACTATATACTAATTCATAGAATATGGTCAAAAGAATACAAATATTCTGCTAAGAAAAGAAAAAAGAGAACTATCCTTTCTGATGTCAATAGCACCTTATAATGCCTTGATAAGACCACACTTGGAACATTGCATCCTGTTTTGGTTGTCACAATATAAAAAAGATTCTACAAATAGTGCAGAGAAGAGCAACAAGATGATTAGGGGGCTGGAGGCGAAAACATATTGCAGGAACTGGGTATGTCTAGTTTAATGAAAAGAAAGACTAGGGGTGACATGATAGCAGCGTTCCAAAATTTGAGGTGCTGCCACAAAGAGGGGGTCAACCTATTCTTCAAAACATCTGAGGGTAGGACAAGAAGAAATGGATGGATCAGGAAGAGAACCAACATAGAAATAAGGAGAAATTTCCTGGCAGAACAGTTACTCAGTGGAAAAGCTTGCCTTCAGAAATTGTGGGTGCTTGGTTACTATAGGTTCTAAAGAAAATATTGGACAGCTATTTGTCTGAAATGGTATAGGGTCTCTCGTTTCAGCAGCAGGTTGGATTATAAGACCTCCAAGGTCCCTCCCAACTCTGTTATTCTATTATTCTGATGACCCAGTCTACCATGAATTGTATGAGTAAAGACTTCTAAATTATTCTTAATTCTTAAATACTCCAATAGGAGATAAAGTAATATGAAGTATTTTACCGCCTCAATTGACACTGTTGTGCAAAATGCTCCTTAGCAACTGATCTACAGCAGGTCCATTTTCTTTCCTTTGCAAGGAAGCATCATGAAGACGCAGAATATAGCTGTGAGATTACCACCTCTTTTGTCCTGATTATATGACCAATGATTAAGCCAAGATCTGTGATCAAAGTATAGTATGCATGGTGACAAAAATATATGTTTTTGGAACTCTGGATCTGTATTGAATGGCATATCAATATGACCGGCAATGAAAATTGCTAGATTTAAAAGATGCTAATACCATTTATTTGTTGTAAAAAAAAAAAGTCTAACCGGTGCTAGGCATGTAAAAAATAAAATATAAAATGACAATGTTAAATAAACACTAGTAGTTTACATGCTCTTTGGAAAAAATAACTAGGTAAAGGTAAAGGTTCCCCCGCACGTGCGTGCTAGTCGTTTCCGACTCTAGGGGCCGGTGCTCATCTCCGTTTCAAAACCGAAGAGCCAGCGGTTGTCCGAGGACGTCTCCATGGTCATGTGGCCGGCATGACTAGACGCCAAAGGCGCACGGAACGCTGTTACCTTCCCACCGTACTGGTCCCTATTTTTCTACTTGCATTTTTTACGTGCTTTTGAACTGCTAGGTTGGCAGAAGCTGGGACAAGTAACAGGCGCTCACTCTGTTACGCGGCACTCGGGATTTGACCCGCCAAACTGCCGACCTTCTGATTGACAAGCCCAGCATCCTAACCCACTGAGCCACCACGTCCCTTTAAAAAAAAAACTACATAAGCGAATATAAAGTATTTTCACGGGAGGAGCAAACACTCATCTTATAATGACTAATTGACGTACTATAGCTGAATATCTAATTACTGTTCTTTTTAGGTAGAATCAAAATAAATGTATTCAATAATTGCCATTCCATTTTACTATCCTTATTTGTTTATTTCAAACGCATTTTTATTTGGCAATGAAAAAGAAGCCAGGAGAGAGAAGAAAAGAAGAAAAAAAGCTACTAGAGTACAGACCCAATACCATATGGCAAATAGGCATATTAATTACTGCTACTTTTTAATTAACAATTGCTTAATCTGAGCAGTAACATTTGCCTTGACATCTTTTGACTCTCTGCTAACCTGTGAAGTGCACATGCCATGCCAAGTCATCAATTAATTTTTATTGACATTTTCTTCCCCTAAACAGGCACAATACCAGGGTTTTCCAATTAACACCTCAGCACTCTCTAATTAGTGCAATTAACAGACTGATGGATGCCTGGAGTTTCCCAGGAGGGAGAGCAGAGATCAGTTGGTTTTGCTATGTGGACAGATCACCCACGGAGAATAAGCATACATAGCTGAGGACCCAGGTTATCGTCTTGAATTTTAAATGGGAGCAACTACAGGTCTGCATATATGCATATTCCATAATTTTCATTTATTTCACACACATTTTATCCTAAATATATGAAGACACATTAGTGTAGTTACCAATAACTATGCCATCTCTTTATTAGCATTAATATATTTAAATTCTACAGAACTCTAAGTTGTCATGAATTAGTTTTTCATAGAAAAATCTGTTATAATTATACACTCAAATATATTGCATATATAGTCTTCTCAGCAAGAAGCAGCAGCAAGAATGTGCCACATTTCCCTTTCATTTCTTGTCCCCTTAATCCAGGCATGTCAAACTCACGACGTCACGTGACATCGTGCAATGGATTGGGACTTCTCCCCCATTGCCGGCAATGTGGTGGGCATGGTTTCGGCATGACGCATCCAGCCCATGGGCTGGCAGTTTGACATGCCTGCCTTAATCTATCAGTAAAGACTTCCTTTTGTTTATCAAAACTGTTTTAGTCAACTAAAATGTGTTTCTTAAATACTATTTCTCCTTTCTGAACATTATTCCCTATACCAGGAAGATATATCTCAAGTTCTCTATTCTAGTCTCATTGCAGTACTTCTCTTGATTTGGTTGAGGCTTGCAATGATACCTTATCCAAATCAAGTTAAATGATGGATACAACTGCCAATACATCTCTACATATATTTGGCCCAGTTTTCTTATGGCAGCAAAAATCTATCACCTCATATTCTTGGGCTTCTCCTCTTCTAAATGTCAGGCAAATAATTATCTTGCCAAGCATATACTTGTTGCAAGGAGCAACCAGAATCTCCATGTCTTCTGTTCTTTCCCAATGCCCACTTCCAACTGCCACAGAACCTCCAGTCACCAAAGGTTCTGCCTTCACTATGTCTACACACTTGACTCTTAAAGTAATCACAGAAAATGTAGAACCACAAATATAATCTTCATGCCATCTACGACAATCATGGAATTTCAGATGAAGCGCATGAGGAGATTTATTGATATAACAGCAAGACTCTAAAATATTAAGCAAAACCATGTTTCAAATGTTCCAAAACATTTGCAGAAATCTTAATTTACATGGAAAATAGGTGTAAAATGAATTATCTTTCTTCACAGAGGTATCTAAAAGACTATAGAATGAATGCTGCTTCAGGAGAAGAGAAAATCTAATGTATCCATCAGTATAGGTTTTTTTTTAGGGTTTTATGAAAAAAGGCATTTATCACTATCAGAAAGATTGAAGTATAGGTTAATTAGAAGCAATTATCCACTAAGTCTAAACCAGAATGACCAAAAGATAAGGTGACATTCAACACATGACCCAAAAATGCACATCTAAAACAGGTTCAATATTATATACTGCATTTATTGATTTTAGGTACACATTCGATCTATAGTAGTTCCCAGAGCAAGATATATGGACTAACACAAGAATATTACCACTGATAGAAAGTTACTGTTGCAAATCTTTATTAGATTTCTAGAGTTAAAGTTCAATGCTATATGCAAGGCAACCACACTAAGGATACTGCAACCACAGAGGAGTGAGACAGGGATGTATTTTATTTCCCTTGCTGTTTAATTTGTACATTTATGAACAAAATAAATTAGAACATCACCACCACCCAAACTAGCAAACAAACATATTGCAACTTTGTTGTATGCTGATGACACAATATTTCTGTCACAAATGTTAATTGGACTTAAATAAGCTCTGAATGCTCTGGCCAATTACTGATCTGAGGAAACACCTAAAATCAACTGTAGTAAAACTAAAATTCTGATTTTTGCACCTGGGGGATAAATGTTCAAAGTACTGAACAAGTGAAATCTTTTAAATATTTGGGCATTGTTTTCCATAGCTCCAGCAAACACGGTGAACACCAGAATTATGTCATACAAAATGCTCAAAAAACAGCAGGCACAATTCAGTCTTTTTACTTCACCAGAATAGAGCCTATCCTATCACCACTGAAAGTTCAAACACAACTACTTTTTAGTCCCAGTTAGGACTTTATACTTCTTTACTCCTCTTGAAAGGGTCCAATCTAAATTCCTAAGGGCCATGCGCAAGGAAACAACTTGTGTTTCTATTATTGTATGCAGAAGGGAATCAGGGCTATCCAAAGTCTAAACAGGTGCGTGGACCTGTATCATAGCACTTTAGGTGAAGTTACTGTTCTTTCTCACAGGTCTTTCTTTATTGAAGACAATTACAAATCAATATGGTTTAAGACAATTTCAAAAAAGCTTCAACATCTTGGCTTTTCCATGAAGGCACTTCTAATGATGGGTTATAAGTATGCACTCAACAAACTTAAACAATTTAGCAAAGACTTAGAAGCACAACAGGACCAGCCTGCTTTACCTATGAACATTTTTCTTAGCAGCCAAGTTGCATTTTACAAATCAGCAAGATACTTATAACACATAACGGTTCTAAATACCCCAAAACACTAACTTTAAACACTTCAGCACTCTCTCCACAGCAGTTTTGGAGGACAGATACAAATAAGTCCTTCAGGAGCTGAGACTGCGTCCTATGGGCAAGGAGCTGTTGAAACTACAGTTCATATCCTGTTATACTGTACCCTTTATAAGGACTCAGGGACATGCCTTATAACTTTTTACCTGGTAAAACACTTAGGAATTTCTTATATTTTTTATGCAGAGTTGTTATCAGAACATATGATTCAATTTTCTTGAATATAACCAATTTTTTTATCGCCTGCAAAATAAGGCAGACTTTTGACCCTAACAAATCCACAACCAGTTATAATATTTCACCTGTTTTGGTTTTATTTTTAATATATTGTTGTTTGCAATTCTGGTCAGTGACCATAATAAAAAAATACTCAAGACAAGCCAGTCCACTAACTTTCTACCCCTATGTCTCCATGGAATTCAAAATACAGAATGCTCTCCCCACTCCTATTTCAGAAGTTATAATCAAACTAAGCCGGAAAAACAGATATTTTAAAATAGTAAAATATGGGAATCACTCTGGAAATTAATAATGGGGTATGTAAGCTATCTCAGTAGCATCCTATTTAGATCTAACAAATTCTGAGGATATGAACTGAACAAGGGTGTGAATTTTCCCCTGTTCCACTTTAATCCCTAAAGGTAATTTTTAGTTTTTTATAGCAGAAAGATTGGGCACTTTAAGAGACCCTTCCTTCCCCCCCCCCCCACACACACATTTTCTTTTAGAAAGAATAAAATAAGAGTTTTATTCTAAATATTTTGCATGAAAATTGAAATGTAAAACAATCAGTACTATTACAGAATTGTATTACTTTGACACAACCTAAACTATGCATAACTGCAAAATTGATATCCTTTGTGCACTTAAGGAAAAGCAAACAGTTTGTATCATTTTATTGGAAAAGCACTCATAGGACTACTGTGGAAATGTAATAATTATCAAAATTACAACTACTTTATATCCTGTGTTGTACAATGAATATTAAATTTAACATAAGCGTTTTATCTTAATAAAACTTTTTAAACATAATTTTGCCTAAAATGTGTTTTTCTTGACATAGGATATGTTAAGTCTTCTTTACATAGTACTTTTCTAGAGTATAGGAAAGAATGTCCTATCAGGGAAAGTCATTTACATATCCAAATTTCTAGATGGGCTGTGCATCTCCTACACCAGGGGTAGGCAACCTCGGCTCTTTTATGACTCATGGACTTCAACTCCCAGAATTCCTGAATCAGCATAGCCGAGGTTGCCTACCCCTGTCCTACACTTTTGTACCATCTTAACTGAAAGACGAGAGTGAATGAACTCTTTAACTACTTAGGGTGCCGCCGGTCAGGGAGTGCCGGCAGGTGATCCCCAGAGGGAGGGCGTTCTCTGTGGGTGCGCCTGCCCTATGGAATGATCTGCCTGTGGAACTCCGGACCGCCCCCGACCTTTGTTCGTTTCGCCGGGACCTGAAAACCTGGTTCTTTGATCTATCTGGCCTGGACTGAGGGGTTTTAAGTTTTTAAACTTTGTTTTAATTTGTTGGGCTATTAATTAATTTAATTCATTTTAATTCTATTTCTATTTCAACTTTTATATTGTCTTTTAAATTTTGCCCTGTAAACCGCCCTGAGTCCTTCGGGAATAGGGCAGTATATAAAACTAAATAAATAAATAAATAAACTACTGGCAATAAACTGGGCAGGTCCTAGTTAGAAGCAGAAACATCTTGTCTATGTGAATTTAAAATGCTGCCTTGTTTTAATAGATATCATCTTAAATTCACATTTAATCTCAGCATCAGGCTGTTCTGTATATTTTAATTAATTTGTCCAATACTTGTAGGCTCCAGGTATAAAATTGTGTTTGCAATTGAGACCAGGTACAAAATTGTGTTCATTCCCCTAAGTACCAGAAGGTGTTCTTCCAATGCTCAAATGGTATCTCCAGAAGTTGTCAAATGGTAAAGATGTTTCCAGATGTTGTCAAATCAAACCCAATGGCACTGGAAAGGGGTTATAGAATTTGCATTACATGATATTCGAAAGGTTCCTGATTGCCTACCTATGTGCTAAGAGAAAGACTTTTACAGTAAATATATCTATGCACCTGTTCATTCATTCCTTTCATATCCCAGGACATTCAGCAAGAGACTCAATAGTTCACAGAAAATAACAGTCTTAAAACAGCCACAGCAAAAATAATAAATACTGTATATCAGACACTCTTGTCTAGATATAAGAACACAACAAAATACTGTGTTCATTGTTGACATAAAAGATGTCACAAATCTTTATGAAACCCACTTTTCACATATTTCTAATAGTTTATTTTTTCTAATACCTATTATTACCCTGAGTAATACTAGGTTATCACAGACATTTAGATAAAGCAACTGTAAATAAATATATTTTCTGTATACCTTTGGGTATGAAGATACTAAAGCTAAGATAGTAAAAAAATTGAAGCAATTAGAAGTCTACACTTTCCCCCTTTTCAATAGGCAAGGATAAATGTGTATGCTGCTATAGTAAAATTCAAGGCCATAGTCATGCATGCCCAAACACAAAATTCTATGTATGTGTAGCATAATGTTAATTCCTATTCTACAGACGCTTTTGATATAAGGTCTCACTTGATACTGACTTCAAGGTTAACAAAAACCCATACTTGATGCAGGAGAAAAAAGAACTTATGAATTTCTTATTACCTTCATGGAAAAACCTCAGACTATTTCTACTTGGTGTCTAAAATAACAAACACAGTTTTCAAGAATGTATTTTCCAGATATATAAATGATACAAAGTCCCTGGAAATGACAATTTATTTGGGTATCTTTATTTCTACAGTCCCAGCTTTTAAATAAAGAGAAATGAACCATTTTGTTCCCAGGTATAAGCACTAGAATGACTTTAAAAAGCAGTTCTTTAATCATAAAATGATTTGGAGAAGAAGAACCTGAGATTGTTCCATATGGCTTTTTACCCTTTAATTAACACACAAACACAGAAAATGTAGAAAGGGATTAGAAAATGAAATCTACAAGAGCTAAAATGAATTTAAAGCATTACAGTAAATTAGAAGAGATTTAAGGAAGAAGGATAGGCTTAGTCAAGGGTCCCCTTTAATGGGATCACCACTAGGTATACTTTCATCTAGTACTAATTTTTATTTTCACATTTTGGACAACAGTCACTCTTGAGTTTTCCCCATATACTAATATGTCAGTGAAGCACACACATAAACACACAAACATGCACTTCCAGTACATGACCAATGCTCCTATGCTTCTTTCTTCCCTGGACTTTTATTTAAAGATAAATGAACTGGCTAGTTCAGGGGTAGGCAACCTTGGCTCTTTTATGACTCGTGGACTTCAACTTCCTATGCTGGCTCAGGAATTCTGGGATTTGAAGTCCACGAGTCATAAAAGAGCCAAGGTTGCATACCCCTGGGCTAGTTAAAATTAGGTTTACATAGCAGAGTATATATACATTAAAAGAAAATAAAAAACAGAGAAAATATTTGGCTACTGTCTCTGAAGAGAGAGAAGAAACAGACTCTCTTTCATTTCACTCAAAAGTATGTTGCCTGCATCTCCAACCATTTGAACTAAAATTATGGAACGTCTGTAGCAGCTCTGTCCAGCTAGCAATTATCAACAATTAGTCCTTCCAAAACATATGCTTAGTTTTTCAAGGACACCTTCCTTAGGAATTATTTGCATTCAAGGCCCCACACCTCATGCTCATCTTGACATATCTAGGACTGGAAAATCCGTTTCCCATAAATATAATCTTTCATAATTGTGCATTTTCCAAATATGCTGAATTTATTTTATGGGGTTTTTTAAAAAAAATAAAAGTATGCTAATTTATTTTATTTCCAAACTGTATTTGAAAGATACTGTATTTGAAAGTAAATGGAAGATGATGTTGAACTGGATAGATAAATAGCTCCAATGTAGCTTTCTCTAGTAAGAATAAAAAGTCATTCAGTGTTCAAAACAACTGGAAAGAGTGGCCAAACTATAGCCTTTCAAATGTGGAACTACAACTTCCAGCAGCCTCATTCAGCCAGTTGAGAAGTGAGCAGCAGGAAGAATTCTAATTTGTCAATATCAAAAAATCCACAGGTGCACTCACCTACCCCAAATCCAGCAGCAAGTCTAAAGATATGATATTTTTAAAAATCTTGTACATGAAAACCTACAGGTTAGATTAGGAAGCCTTTTTCCCCTATAGAAAAGCAAAGTGGCTGGGTAAGGCAACTGGCCTGATTTTGCTGCCTACAGCAACTGAAAAGGTGCCAGGCGTTGGCATTCTAGTTTCACCCACTGCTTGCTTTCTGCTGAGCTCTTGAAAAGATTAAAAAAGAGCCCCACTCCATCTCATTAAGAAAGTAAACACAAGAGCCATCTAAGTGTCTAATTAAGCTTCTAATTAGTCCCTGCTTGTTACTAATGCAAATTAGATTACGCCGCTTAACTACAGCATGTCCACAACACCCTTGTTAATTGCGGCCTTTTGAAATTAAATTACTCCCTAATTAGCATATCAAAGCCATTGATTCGAAGCCAGGAAAGATGAGGGCAGAAGGAAGCTGAACGCCAAGTTTTGTTAATCAGGGATGACTAATTAAATAGTGACGTTGCACACACAGGGCTCTTGCCTCACTGTTTAGAAGAAACAGGAAACCCTGCATACTTGCAGCTAGGAAGCAGCCGGAGACAAAAGTGGTCAAATCTCCCCACTGTGTCCATCTGCAAAGATATAAGAGAAAAAACTGCTGATCCTTAACGTAATCCCCTAGCTATGATGGCAGAAATACAAAACCTCTGAATATTTATTTTTTTATTTTATTTTAATTCCATTTATATCCCGCCCTTCTCCGAAGACTCAGGGCGGCTTACAAGCTTAGCAGTACCAGGCATAAAGAAATTCCAAGAGTTTTATATGTATTTAAGCTACCTCTAGATTCTTGTATTTTCTGATACTTCACTCATACTTCTATTGCAGACATGTCAAACACAAGGCCCGGGGGCCAGATCCAGCCCACGAAGTGGTTTCATGTGGCCTGTGAAGCCATCCTGGAAACAGTGAGGGAACGGCCCCCACTGCCTTGGCCCTGGCCCAGAGACTCTCCTTCTATCAGAGACCCCCAGATCTGTCCCACTCCTGCCCAGGCCCCCAGAGGCATCCTTGATGCGAACGATGTAGAGCTGGCCATGCCCACCCAGTAGGCCATACGCACTCTAGCCACGCCCACCCAGTAGGCCATGCCCACCCTGGCCATACCCACCTGGCCCCCTGAGGGCAACCGCAATGCTGATGCGGCCCTCAATGAAATTGAGTTTGACACCCCTATTCTATTGTGTATCAGCACAAAATTATAAAAGAAAGCAAAGACAACCCAGATTTCAATCAAATATTGAATAGTTTATATTCAACAAGGAGATATAGTAAATCAAACCCCATCACGTGACGCTGTGAATTTGACACCCATGCCTTATTGCAACATTGGTGCAAGCAAAAGAGATTGTGGATTTTCAACAATGGTACAAACATCCAGGAGCAGAGACTGGGTACAGCAGTCATAAGACCATTGATGATTAATGAATTAACATGTAATGGATAATAAAAGAATTTCTGGCATAAAAAAGGGGAGACTAAATACATGGAATCCAACTCTTTTCTTAAATGTTTTTATATTCACGTAGAAACTATGGGTAACAAGCAATATAAACTAATTGTCATGAAGCACAAGAATGAAATGCTATGGATATAATCTACCTCAAGGGCCACATGTTGTTCCCACTGACCACCAATAAAATGCGGTTTGGATGGCACTACAGCAAAATCCAAAACTGGTTGACTAACCACATTTAAGACAGTCTGTCAATGGGGTTCTCACAAGGATTTGACTTGTATTCCTTATTATGCAATATTATTAATGATCTGAATAAAAGGGTTGACCTGATGCTTGACAAATGTGAGAGGCCTTGTCAACACTCAGGATGACAGAATCAAATAGAAATCTAATATGGACAAGCTGAAAGACTGGGCTGAGAGGAACAAGAACTTCTTCAGTAGGGAGAAATGTAAGATATCACATTTTGGGGGGGAAATGTAGATTGTATACTTAAGATGCACGGTTTGTGCCTTGGGAGCGCTACATTGGACAAAGACTTGTGTCTGCTCATTGAAAGAGACAATTCCTAGAACGGCTACTGCACTGAATCGAAGATTGTCCTCCTGTCCTTCTACTCTTCAGTATACATCATATCTACAGTTCTATATACAATTCTAGGGACCACACATCCAGAAGAATATGGACAGATTAAAGGAGAATAGCAAGAATGATACAAGGACCTGAGAACAAGTATTTGGGGAGTACGCTGAAAGAATTGGAGATGATTAGTCCAGTTGTTTAGTTGTTAAAGGCACTGGGCCAGAAAAAGGATATTGTGAGTTCTAATTTTGCCACATGGACAAAGACAGCTGGGTGATTTCAACCACAGTCATTCACTCTCAGCCCTAGGAAGACAACAGAAAACAAAAAAAAATAATGCCAAGAAAAATACATGGACATGTAGCAACCAGAGTCAAGAGTGGTTCAAAGGTGCACATAAACAAAGTATGGAGAAAAGAAGATTGGGGGGAGATATAGTGTGTCCAGGTACATAAAAAGGTGTCACAGGCAAGATAGCAGGAACTATTTTTCAGAAACTAGGACCAGAAATAATGGAAACAAACATCAAGTACAATACTTATGTTTTGCTTAAATATGAAAAAATATTTCCTGATAGTAAAATCTGTACAATTGTGGAACAATGTACTTATAGAAAGCATCTTGAAGTTTTAAGAAGAGGTTGGACAATCACCCATTCACAGTTTAATAGTTTTTCCAGTACTTTGCAGTGGGTTGAAATAGATACTTGTGGTTTCACCCAACCCCATAATTCTCTGATTTTATAACATTTCCTATTTAGAATGCCACTTCATGTGATTGGAAGTTGCCACTTAATCAGTAGCTTACATCTTGTTGCATTGCACATTAATAGAATAACAGAGTTGGGAGGGACCTTGGAGGTCTTATAATCCAACATACTGCTCAAGCAGGAGATCCTACATCATTTCACACAAATGATTGTCCAATCTCTTCTTAAAAATCTCCAGTTGTGGAGCACCCACAACTTCTAAAGACAAGCCATTCCATTGGTTGATTGCTCTCACTGTTAGGAAATTTCTCCTTATTTCTGCATTTTATCCTGCCCTATCCTTTCAGAAGCTACAGAGAGCCTCTAAAGAGAGTTTCATTAAGATATATGAAAGGCTGAGGCCAAAATATTTCATTTTTTATTAGTAGGCACTTTCCAGTGAAAGCTCTAAAGCAGACATGTCAAACACAAGGCCCGGGGGCCAGATCCGGCCCGCGAAGTGGTTTCATGTGGCCTGCGAAGCCATCCTGGAAACAGTGAGGGAACGGCCCCCACTGCCTTGGCCCTGGCCCAGAGACCCTCCTTCTGCCAGAGACCCTCAGATCTGTCCCACTCCTGCCCAGGCCCCCATAGGCACCCTTGATGCGAATGATGTAGAGCTGGCCATGCCCACCCAGTAGGCCATATGCACTCTAGCCACGCCCACCCAGTAGGCCATGCCCACCCTGGCCATACCCACCCGGCCCCCTGAGGGCAACCGCAATGCTGATGCGGCCCTCAATGAAATTGAGTTTGACAACCCTGCTCTAAAGTAAAGGTAAAGGTTCCCCCGCACATGCATGCTAGTCGTTTCCAACTCTAGGGGCCGGTGCTCATCTCCGTTTCAAAGCTGAAGAGCCAGCGCTTGTCCGAGGACGTCTCTGTGGTCATGTGGCCGGCATGACTAGATGCCAAAGGCGCACGGAACGCTGTTACCTTCCCACCGTAGTGGTCCTTATTTTTCTACTTGCATTTTTTACATGCTTTCAAGCTGCTAGGTTGGCAGAAGCTGGGACGAGTAACAGGTGCTCACTCTGTTACGCGGCACTCGGGATTCGACCCGCCAAACTGCCGACCTTCTGATCGACAAGCTCAGCGTCTTAACCCACTGAGCCACTGCATCCCTTTTGAAAGCTCTAAAAGGGTTGCTAAATTTGCTTCTTTCAACTGCCTGCTTAGATTTGGACTATCTGCTTGTTTTGAGGATATTATTGCTGTTCTTTGGGAGATAAATTTACTTTATATACATAAAAATATTTTCTTATTGGATTTTAGCTTACCTGTTTCTTTATATATATTTTTCTTTCTCTCAATTCACTTAATAAGTTCCTCTAATTTATATTTTTGAACCATCAAAATAATAAGAACAAACTAGCTGAGAAAAAGAGTATTAAAAATATTTATGGCTCATTTTTAAAAGTCAGCATGCAAGGCTATATATCTACTACAAAAAGGACATTATCAATTTTAGCAGTATTTTCTAATTGAATATGTTAAAATACTTTTGTAACTCAGTCCTAATGAACTGTATGAATAAATTGTACAATATTGTATGTACAACAGCAAGACTTAATATTCCCCACACAACACTTTTAAATACAACATTTAAGACTAGTTTTTATTCCAACTCATTCTATGTACATGGCTACTGTTTTCAATTTGTTTACTAATAAAAATGTGTAGATCCTGAATCTTAATATTTCATGCCCCCTAATGCAAGTGCCAAATGTATACTGGCTAGAATTCAGAAATTTAAACTATCTTCTGTTTCTTATTCCACATTCAATATTGAGATAAACACAAATTAAATCACAAACAGGTTAAAATGAGATATAAACAAATAGTAAATTTCATATTAGAAAGTGCAGGCATAAATCAGTAAATATGTCTTAAGAAGAATATAGGCATGCAAAAAGTAAAAAGTATGTAACTTAAAAGTAGTTATACTTTATTATGTACATAGCAAGATACAGATCAATTACTCTTAAATAAATAAATAGTTTTTCATGTAGCATGGTATCATGCTACCTTAGGGAACATATTGTTCAAAATTATCCTGCCCTATCCTTTCAGAAGCTACAGGGGGCCTCTAAAGAGAGTTTGATTAAGACCTTTCTCATAAGAAGTCACAGAGGTATGTGCTAGAAGACAGATCTTCTACCTATACAATAAAAGGCTACTTCTAGAGATAGTTAACAGTAATGAAGGAAAGAGACTACTGTTCTCTTTCCATCATTCTAGCTAAACAGGAATTCAAGCAGGTGGTTAATAATAATAATAATAATAATAATAATAATAATAATAATAATAATAATAATAATAATAATAATAATAATAATAATAATCCCTGATGCAGACAATCATGCCAATCTGTGTAGACAATCAATTATTCGTTATTTCACAATACAACATAGGAAACTCACTGATAGTTGAGATCTACCGTATTTTTCGGACCATAAGACGCACCGGACCATAAGACGCACCCAGTTTTTAGAGCAGGAAAACAAGAAAAAAATTCTTTCTCCTTCTCTCTCTCTCCCTCTCTCTTTCTCTCCCTCCCTCTCCCATTGTCCCTTCCTTCCTTCCTTCCTTCCCTCCCTCTTTGTCCTTCCCTCTCTGCATTAGAGCAGTACCCGTGGAGGCGGCCCTGCAGCCCGGCTTTCTCTTGCAGAAAGCAAGCTGAAATGGAGTGAGGGAGATTGCCAGAAATGCGAATCGGCCGATCTCGCGCTCCTGCAAACTCCCTCGCTCGGTTTCAGCTTCCCTTGCTACAAGAGAAAGCAAGCTGAAACGGAGTGAGGAGATTGCCAGAAATGCGAATGGGCCGATCTCGCGCTCCTGCAAACTCCCTCGCTCGGTTTCAGCTTCCCTTGCTACAAGAGAAAGCAAGCTGAAACGAGGCAGATTGCAGCAGCGCGAGATCAGCCGATTCGCATTCCTGGCAATCTCCTCACTCCATTTCAGCCTGCTTTCTCTTGTAGCAAGGGAAGCTGAAACCGAGCGAGGGAGAGTGCAGGAGCGTGAGATCGGCGTTTCTCAGCACGTGCCGATTCATGCTCCACTTGCAGAGGTTGGGGCTGGCCATACGGATCACCTTCGGACCATAAGACGCACCCTCGTTTCCCCCCCCCACTTTTGGGGGGAAAAAGTGCGTCTTATGGTCCGAAAAATACGGTATATACAAAAAAACTATTCATCTGAACAGGAGCTCTTGTTTTATTAAATATATTTGAATTAATAGCATAATCCATTCTAACAAACACTGTTTATAGATTTTAAAATAGTAAACACCCAATAATATAACTGATTTAATTTAAAACTGCACTGGTTCCATTGTACCGGGTGCTGATTAAACCATGCTTAGAATGCCCTATCTCAATCTGTGGTCCGCGGACCCCTGGGGGAATGCAATGTCATCACAGGGAGTCTGCAAAGTGTTGAAGAAATGTTATGGTTTAAATGTTAAGTCTTGGTAGTCTGTGGCCAAAAAAGGTATTTAAAGGGGTTCCGTGGTGAAGAAAATATTGAGAAGCATTGCCCTATCTACTTCCAGTAAATTGTTAAAGAGACACAGAAGCTGAAGATGATTAAGAAGATAATGATATGGTATCTGGAAATCAAACACTGTGAGGAATAGTTAAAGAAGTTGGGCATGTTTAGCTTGCAAAAGAGAAGACTAAAAAACATACAACAATTTTCTACAAATATTTAAAATGCTGTTGTGTGCAATGTGGAACAGTCTAAGCTGTCTACTAAAACCAAGAATAGGAAAAAGACCAACAGGATGAAATGAATCTCCTGAACGGTGAGATGGGCAGCAAATTAACTTTATGGATGGATGGATGGATGGATGGATGGATGGATGGATAGATGGGATGGATGGATAAACAAACAGATAAACAAGCAAGCAAGCAAACAAACAGATAAATAAATAGGGGGTTTAAGCTGAATATAAGGAGAAATTCTTGGCAATAAAAGCTATTATGCAGAAGAATACAATCTATCTAGATGAATATATATTCTCCCTTGCTGGATATTTTCAAGAGGCAGTCGGATGGCCCATCTGACAAAGTTGGTTTAGTGAATAGCTTCAGAGAACAGAGGGTTAGAGTAGATGAGATATTATATCCTTTCCAATCCATACATTCTATGATTGTACAGCAAAAATATTCAAGCTACCTCCAGCAAAGGTTATTAACCAATATTTTAATTCATTCTGTAACAAAATATATTAGGTAAAAAAAGGTAAAGGTTCCCCCGCACATGCGTGCTAGTCGTTTCCAACTCTAGGGGCCGGTGCTCATTTCCGTTTCAAAGCCGAAGAGCCAGCGTTTGTCTAAGGACGTCTCCGTGGTCATGCGGCCAGCATGACTAGACGCCAAAGGCGCACAGAACGCTGTTACCTTCCCACCGTAGTGGTCCCTATTTTTCTACTTGCATTTTTACGTGCTTTCGAACTGCTAGGTTGGCAGAAGCTGGGACGAGTAACAGGTGCTCACTCTGCTACGCGGCACTCGGGATTCGACCCGCCAAACTGCCGATCTTCTGATCGACAAGCTCAGCATCCTAACCCACTGAGCCACCGCGTCCCTCTATTAGGACATAGAAACCTTGATAAATCACTTTCCTTAATGTTCCTGAGACAGAACCTCAAACTAACAGTGTGCGTGGGTGCACACACTCATACACCATATTTCCATGATATAATTCGACTGCAAAAATCTTCTCCAGTCATAGTACATTTTCATGGCTAGGTTAACAATATTCCATATACACATGCAGAAGCATTTATGATAACACATTTTTTGTGAAACAATATTTCAATATATAGCTTGCTGCAGCATGACCTTGGCTAAAAAGCTATTCTATGTTGATATCCCCACAGCCATTCATTAAAAGTTCTGACTAGGCATGGAGCAACACACAACTTACACAATGAATCTCAATGACAAAAAGCACAATACACCATTGCTTCAAAACTGGAGGTATATAAGTAACTCAACACATATTGTATAAAGCATCCACCAATATCTATAAATAGGATGAGGAAACAAAATTTTGTCTGAATTTTGGAGAGCCACTGCAGCAAGTGGTACAAAACGGTTTGATTTAATGTTAAAAAAAGTTCCTAATCTTTATACACACACACACACAAATTTGGAGATATTGATGAACACTATGCACAATACATATTGAACCACTCATACACCTCTAGCATATCCATACATAAACACATACAGTATATATTGATCTGGTTAATCTTTTTTCAGAGAAAGAAAAGAAAAGAAAAAAAGAAAAGAAAAGAAAAAAAAGAAAAGAAAAGAAAAGAAAAGAAAAAAGAAAAGAAAAAGGGAGGGAGGGAGGGAGGGAGGGAGGGAAGAAAGAAAAAGAAAGAAAGAAAGAAAGAAAGAAAGAAAGAAAGAAAGAAAGAAAGAAAGAAAGAAAGAAAGAAAGAAAGAAAGAAAGAAAGACATTTTAAGAAAAAAAGGAAATGGCTTTATCCAGTTTAGATCAGAACTATTCACTGTATCTCTCCATGCCCTTCTGTCCTTGCAAATATTAACAATGTTACTTCTGCCTATAATAAAAGACATTCATTGACCAACAATAGTCTCCCATCCCCATTCTGAAAGAGGCTTTGCATTTACTACCACACAAATTACAGTATCTAAGTATTATGCCAGTTTCATGTTAACTTGAGTGCACTTAATACAAAATACCTCTATTCAAATTCACATGCATGGGATTTAATGTATAAAGTACAGAGTTGGGTGAAATAATATACAACTTGCCCTTAAGAAAAGCTATTTCAAAATAGCTAGTACCAATTTTCTCAGTACGTGGATATTGTTGTCCATGAAGTCTACCTAGATACCCCCTCCTCCCTTGAAAATAGGTTTCTCTTTTACTCTTATTCTCTACATTTTGTACATGGTTTTTGCTAGAAAAACCTCTGAAGCTCTACTTTTCATCAGCATTATCAAGAATTAGAAAAAAGATCCACTTTTCAAAAATAAATTAAGTAACAGACAAAAATTAACCAAGATAAAGGGTGATATTTTTCTTATGTAGAATTGCTAGTAAATTTATCCCTGAAACAGTTCAGGCTATCATTTCACAGTTGCCTTGCATAATGTTCTTCCACCAGCATTCATTTTCACCCATGTGTGAATATATGTATAGATGCAGTAAAAAGAGTTTATAATTTGAAAATGCTTTTAATCAGTGCTTTTTTTGTAAAAGAAAAAGGTGCCGGAACTCACACATGTCATACAACCCACCTTGCTTACCCTACAAGGTTCCATCCAAAAACGGTGCCGGAACTCCGTTCTGAGCGTTCTATGAGAAAAAAAGCCCTGCTTTTAATCAAGTTACCCCAAGGAACCAGGTAAGAAAACATAGAATAAAAATATTAATTTTAAATAGAAAATATGGGATTTTAACCTTTTAATCTGTTTATCAGGAATTTGAAAATGGAGGGGGAGGAGGAAATAGATGGTCAGATAGATCATTCACTACTCATGTCTTTCTGTTTGAAGCAAATTTTTCTCACCACTTTGAGTGATTTAAAATAATGATAAAGGTGGACTATAACTAAGTAAATCTTCCTACTCTGGATTAAATACTATTACACATAGTACTATACATTTGGATAAATAACTAAAACCATGCTTTTGCTGTAATATAGGAAGAGAGGTCAAAACTTTAGATATACTATATATTATTTCTTTTAAAAAAACTGTCTAAAACTTAGATAAAAAACTTAAATACAAACTTGTCTTTTGTATTTAAGCTTTTTATCTAAGAAAATGAAAATGAGACAAAGACTTATTTACACTTCAAGCTGAAAGAAAAAGTCTATTCAAATTGTGGAAAGAATCCATGTTTTAAAAACTACCTTGGTAAAGAAAAGGCATACGTTTAAGAGAAGGTGCAGTACATTTTTAAATGAACAGAGATTCAAATGAAATAACTAATTTCACCTTTTGAAAGCAAATGAAGACCCACCTTTAGTAGCAAGAAAGTGCTAAAAATTAATGTTTTTTTTTCTCCTTTGGATATAGAGGAGATATTTTCCTTTTATACGAAGAAACCCCAGAAAAGGGAGGGAGATGGTAGAGACCCAAATTTTATTCCTTCATTGTATAAGGAGAGTAAAATAATAATAAAGTTGTACAATGCCACACTGTTTGGAAGAAGTGGTAGAAAAAAGAAAAAAAGACTGTAAAAAAAAGAAGCTAAGAACAGAAGGACCAGCTCTAACCACCCGCTGAACAAGCTTCCTTCCCAACGAGATTCAATTAATTGATAACAAGAGGCATCAAATTAATTTTTCAAGGATGTTAGATTTTGATGAAGGAAAAAAAATCTCTCTGATTTTAATCGGGGTGGCGTTTAAAAGGCATAAATGAATATCCCTTTCTAATCATCTGAGGCACGGAGAAAACGCCAAGCGGTTAACGTGCAAATTCAAACGGTTTAATTAGGGGGGGTGGGGAGATGGTGGCATCAGAAAAGGAAAACAGTTTCTTTTAAGAATATTTTATAAAGAAATTATTTTTAAAATAATATTTCTCCTGACATTATGTCCTCATGCAAGCTTTCAGCCTGGACCAGAGTTTTACCATTGTATAGAGATAATTTCTCTTCACAACCTAATTAAACAGAAAAGAGAACATATCAGAGTAAAAATTAATTTATGAGGGTATAAAATCAATGAAATAAAACCCCTTATACATATTATGTTTCTAGTGCTTCCCGCTGTTGAAACCTACCATTGACACTTGTAAACTTAGAGAAGTACCCTGTAATACTTAGGAAATTTTAGCTGAATGGAAAACCCCCAAAAACAAAGTACAGGAGATTGCCTTGCTTCTCATCTTTATATATATATATATATATATATATATATATATATATATATATATATATATATATATATATATATATATATATATATATATATATATATATATATATAAAAGGTAAAGGTAAAGGTAAAGGTTCCCCCGCACATGTGTGCTAGTCGTTTCCGACTCTAGGGGCCAGTGCTCATCTCCGTTTCATAGCCGAAGAGCCAGCGCTTGTCCGAGGACATCTCCGTGGTCATGTGGCCGGCATGACTAGACGCCAAAGGCGCACGGAACGCTGTTACCTTCCCACCGTAGTGGTCCCTATTTTTCTACTTGCATTTTTACATGCTTTCGAACTGCTAGGTGGGCAGAAGCTGGGACGAGTAACAGGCGCTCACTCTGCTACGCGGCACTCGGGATTCGACCCGCCAAACTGCCGACCTTCCGATCGACAAGCTCAGCGTCCTAACCCACTGAGCCACCGCGTCCCCTATATATATATATATATATATATATATATATATATATATATATATATGTCAAATGCTTGTTAACTATTTAGATTACCTTGCTAGGCCCCAAACATGGGACAAATCTTTATTTCCTGTTTCAGCCTATCATGAAGGCCATCGAACAGGCAGTAGTCACACCGGTGACAGCTCATATATTTGTGTAAATTGCTAACAAATTAATTCTTAATTCTTTGTTAGCAATTTACACAAAAATATATATAAATAAATATATGAGCTGTCCGGTGTGACTACTGCCTGTTCGATGGCCTTCAAGATAGGCTGAAACAGGAAATAAAGATTTGCCCCATGTTTGGGGCCTAGCAAGGTAATTTAAATAGTTAACAAGTATTTGACATATATATATATATATATATATATATATATATATATATATATATATATATATATATATATATATATATATATATATATATATATATATATATATATATATATATATATACACACACACACACACACACACACACACATGTATGTGTGTAAAATGTATGTATATGTATACACACACGTTTACATTTGCAGCTAATCAAGGATTGATTGATTGTTCATTTACAATAACCTTAATTCAATATGAAAGATGACAAAGGCAATCAGTTTTTACATATTTTATCTAACTTCCTTTACTCATAGTTTCTACAAGATACTGCCAGCACTTGGATAAGTTATTCCATGGGATATTCAGTTCAGAGCCAGCAACTGTTTTTTCTCCCTATGTCTTCACATATGGTCACATTGAGTGAAAGAGTTCATTGGCAGATTAAAATGTACTGCTCCACCACTTAGAGACAGTCAAATGCATTCATTTATTTTTAAGTCATCATCTCAAGTATTAGCTATAGCTAATGGCTTAATCACTCACAAAGAGATTCTGCTGTCTTTGTTAAGCACAGAACCAAGACACAATAGATTTCCCTTCTCCATATTTAATACAATTTTGTATATTAAACATAATTTTATACCATATATTTAGGGTTACAATTAGATGAGTGCTTGGAAAAATACCAAAGTACCAAAACACTGCCAGCCCTAAACCACTACAAAAATCTGGAATTATTTTCAGATGAGAAATGGGGAGGCATATTAATAGAACAGTGTATTCTTTGCAACATTTTCTAAATTGTATAAGGGTCCAATCACTACAAAGTGGCTGTTGTCCAATACCCTCAAATATCAGATGGGAGAAGCATCAGCAATGAACCATGCCAGGCAGCTGAAGTAACGAGCTTGCAGATGCAACTAGTGATTATGAATCCTACTACTATAGCCATAATTTCTTCAGGGGATAAAACTCAGTCTTTAATATTGCTTTGTTTTAATAGTCCTTAAATTGAGCTTCTAGTTTCTAAGCCTAAGGATGTATTTATTTTTTAACTTAGTATTTTTTGAAGTAAGACATCCAGGTATCATATCTTAAATTCTAATTAGATTTTTAATTATTCTAAGCCTTACATAATGCTTACATAAACAGAAAGATGGGGTATAAATCTAATGATAAGTATTATGAAAGTAAGACTCACAGAATTTAAGAAGAAAAAGATCTACTGTACAACTACTTGTAGTTACAAAATTTAAGAAGAGGAAGATCTACTGTACAACTACTTGTAGCTACAAATCAGTTTCCCCAATTCAATTTTTTTCTTGTGTTGTGGAACAAAATAAGACTCAGAGAATTGTTCCTAAAATTCTTCAACTTTCACCCTTTATTGATAAACTGTCAAAATATACAAAGTTGTAACTTAGCAGTAAATTGATGAAATCTTCAAATATTAAAAATCTCTCCAATCTGTGTCCCTCTTTATATAACTCCAAAATAAACCAATGGACACTGCTCCAACTAGAAAAATTAAGTCTACAGCAAGAACTAGATTAAATTCTATTCTCACATTTCCTGTATCAACATATTCCTACTACTGATCAGAAGAATTCTTTCTACAAAAAGATTATCTCATATATAGCAACATATATAAATAAGGAGAGTTTTCAGAGTTGATTATATAAATTCAAGGGGAATAATACGATCCATACAGTGGTGGGATTCAAATATGTGAACAACTGGTTCTCTGTGTGGATGCCACTTCCAAAAGTCCGTTCTGGGCCTGGGCAACAAAAAATTAGCTACTAGTTCTGCCGAACTGATGTGAACTGGCTGAATCCCACCACTGGATCCTTACCTACCAGCCACTTGGTTATATATCCTTCCAGTATCAAAGGTTACATATATCAACAACAATGGATCTGACAAGATTCTAGTCTGGTCCAGCATAATCTCTTACATTCAAGAGCTCATATATGGGTTAATGAATGAGCAAGGTGCTCGGGGAAAAAAGTCACCAGGAAACTACATATCCTGTAGTCTTGGATGAAATTATTTTTCTAGCCTCATATTAATCAGATTTCAAAACTGGACTGATCAACTGGTAAAATTATCTGAATGGAAAGAACAAGCTCTGCATTTCTGATAAGACTTTCAACACCATCAGCCTTAGCATGTTTCTGGGCAGTTCATCTAGGTTACAACGTGATGGTATCACAGAAACATAATCACTGTGGCACTTGGATGATTGGTTTAAGAAAGTGGTAAAGGAAGAGTTTTGCTATGCCTCTAGGTAGCTAAACAATGGGTTTTAGAAAACATCTTGTATCTTCTTTAATGTTTAACTTTTATATAAAACCACAGGGAGAGACTACCTGAGATATGGATTGAAATATCACTAATATAGGTAAGACTCAACTCTTAACTTGCCTATCTCTGTTGTCCTCCATTTAATAATGGATCAGATAACCAAAAGAGACCGATCCAAATCTATTATTCTACAAATTCCATCTAACAATAACTGGTTGCATGCAAACCAATAAACAAAATAATCACTCCAAATAAGATGGTGTACACATAATGGCTATCAAATGAGTTACATCAAATTTAGTATGGAAGAATTTGCCTCTAAAGTGTCTTGGTTAGGAGTTCCCTTTGGATCCAGTTACAGAAGTGTTTTTTCTCTCTTTAAATTGATACTATATATGTGCTCATATATGAATAAATATAATTTGGCCCTTGTCCATATTTCTATAACTTTACATTATTGCAATACATTTTACATGGGCTAACTTAAGAATGGAACTATAAATTTAAATTAGGCCCCGAAGGATTTTATTATTTTCACGTGTCTTGATTAACAGTCATGAATACTTTGTCACTGGTTTTCAATGAACTATTTCAAAATAAAACTGGTATTATATGTTTAAAGCAATTATCTTTACCTGGGGCTATGGTATCTAGACAAATGTCTTCTCCTTTGCACTCCTATCCAAATGCCAAGGTCAGCTTCTAATATGAGATAAGTGGTTCATGGAGAAACAGAGGGAGAGTTCTTCCATATTTGTAAAAAGAAAATTCTTAATTAGCAATTTTAATATCACATGATAATAGGATATTAAAATAAACAGATGGGTAAAGAAGTGTAAAGCAACAGAACCAAAGAACTCTGCTTTAATGTTAATTTATAGTTTGTTTCCTGACTTTAAGCTACAGATCTCCAATTTGCAGGTAAAGGCTCTGATTTAACGAAGGTCAGAATTTCTGTGCTGAATCTAGCGTCCAAGGAAGGAACACAAAGTCAAAAACCACACCTTATGAAGTGTGGGCAACAACAACACCCACAGAATGCTTTATCAGTTCTCTCAACTCAGGTATCTCATTCCCCAACCTGCAAAGCAATGTTGGGAAACTAAGAACTTGTAACAGGATCAAAAACTATATTGCCATGATTTTGCTGTAATGTAGTTACGGGACTAAGTATTAGTCAAGCCAACTGAAATTGCATAAATTCAAGCAATCACAACTCTGGGTATGTATCATTTATTGTTTGTCCTGAAAGACAAACTTTTAAATTGCTTTTTGCAGGTTATACTTTATAATTTCAGTCTGACTCGATTTTTCACTTAAAATCTCTGTACAAACATTTTGTTGCAGAAGATGCAAACCACAGATAATGGCAGTTCACCCATCCTACTAAGCCACAGTGTTTTTAATGACAATTTCTGTAGTCCATACAATGCAAAACATTAACACTTTATTAGTGGAACTCTGGCCACATTATTTTCTCCTCAGCTTTAAAAGAAACTGAATCAGCGACTTCAGTCATGCAAGAAACAACATGGTAAATTAGTTTATTAGTTCCCCCACAAGCTATTAAGCAAAAGCTAAACAGTTTATATCATGAAATATTACATGTATACACGTTAGGTGTAACTAAAACTTTTTTTTTCATTTCAAAATAGTTGTAGTTCTGCAAATGCAACTGTGCCAAAGATAAAACTAGTACAAAATATACAGAGGCAGAAAAACAGCTACAACAGTTTCTGCTGAAAGCATTTCCATATTGCTTTGAAAGGCTGAAAATATTTTTTTTCTGGGTGGATTAAGACTGAAAAACAAATGGAGACAATCATTAACAAAAACAAAGATAATCATAAAATGGGCACCTTCCAGCTGTCCCTATGCATTCTTATCTTCTTAAACAGGGACTATACGAAATTGTTCTCAAGAACTCCAAAACAAAACATACATATAACATAGCACAGCCCAGTTCTAAGTTTTATTACTTTTTCTGAAGACTTTTACCACAATTTTATAGAGTAAACAAATTAGACTTGTAATTCTGAAGGATTTAGAACATACATAACCACCGGGTAAAGTAAGTATCAATGTGTACAAAAAACAGTTTCTCACATGTCTTGGGCAACACCTCCGTCTCCATAACACAAAATGAATCTATCCATTTAATTTCTAACCTGCAATAAGAATGCCACATGGCAGCAAGTTAAATACGTTACATTGGCAGCTTAAAATGATGGGGCCTTCAGTTCCATTGAGAACTAAGAGGATATTCACAATCCAGTACAATACAAACTGGAAAAATGAGGTTGTTGTTCCCCTCTATGCCTGTGAATCACATCTGAATCTCTTCTCCACTGACAAGCTCTACAAGCATCAATGTGGAATTTCATTTTTCAGATTAGCATATTAGTCATTTTAAAAATGTTGCAACTTACCATACCAAGCATATAATGGCAACAGATTCTACCTCAGTGAACACTATATCAATCTGGAGTTCAAAAGCGCATAGCATCATTTTCACACTGACACAACCCATTTCATGGGGGGGGGGGATAAAGCAATGGTGATATTGGACCACAGTATGGAACTCTGTATACTGGACCACAGTATGTAAAGTCAATAGCATAGACCCAAAGGTGCTTTTTTTCAGGAGGCAACTGGACTTTCTTGTGTTTCTTTTGAAGACATTTCACTTCTCATCCAAGGAGCTTTTTCAGCTCTGACTAGATGGTGGGGAGTGGAAGTCATAGTAGTCAGAGCTGAAGAAGCTTCTTGGATGAGAAGTGAAACATCTTTAAAAGAAACACTAGGAAGTCCAGTTGCCTCCTGAAAAAGCACCTTTGGGACAACCGTAACTAGATGATTGAGAACCTCCATAGACTTAAATTAATAGCATAGGCTACTAGTCAGCTGGATTTTTGTAATGAGTAGCTCTATGCGTATCTATGCATTATCCAACATTTGAGAGAAGAGAAATAACAACAGGTGGGTACTTTTAAGTTTATATTATTTTATATAACAGTGAATCATATAAAATGCACATACATCTCCAGAGTTGACAACATGGGAGCACCTAAGAGGGACAAGGACAGTTCAGCATTCCATCTGTACTAAAAAATCTCACTAAAGCTCACTGTGCATGCAGTATACCTATCTACTAAACTGATAATGATATGTTAAAGAGAATTTACCTAAGTGGTTTCCCAACTTATTTTTGCAACAAAAATATACTAAAACTTTGAATATATTCTTAGACAAAAAGAAATTGTTAGGATTAAATAGAGGAAAATATCATTGCACAATTCTGAATCAAAACATTACTCTTTTCTATTCATTCCCTTTTATCTCTTATGTATCAGGATTAGAAACTGCAAGACTTTATTAAACCTCAGTTTCCTACTATGTATGTGCTGAGAAATTAGATCTTAGTTTCTACCTTTATTTATAATCAGAAATCAAGCCACAATTCCTACTTTAACTATACCAAGAATCTGTGGTTTAACAATCCAGATTTTTTTTCCTATCGTGTAATAATAAAGAAAGAGTAAGGAAATGTTAAACATAATTCTCATTATTTAATACTCCCATGGTTTCATTCATTTCATTTCATTTATTAAATTTGTATACCGCCCTTCTCCCGAAGGACTCAGGGCGCTAAACAGGGCATATATAAATAGAAAATACAAAAATTAAAAGAGAATTAAATAATTGCCCAGATAAAACAGTAACAATATAAAAACCCATTAAAAACCCTAACATCCCCCATCAGGCCAGGCCAGCTTGTTCAAATAAATGGGTCTTCAGACCGCGCCGGAAGGAGCGAAGGTCTGGTGCCGTCCGGAGCTCAACCAGCAGTTGGTTCCATAAAGCCGGAGCGCCCACAGAGAAGGCCCTCCCCCTGGGGGCCACCAGCCGACATTCTCTGACTGGAGGCACCCTGAGGAGGCCCTCTCTGTGGGAACGCACAGGGCGGAGGGAAGTTGACGCCGGCAGCAGGTGGTCCCCGAGGTACTCCGGACCCATGCCATGTAAGGACTTAAAGACCATAACCAAAACCTTAAATCTCACCCGGTTAATAAAGATCATTCTCAACTGTGTGGATTTTTTTTTACTTTTAATCAGAGTACTTCAAAAAATGTGGTATAAACTCAGCTAGACAAGGCAATTTATAGCAAAGCCATTGGAACTCTTTCCTGCTAGATTTTTCTGAGTTATAACTAAGAACCTCCAGCCATCAGAGCCAAAAATTAAGAATGCAGAGAGTTGTGTTCAGAAATAGGGCAGGGTTTTTTCTCCAGACTCAAGTATTCAGATGCTCTTCTTCACAGCACAATGCAATACAAATACTAAAACAGCAGAATGCTGTAAAATATCCATGTTTAAAACTATATAATTCACTGCCATTAAAGCTAACAGAAAAGCAGTAGAAGAGAGAAGAAAACTATTCCAATCTAGATCCAGACATCAAAAATCAAGCAAGTAGTTAAGAAATGCCCATTCCTGGGCAACAGTACAGAAGGACCAGTAACAAATATGACAAATTGTAGAGACGGATGCATGCAGCTCTGAGTTAACAAGATTTTGGGGTGAGGGGAATTGAAAGAGAAGTTCCCTAATCACGCAAAAATTAAGAGCACAAAAATTTCTGAGACAAACTGATTGCATTACTGTCTTACCTTACCAATCTATCAGATCCATGTGCGGTATAATGCTAATTCAATCTCTTTAGAAACTGTTGCATTGAATGCACTGTGAAGCAGAGTTAGGAGGAAAAAATCACATTACAACAATTTATAGTCAGGAAAACAAAGAGTTATAGAATGGTAAATAGCAGGATAATTTACCGCCTATATAGAGACAAAAGTCCAGCACATCAGGGAAAATAGTTTAATCTAGACTAAACAGAAGGAATATTCATGTATGTAATTTAGCTACCTACAGTTTGAAATATTACAGTTCTGGGAAGGATTTTTACTATATAACCCTACGAACTTTGGAACCCAAGGTCTTTTATTGTTGCTCTAACTAAAATCAGGCTCTTGCCCAAAACATATGCATGCACATAATTGTTTGTTAAGGTTTTTAAGTATCATAAAGTCGTCACCTTACCATGGCATTAGAATAGCCTGAACCGGTACTGAATAATTATTAATTAAATGTATTTTAACAAAGTACTGCAAGAAAACCCCAAGACACCACCAGTTTACCAGTCACTCATACCCCCAACTTTTAATTGTAGCTACCAAAAACTATATATTTTTCTGCATTCCAAAAATTTTATTAGTTTAGAATATACGATACAATGAAAATACAAAAGTAAATAGCAGGAAAGATAGGGAAGGGGAAAGGGAGTAGAGAAGTGAGGTAAAGGAGAGGGGGAAAAAGGCATTGACCTCTGACTTCCTTTGGTGCAGTAAAGTAGAATATCAACAACAAACCTCAACTTTTTACTTTTACAAAATAATATAAACTAGCCATTTTGATAACATCAAGTCTATCTAATTGGTAAAATCCAAAATCAAAATTTCATTTTTTTTCCATCTTAAGCAAAAAGTCTAGAAGCGGTTTCCACATAACAGTAAAAGTATTCGTATTCTTTTCTTTAATCAGTACAGTCATTTTGTTCCTTCACAATTCTCCCTTCCAATTTCTTTTATGGACAAAGTTTCTCAAAGTTTTCACAGATATGTTCCCCCACCCCCACCCCAAGGAATAGCTCTACAACCCCCATGGATACAGTTAGTCCTTCAGAACAAAAACCAGGGTGGTGGTAAAAACAATAAGTTCTTGATAGACTTAGTACCTGACCTGTAAAAACATGACAAGCCTAAAAACGTCTGATATCGAAAGGGCAAAAACCTTTATTTCTGATGACACATTGTCAAGACAAATGTTGTTCACAGAAAGTCACACACGTACATACACTACAAATGATAATTAAAATAGAGAGAATAGCCATGGCATCCTCTTTTTCCATTTCTTTCCACATAGGGGTTAGATGCAAACTTGGTGATATCATAGAATCAAAACATACACGTATCTGTATTCAGACATCCTTACATACACATAGATAATAAGTGGCTTTTCACTCTGAATATTACATTTTGCAATTTTCTTTGAAAGAAAGCAGGCACAAGGGACTTAGAATTTATATCCAAATGTAATACAAGCATGTCGAAAAGACTTTCATCAGTTGTATTTTATTCCTGCTTTGTGATCTTTCAAAATTGATAAAAATAAGCTTCCTGTTTTCCACTGGGAAAGCTCCCCCTGAGCAGGTGCACTGTTCGCTGCTAAATGCAGATTAAAATAGAGAATCTAGAACATCTCGACTAACTCTTGTCCTCAGAATACAATACTAGTGGTACTTTGTTTGAAAAGGAGTTGTGCAATATAACAGATATACAGGTAGTCTTCAATTTACAATCACTCATTAAGTGAACCAAGTTACAATGGCACTAAAAAGTGATTTACAATCAGTCCTCACACTTACATGCCAATGGTCATGTGATCTTGGTCTCTTCATACATTATCTTTAGTGAAGCATGCAAACCAGCCTTTGCATTTCTTGCATCAGGTAAGGAGAACACATTTTTCTCCTTCTGTCCTGGCCACTTTTTACAGAGGCACAATTGGGAGCTTTTTCACAAACTGCATCACTGTCTGGTTTGGTGGTAGCAGTGCCTCAACTAGAAGGTCCATACAGAGAATGGTAAGGAGAGCTGAGAAGAGTATAGGAAGCTCCCTTCCCCTTACTCAGGATACTGCTTGTAAGTACTATGTGCTTAGATCTCAGAGAATTGTTAGAGACCCCACACATCTACTTCATGGTCTGTTTCTGTTGGTCCTCGCTGGGAGGAGGTTTCAGAACTACTAGATTCTGTAACATCTTTGTTCCTTATGCCATTCGTCTTGTAAATCTGTAGGATTCTTCTGTTTTTCCGCCATGTATATGTATACATTAGAACTAGACTGTGATGTTTCTCTGTGTCATATATGTGTGTGTATGTGGGTATATGCATAATGGGTTGTTGTTGTTTTTTGGAGAGCTGAATGCAATGAAATTTCATCTTTAATATATGCTGATTAGCATACATTTAAAGTAAAGTGACAATAAAGTTTTTATTCTATTCTAACAAAATTTGGACACTTGACAACTGGCATGCATTTACCATGATTTCAGGGTCTCAAGGTCACGTGATCGCCATTTGCAACCTTCCCAGCCAGCTTCTGACAAGCAAGGTCAATGAGGGGAGCCAGTTCTGCTTAAGAACCACACGATTCAGGGATTCACTTAACAACTATGGCAAAAAGATTGCAAAATTGGCATGACTCACCTAACCACCTTGCTTGTAAGTTTGTAAGCAGAGGACTACCTGTATAAAGGTCTTCTGCAGCTTCCAAATAAACTGTATCACCAAGTCTTTAACCTCTTGTCACTGCCAAGGAAACCAACTAAATGTCAAGCTTGAAAAAAGGAGAAACTGATGGAAATATGTTTACTTTTTCTGTAAACCTGATAAAAGGAGAAAAGACTACAAGATAAACAATTATAGCTAAAAGCCAAAATTATATAATATAGGATGATTTTGCACTAGCTCTGCTCTAAATAGTGGCTTGGCTGACCATTGATAAGGTTTGCAATATCACAGGTGCAGTCATTTACCGTACAGGATAGTATTACTGCACATTTTGAATTTATATGGCTAATGATTATTCCTTCCAGAAATAAAATCATTCCTTCCAGAAATAAAATCATTCCTTCCAGAAATAAAATCAGTTTACTCTGAGCAATTTATAACATCGTTGAAGGCACTCTGCCACTGAGTTTTCTACTTTAAAAACTTACGGGACATTGACTTCTCTTGTTCATCAGAATGAGCTTTTTTCTGCAGATATTCAGAGAATATAGCCCAGGAAATTTTATCTGGGTACCTAATGACTGAAGGATACTAATTCCCACATTATGGTTATTTTTACGATTTTACAGTATCTATGAACATCCAACAGTAAGTCAAAGCTGAGAGCAAGTAAAATAATCATCCTCTTTTCTAGATATGAAATGAGCTGATGGAATGCTAAAGTAATTTTCTTTTCAAAGGGATGTATATATTCTGCATAGCAAAGAAACAGAGATTGGAATTGTTTCAAAAGAATTCTGCATCAGTCATTGAAACTGGGCCTGATATTGAATTTACCAGTGACACTCAGATAAATTCTCTAGGTAACTTTTCACATGGGTCATACACAATGCTATTCCACAAACCATATGCCACATACTTTTTTTTAATATCTGAATCTAAGGTAACAAATCAGAATTTAATTTGGGAACAAATCCTAATCTAAACTAAATCCTGAAACGCTAGCTTAAGCTTTTCACACCTGAAACTCTGAATCCTACATTACTCTTGGCTTATTTTTAAGTAAGTCAGCTCTCTGTCAGTCCAAAAGTGCAAGGCAGGAGTAGATTTAAAAGGTATTATTTCTCAGGTTAAATTTTACTTTCTTGCATTTTCCCCCCAACTTTTCTTTGATAACAACTGTGTCTGTGCCTCGGTTTTCTCCGAGTTGAAAGCAGAAGAGAAGAATTGATCACTAAAGGCAAATCATGTATCTGCTTCCCCAGACTACAAAAAAAAATATCAATGTCACAAAAGGAAAACTTGCAAAACTCAGAAAAACACACATGGGCAAAATACATACATAATATAGAAATTCATAGCTATACCACCAAACCCACACAAATACAAAATAACAAAAGGAATACAAACGAACAAGATGTAAACTTTACATTTCCCAGGGGGAAAAAATTCACACCAACACTCCACCTCAAAGAACATAGGAAGATATACTGCACAAAAACAAAAGCAACAAGAATATCCAATGTTGTTTCTAAATGGCACAAACACATATTTTTCAAAAAGAAAATAGTCTATAAAAACCCAAGAGCCCAGACTCATATACATTTTAAAAAATCTGCACTCATAAAGAACTGCAATAAATACATACGCAAAATATATAAATCTTTCTCTCAAGCAAGCATATAGGAAAACTCCGCCATTATTATGAGGATGTTTGGGAGATCATAGTCTAATGATATTGGGAAAAGACATCAATGGAAAAAAGGCTGAGAATTGGACGAACAGCCTATGGAATGATTAAAAAGTCAAACAAGCCATGATTATTTTGCTCTTCTGCATGACTGTAGATTGTCCAGAGAACAGCAATAAAAACAAATCTTTCACCTACCATACTGCATGAATGTAGCTTCCATCTCAATTCTACATTCATTTATTGGGGAAATAATCTGCCATAGATATCAGTAAAACAAAACAAAACATACTATAATAAAAAGTTCTATGTTCAAAGATCAATGAAAATAGAAATTCACAAATGTAAGTACTTCGTTTATAACATAAAAGTGAAACAATCAAGTGCAAAATAAACAGAAGGGGATATGGATCCATTTGAAATCAAGAAGGCAAACAGAGGTTGTTGGGTTTTTTTTAAAAATTTTAATTGAGAGTTTGAAGAGACAGAAATTATTTATTCTGCCAAAGATAACTTGGAGGATTTACATGACATGAAGTTATGTGGGATGCTTTGAAAGTAAATACATATTTATTACCAAAGGATAATTTTATCAAAATAAACAAGAAAGTAGGTAAGAAAGCTATTTCACTGAGTAAAATCTTGCGAAGAGTTTCTGTTCGCCACAAAAAAAGAGAAGCTTTTGTCCATTAAAAATTATATGCAACATCAGAAATAAAAATAGGTGGGGGAAAAGTCATGGATGTAATTTATTAAAGAATTTTAAAATCAGAACTTTAAAAAGCAGTCCATGCTCCTCTGACCTCTTAAAAATCCCGTTATAAAACTGAACATTACAAGGTTCAAACAAGACTGTTTGCAATCACTATGTCAATTGGTCTAACTAAAAGTACAGATATGATCTAAATGTACCACTTTAAACTTTTTTCTAGGTGTTTTGCTTTGCTTTCAAGTGACTACATATTTTTGTTATTTTTCCTCATAGTTCTCCATCCTGCAGTGCCAACTTTTCCCTTCTATTTACTGAAGAAGTCAGCCAGCTTTTTTCTTTCTTTTTTTTCCCTTGAAGGAAGAGGAAAGAGTCTGTTAAGTTCTGCTCGCTAAGAAAATAACTTGGCATTATGAACTGCCATACCCCTTCTGATTAATATATCCACCCTTGTAATAAACAAAGGCAAAGAGGAAAACCAGGGCACTGTTCATTAGTGAGCAGACCCAACCTGCCAGACCCTGTAGCCAAAGTCTTAAGCCAATAGAACTGATTTTGGGGAAGGAGAAAGGGACTTGCACAATTAAATATTTATTATTGCTGTAAATATTTGGTACTGGCAACAATTTGTCTTCCACTGGCTGCCAAGGACCACTATTGAGAAACTTAAGCAACCCTTGACAAACAAATGTGAAGCAATTACAAGATACAAAGGAAAACACTTTTTAAAACAGCAGTGATGTGGTGGTAGATTTGGACACTTCCAGTAATTGTAACAAGATGGTAGGGGGGTAATACCAGATCTCTATATAACTAGTCCTCTATCAGCATATGGTATAGAATGAGGAAAAGACTAAAAATGAAAAAAAAATTCTAATGTCAGGCTAAGTTGGGAAAGCCATACTGGATCTCAGGGCTCTTCTGAATTATTTTTATTAAACTGAAATTACTTTCAAAAACTATATTTTATGGCTAGTTGGATTAAGTTTTCCCTCCTGTTTTAATTAGAAGCAATTTATGTCAAATATTGTACCACTCTAGAGACCACACTGGAATTAGAACCAATCATTGGAATTTCTTAATGGTACTATTTCTATTGCCCTGACTAGTCAAAGGACAAGCAACTTCAGCCTAAGTTGAAATAAGATTATTTCTTAACTCCAATTGATTAAGGTTGTTAAGAAATTGATGATCTGGTCAGATTGCAGAATAATTGCTACAAATAAACGCTAAATATTAAGTTTCTCTCACTTGATATTTAGCATTATCCTTTTCTAATCTATATCTTACATATAGGGACCTAAACTGCTTCCCAAATTCAGTCAATCTTTTCCCATGTAAAACGTAATGCTTCATACCTTAAATCAGTTTGATACAACTGAGCTATACAAAGAGATTTGTGAGAAGCAACCTAGAACTAAGGAGAAATTTCCTGACAGTTAGAACAGTTAATCAGTGGAAAAACTTGCCTCCAGAAATTGTAAATGCTCAAACACTGGAAGTTTTTAAAAACAGATTGGACAACCATTTGTCTGAAATGGTATAGGGTTTCCTGCCAGAGCAGGGGGTTAAACTAGAAGACCTTCAAGGTCCCTTTCAACTCTGTTATTCTGTTCTGTTATTCTGTTAGATGTTACAAAGCAGCCTTCACCAATTCAGCACTTTCAGATGTATTCAGGCCAACTTTTAAGAACCTGCAATCAGCAATAATATTGGAACAGCAAATACATAAGAGGGAATCAGTCTTAGGAACAGACATACTTGAAACAAGTTTAGATCTACTAGAAGACTTAGAACTCCAATTTATCTGCAACAAATCAGGTTTTTAACTCCATTTAGCACCCAAAGGCCTTTTTTTATCTACCATAGCATGTGAAATTTAAAATGGTTTGAGGCCACTAGGAGTGGACTTCCATACATTGACTAAGAGTTCACTTTGGTTTTGGTACTGCAATAAATCCTAAATTCAGAATATACTCAGAGACACCTTTTTTAGTTTTAAGTATATATTATACCAGAATCTGGTGGATATGTCTTGACATTTTTGCAATAAATACAATATTGGCCTACCTGGATATAAGGTACTATATTGCTATGAATGCTTATTGTAAGTTAAGATGTAGAAGCTTTCCTTCCATCACATCCATAAAGGCATACTTCCTACATTAAAAAAGTTAGCTGTTCCCATGCCATGCTCACAGCTGAAATTCTGTAATTTCATTTTGTAGAACTAAAGAATCTACAGTACTATTTTCCATTTCCCCTTTTTAGTAATTTCCATATTAGAATCAGAGAAATACCGGTACCTTTCCTTCACACACCCCAACAACATCAAGCTTCGTTTACTGTATCCAGGGAACTGCACATTTTACAAAAGTTCTTCTAAAAGATCTATTCCATCTTCAAGGACTTCCTTGCCATTCTGGCCATAAACTAAGATTACCATTTTCTTTTAATGAAACCAGAAAATTCTAAATCCAGCAATTAAATACATGTTGGAATTAAATATACCTGGAATTTAGTCACTATTAAAGATTCACTGCTTTTAAGATAATATAAGCTTTTAAAATAGATATCTTTAAAAAGTATATAGGAAAACATACAATGTTAAAAGGGACATACAGTCTTCTATTTTCAATTTTATTGTAAACAAATCCCATAATTCCTTAAGCAATACAACATAAGATGTGCTCATGGGATCAGATTACAGATTCATATTTGTAGTTAATTCTTCACCAAAATTAGCCCTCTTATCAGCCTCAAAAAATAGTTTGTACCATCCAACAAAGTTGCAGCTTGGCATTCAAATTTCAACCCAAGCTAAAAACAGTCATCATGCATGCCAAATCTCCTGCAACAATGCTTGTGAAAATCAACCCTTTATTATTCTAGCGCTGCCTGGAACTATGGAAGTAATTCAGCCACACTCTTTTTTCCCCTGCCTTTTCTTTCTTAAACTTGTTTGAACGGGACCATGTGGGATTGAAGCAAGGTCCTAGGTTCCTGGGTGTTCATTCTGGACTTTTAAAAAGGAATAGGCAGTGCCTACCTCCATCTGCAGAGATGGATAAATTCCCTAAAACTGCTTTGTTCACTCCTGCATGTGTGAGTCATTACACAAACAGTTTCCGTTTGAAAGGATCAAATACCGCCAGATAAATCCAGAAACATGTTCGCTCCTATCCTGCCCTCAAGGAACACACTATACACATGCTCTGTAGCCTAACACCACATATGCACATGGATCATTTTATCTTTTTAATGTACCATGCTTTATGCATTCCCCTATACACTTCGGTTCTATCTTTTTATGCAGGTAAGTAGCAGTTTCTTCTAAATTTCACCAAGCTGCTATAGCCAAGATACTGTACAGATGAAGAGTCCGCAATCTGCACATTTGAAAAATAACATTTGAGTCTCTGGGTATGCAGACTTAATCACTATGTAAATAGTGCACACTACAGTTCCCATTCTTCATAATTTGTAAGATTCTTCCTTACTACATATCTATTTCATGAACTACTCTTACTAAGTCACTTTGGAACAAATTCTTCCCTGTTTGCTACCCTGAATGTGCCAGCTCCCATCCTAACGTGTGTGATGTTAGATGTACAGTCATGCCAGTAAGTTAGAATAAAAAGCTTACCAAATATATCAAAAGACTGTGCCTTTTCTCCTTCTGCTCAAAACCTTAGAAGTTTATGTTTCTGTAAATGCCTATAGTTTTTAAATGGATCTAAGTTTTAAGATAGTTAAAAATACAGCTAGAAGATTTGTAATAATTCCAAAAGGAAAGCAGAAATTGTCATATTTTTCCATTTTTTACTGTACATTTTCTCACTGAAGGATAATAAGGAGGCTCAAAGAAAATGGGAATAAAAGGATTTGATCCTGTCTCATTCCAAAGACACAAAGGATATAAAACAAATGCAGACTATTTGGTGATAAACATATCTGTAAAGGCAATTCAGCAGAGCATGTTATGGAATACAATTTTTTTTAAAAAAAAATCTAGTAATAGTGCTCACAGCACAATCCAAGAATCCTACTGACCTGATGTACTTGCATTTTATCTTCAATAATAATTCTTCTATATAGAATAAACAAAATGAGAAATCAGGTTTGTGCGATGAATCACTGCTCTATGAATCTTAGTTCACCCTAAGCAACTATATTTTCAAAGGCACAATTACACTTTTAAATGTTTTCTTCTTCCTTATTTTGGCTATTTAAATTGTTCCATGCATATCCTAATTTTAAGAACAGTTAAATAGATGGAAATTTAATAATAATCAGTCGTTTACGTACATAATACATGTTAAGAATTTATAAAAAAAATTCAGATCAATATGTATCTACTACATTCTTGATTAAATTTCTTGAAAATCCTTTGTACATAAGATCTTACTTTTTTAAAAAAAAAAAGATACATTATTTTAAATTTCATGTGCAAACTATATACCCCAGGTCTAAAACTGCTCTGTGGGAAAAACAAAGTCAAATAAGAAAAGTAACATTTCTAATTTAAAAGCAAAAGAAATACTTCAAAAGCTTTTGATTACTATGGAAAACTGTTTATAGCTAGTAAAGGAGCTTTTAAGGATCAAGAATCAGAAAACATAACTAAGACAAATCAGAAAGAATGGCTAAGAATACCTGGCAAATTCGAAGCATAGCCATGAAACCTGAAATTAGCAAATTTAAAAAATTTAAAATAAACTTTTACAATAAGTTTATTTTAGAATACACTTACATATTACTCACATTTCCCAGAAGAAAGATTTTTTAGTTCTCACTTAACTTTAAATCATCATTCCTACCTATCAAACATTTGGGAGGTGTGCTATAACCTGCAGTGCAGCAATTACTCACAGAGTAAGGAGGAAATCACTCAGCCCTGGAGGCAAGTGAAGTAGCCAAGTTTGAAAGGTGGCATCCTGTTCTATCCAAGAGTACAACAATGCCGAATGGAGAATAATTAAATCAAAATGGGCAACACTGGGATTTGAAGTTGCCAATAAATAATGCTAAAAATGTTTGCTACCCAATTTAAGATACCTCAGATAAAACAATGTACTTTTGCAATCAAAAGTGACCTTCTCCATAAGGTATTAATAAAGTAACCTATTTCTACCTTAAAGTTTTATTATTAAGAGCCTGCAATGAATGTCTTGCAGAACTTCAAAATCAAGTATCTCTGTAAGATTAAGTTGCTCTCTTAAAGCACAGATGTGCAATCATAGGGAGAGAAAATGCCTTGCTTAGTAAGAAACACACGTGCTACCAGGGAAGGAAGATTTGAAGAAGCAAATTCTCTCTCTCCCTCTCCCTCCCCCCCTCCTCTTCAACTTTTTGAGGGGGGAAAAAAACCTTGCTTGCTGTGGTAGGGGTCAGGTAAAAATCTACACAATTCCTTTCTTTCTAAAGAGACTCACAGGATAATAAATAAATAACTAGCACACATGAGTAATCTACGTGTGCTCCTTTCCCACATTCAGTCTTCTGTAACATATAGGTTAAAAATTTTCCACTACCATACTTCTGAAATATAAACAAAGATTTGATTTAAACTATCACATACACACTTGCCTGGAAGCAAGCTCCATTAAACATAATGAGATTAATTTCTGAGTAAGTATGCATAGGATCGGACCATAATTCCTCTTAAAAGTAAAATACAACAACATCTCTTTTTTTCCAATCTTCTTCTCCACATATAACAGAAACATATTTTCAGCTTCTCCCCGCCACACACCCCCTTTTCCAACCCCACAGCAAGACACACACAAACATTATCAGATTCAAAAGCATCCCTTGTGCCATGAGAAAAGAAATGCTCCTAGGCTTCTTTGGGCAAAAACTTCACAACTGACTGCACATAGTTCCCGGCTTGGTTATTAGAAACGAAAAAGAGAAAGCGCCTGAAGTGTTTATTTTATTTGCTCTTTGCTTTATAGATTTTTTTTTTTTTTGGTCTTAAGAAATCCCTCTTTCTATACGGAAAATCTGAGTTAGGAATACACCGAAATTCTTCTCTGTTCTTGATTTTAATCTCCTCTAATAAAGGAACAATAAATGGAAATGTTAATTATTAAATCTAAATCGATATGCTTAGACCTAAACTACTCATCTAAACTATTTTCTCGTTGATATCCTTTAGTCCTAAATGCAGTCTTTCTTATTCTAATTTTAAACTGTGTGACATTAGGATAACAGGGCGCTCAGCATCTTTATGGTTTAAAAAGTTATCAGTTTGAGAAGAAAGGAATTCAATGCCTATTTTCTAGTTTTCTAACAATATTGCACAATGGAACTAAGACATCCTTATCCCTACTTTATGTCTCATATTCTGAAGTTCTATGCTCAATGAACTTTTCTTTTTTATAATGCATAAATGAATAGATTACCTAGGATTTTGATTATAATTTGCACTGCAAAGTTGTTCCCAAATTAATATGAAAGGTAAAACTGTTGGTTTTAGGAAATTATTTTTACAAACCTATTCTCCGCACATTTCAGATTTACATATAAATTATACACAGTCACACATACCAAATATTCACTCAGTTCAAAGGACTCAGTTGAACTTTGAATAACTTTCTAAGAAATCTCCAAATGAATGACTTTTAATACACTCATTCCGAAATGAGAAAAAATAATTTTCTTAATCACTTTTCTGCTTATTTGTTTGGTTTGCACAATAAGTATCTGATTCAGATTGCTTTCTGCCCAGTTTCATAGAATCTGCCTGTGGTTGTTTTTTTACTAATTCAGAATGGAAAAGAATAAATATTTTAAAATCAAATTATCTGAGGATCACTTAACTTTAGATTTTAGTTTTACTTTAAAACACAATAAAAATTAAGACTACAGTGCTTCTTCATTGTAGCATTGTCATATTTTATACCATTTAGAAGTTACTCAATGGATTTTACTTCTATATGGACCGGTATATAGTTATTAAATAAAGTTAATTTTGTATGAACTTTCTCAATAGAGTGGTTGATGCTGTTGCCAGCTAACATATGCAACTGATGAGTTCTATTGGCTGAAGTGTTAACATCATACACTATCAATTTCATACAAAATGGCCTATTAGTGGAACAACTCCCTTTCTTGTAACAGTACATCTGGATAATATTCTATATTATTTCAAGCAACATTTCTATTTCTTGTCCCTACCCCCACATTCAATATCTGAAAATATTAAAGTTCCAATCTAGAGCTAAAAAGTGGAATTATCTATAGTAGAAGACTGTCTTATAAACTTTACCTTCAAGAGACAAATGCAATTTTTGGCTGCAGTACATATTTTAAGTCATCAATGGACTCTGGAAAGAGATCTATAAATTAAGGGCTTAGAGCTAACCTGAGGGTGTCCAACACACTTCTCTTAATACTGCACTTAAAAAGAATATAATGCCTATTCCTATTTATGCAACATATTATGAATTTGAGGAAAATGTGCTTAAACAGCTTTAAACATATGAAATTCAAGAGAAAGTGTTTGTTCCAGGTGCATACTAAAAATGGAAGATGCCAACATTAATTCTTACCAAAGAAAAAAAATGCACTTATTGTATTTAAACTAATCTGCCTTACAAAACTTTGTATAGGGGTGGTGTAAACATATGTGTAGAAGAACTAGGGGGGAAAAATCTGAACTTTAGTAATATGGGCAGGAAATAGATCTTAAAACTATTTGCCCCTATTGTGGGAAAATGAATATTATAAAAATTGACTAATACATTTCACAAATCCATGCAAACTAAAATTCTTTCAATAGCTTGCTTAAAACTTCTCAGTTGCCCAAAGAAACATGAAAATAGGAGATACTGACTGAGGTTTTACTGGGCTAGTCAGCAAACTAAACATCCAATCTGAAGCAATTGTAGTAAAATTGTCCATTTGAGATTCCGTTTAATAATGAAATTTTGCTTTTCAAGATTTTTTTTAAATTAGGAGACATCTCAGTTGATGCTCTAAGCAATGTTATTTAAAGTGCCCCTCTGTCTGCTATTTAAGTTTTAATCAACTATGGGGTTTACAATATAGATATTTCTATCGTTTTGTTCTTCTATTCATTTATGGAAGTCACTTCTTTCTCTTTAGAAAGAATTAGAACTAGCATACTATATTAGGGATAATCACATATCCAGTAGCTTCCCTGATACTTTTAGCCTAAACTAACATTTCTAGTCATAGGTAACATTAAAAAGAAGGAAAGCCAACAAGAAAATGCCACGCTAACTGATGGAGCTTCTTTGACAGTGTTATATTCTGTGCAATAAAAATGTATGTAAAACAAAACCTCCTTTAAAGTCACACTAAAAGGAAATGTTCTTTTTGTAACTCTCATTCCACTTACCCTTTCAAAAAAAGACCCATTAATTAAAAAAAAATATTTATAATAAAATCATTTAAATTTTATCCCAACTGAGGCATTTTGTAGCTAATGTTTTTCTACCATCCCAACGTTTTACAATCCCGGAGAACAAACTCAAAAGCTGGAGGATTTGTTTTGTTTTTGTTTTTGTGTTTTGTTTTTGTGTTTTTGCTAGGCAAGAATTTGATCCGAGTTACTTGCCAGAAAAGTTCCTCCATAAAGTGAAGTTGAGGGTGGGGGGGGGAGGTGGGGGGGAGCGGGAATCAGCCGTCCCGATCCGAAGCTTTCCCTCTCCCTCCCCTCCCCCACCCTGGTGTGTACTCAAGGCGGCCATAAACGCGAAAACCTTGGAGTCAACCCGTCCTGTCAATCACAATAAATTGTAATTCACAGACACACTTACCGAACTGATTGATCTGGAGAAACCCCAAAGCGGTTTTGCAACATCTTCTCCCCACCCCTCGCCACATTCACAAAGACAGAACAGCCAAATACACACACAAACACACACACACACACACAAGCCGCTTCTTCACTTCCCCCCCCCCCCTACAAGCAAGATCCTCCTATCTCTGCCTCCTCTCCTCACCATCGCCGCCCCCGCCCCCGAACAAAGAGGAAGCCTTCCAGCGTGCCACTTCGTCGCCGGCCGATGCCCCATCCATCCTGGGGCTCCGCACCCCTGAACCCCCCCCCCCGCTCGGCAAAACCCCGGCCGAAAAAGTTGCCTCCGTCAGAACCTCCCTTTGTCTCTCGCTCGCTCGCTTCGGGTCCCGGGTGCCCCGAACTTTCACGCGCTTCCTTGGCGAAAAATCAGCCGCCGAGAAATCCAAAGCAAAGACCCGGAGCGGCGGGGCAGCTGCCGCTTTCCAAGTGGCTTCACGCCGCCGCTTCTCTTCTTCCCCCCCCCCCCAAAAAAAAACACACCCTCCCGCGACATTCTGGAAGGGTTTTTCCTTGCTTCCTCCTGCGGACACTGCAAGGAAAGACGGGGGGGGGGGGCGCCGGGAGACGGAACCGACCAAGCAGAAATCTCAGCCTCCCCTGACACCTGTTTTCCAAAACACCGGCGGGGGTGGGGGGGGTGGGAAAGAGAGAGAAAGGACAACAGCTCGGCCCGTTGAGCAACTTTTACGGGTTTCCCCCCCCCCCTGGCGCAAATATTCTGGGTAATTTCTCGAGACTTTCAAGCGAAAACGAGTCCTTTCGGCAAAGGGGAGAAAGAAAGGAAAAGGAAAAAAACACAAAAAAAGAGGAAGGAACTACAAAAGGTCCTTCGCCTGGATTCAAAAGTCAAGCAACAACGAAAGTTGAAGAGAAAGGGAGAGTTGTGGGGGGTGGGGGGGGCGCTAGGGTTGCTAAGAAATCCCACCAACCTGTTTTTGGATCTTACGGCGCCCGGAATCGAGACTCAACTTTTAACACCCCCCCACTCGGCGCATGTGGCTGCCTCTTTCTTGCCGTCTTGCCGCCGCCGCCGCCGCCTCCTCCTCCTCCAGCTTCGTCCCTTGCGGTGCAGAAATGCCCGAGATCCCCCAAAGTTAAACACCTCAGAGACAAAGAGAGGAGAGGGGGGGTGGAGAGAGAAAGAGGCCGAGAGAGAGAGAAAAGAAAGCTCTAACACAGTTCGGGCATGGTCATACTTTTCTCCTGCTCAAGCTTTGGCTGTTTTCTTCTCTCGTATCGTAGTGGGGAGGGGGGGGACCGCCTGTTTCTTCCTTCTTCTCTTCCGTTTTCCTCAATGGAAGTCTCAAGGGGGGGGGGAGAGTCAATCTCTATGCCTTGGGTCCCTCCTCTCTCTCTGTCCCATTCAGACGGGGAGATCAGCGTCTAATCACAGGGGTTGTGTCTGTACTGGAGATGTGACTTGAGAGCTTGGAAGGGAGGGGTGGGAGAGCGAGTTACTTCCAGTTTTACCATAATTCCTCTAAAGCAGGTGCAGCTCGTTTTTCAAGCCCACGGGTCCTGAATAGAAGAGGAAGCCACGGCGAGGGAGAGATAAAAGAGGTGAATGAGAGGGGAAGGGACGCTATTGAAGCCAAGAGGAGTTAAAGGAAACGAGGCCTCTCTTGCGATCTGTCAAGTCACTTTGGGGCCTTTTCTTTCAGTACCTGAGCGGGCTGCTATTTCTCCGTGCTGCTGAATATAGCGAAGGCGATCTGTACTTGCTCTCTTTGGCTTTTCTCCTTGCTTTGTTACTCTCTACTTATGAGTGGCCACTGTGATAAATTAATCCCTAAAAGAATGCAGATATTGAGGTTGTAGTTTGTGAAATGGCCTGTGGCGTGATTGTGTCCTTAGCTGATCAATTTTAACCAAGCACTTCACTGTATACAATTTATTCTGTTTAACAAACCTGCATATATAATACTGGTGCAAGTGGAAGGATTTTCTTCAGACACACAGGCGGTGCTGCATATTTGAGCTCAAGTGTGTAAAATGCAAAGTTCTTACAAAGAGGACAGAATGAATAAAGGATTTTCACATGTGAAGCTTAACTCCGTCATTGCACATCTCACACCCGTAATGCCAATATCAACACTTTACAATAACTTCCTGCATTTTGTCTTCTACAAAAAGATTCAGCTGACTGCAGAAACACAGTGTGAAGCTCAGGTTTATGCTTTAGGTTGATGCATGAAAATATTCAAAACGCAAAACTGAAGTAGATAAGCAATGATTGTACCCTAAAATCAAACAATGGCTGAAAATTGTAACAAGATGAGAGTTGTATGAAAACACTGGCAATTTTTTATTTGTTCATTTTATGCACCCCTTTTAACCTCCCTAAAATTGGATACTATCTAAACTTATCTAAATGAAATTAGATTACTTTGGAGTATAAATTAGTTCACACTGTAAAAGTTCTATAGGTCTCTCCAAATTCCTTTAAAATTTTGGTCTGATTGAAACCAGGTCAATAGGTAAAAATACTGGTGACTAGTTTGTAAAAAAAAAATCAGGGTTATTTACCCACAACACTAAATGGATAAATACAGTATATTGCAAACAGACTGTGAATTTTCAAACTGGATTATTTTAATTTAAAATCAGATGCTTAAAAGTGCAGATAATAAATTCCCTTTAAATGATTTGCCAGTATTAAATAGTCTGAGTGTGAGCACGCTAGCTTGTACTTAACAAGTGCCTTCTTCCAATTACATTTAATTATAGAAATATAAAACAGTTTTCAACATTTTGCTATTTTGTTTTAGACTGAAAAAATGTAATCTGTAAGTTATGGGCATCACTTTTGCTCGCTATTTTCTTTCTGTGAGGCGTTATGAATCTGAAAGAAGCAACACTGGTAAGAATGGGAGTGTACAAAATAATCCAGTGAAAGTTGCCATAATTTCAAATGAGGGGAGCTGTCACAGGGTACCTGGGACATGTGCTGGGGTCAAAGAATGTAGCAGGACTTGCTGCAGTTAGGGGAAAGGCTTTTCTGTCGTGCTAGGCGGAACGTCTATAGATGTTTAATCTCTGCCACAGTGCTTGGATGATAGAGAAGGCAAAAAGGAAGTACATCCAACCCAAATGTACCTAGAGTGGGAAGAATTATACCAGCTCTGAGTGCTTAGTTTTTCTTCCATCCGGATAAATATGATAATTGTAAACAAATATAAAAATAAAGGGAAAGAGAGGTTTGAGGGAAAAGAAAACTTCGCGTCCTTTCTACCTTGCTAATCCAACTCCTGAAGAATTTGTAGTTCATCCTCCCAAAGCATTATGCTTCTCCAGTCTTGCAAGATTGCTATATCTGAATCACAAGCTATCCTGGTTTGATCCTTGCACACTGTTCTGAAACATAAACTTTAAAACATAATAAAAAGCACACATAATTCAACACTCTTGAAACAAAATTAATTAGTTATCCCTCTATAAGTGAAAAGTGCTGTGCAACTTGTGACCTATTGGTTGATGTAGTTGAACGAATGAAAGAGTAAGTAAAACACTAAAATTATAATTTGGTTTGCTGCTACTTTAGGAAGTATATGAAGTTCTGTCTAAAATTTTATTTAAGTCACTTAACCTGGTTGTAATTTTATACTAAAGGAAGGCACTTACTTTTGAGTAGACATATCTTAGATTGTATCTTATATTACATCAGTTTATTTTCTGGATACTATATACATACAAATACATTAATTTTTCAAGACTCATTCCTTTAGTTAAAAAGAACTAAAATATTTACAGTATATGCTGCATTATTATGCATAACTATATTTTATCACTTTAAAAGACTGGTATTTTCCTTTCTACTTCATGATTTTATTAAGGATGTAAAGCCCAAACAAAGATCCAGAAATAATCTAAGCTAGACAGGATACAGAAAGTCCATGATCTTCTGTGGGTTTTATGCAGTATTTGCTTAAAGATCAGACAGCCTTAGGACAGAAGTTAATTCAGATCAAGATGACAGCACTATGACGGGATTGCTCCTTCTCTACTCACATTTTGAATGAAAAGCAACTAAAAGGGTAAGGGAAAAACTATCAGATTTTAAATAGCAAATTCTATCTGGGAGACCCTAGAAACAATCAGAAAAGGAGAGATTCTCCTCCCAGATAGCATTTAATCTTCATCAACACTTTCCTCCTAAACTGTACCACTTTTAGGAGAGAAAATAGGATACTCCTCTCTCCCGCTGACTTCTTGGAATACCTCAAGGCTGCACAAGCGGAAAATTGGGAACACAAGCTAACTCCTTTGCTTGAAAGAAAGAAAAAAAAGCAGTTACTGAAAGAGCTTTCTTCCTGGACTCTCCCCTTATGAAACATGTTAACGGTGGAGGACCCAGCCAATTTGCCAATCATAACTTAAGTGAAGAAGACAATTTTACCTACTTATGGAAAGCATCCTGTGCCTTCTGGATACTTTGGACTTCACCTGTCAGCCCTGACCCATACACTGGTAGTTGGTGATCAGAGGGGGTTGCAGTCCAGAACATCTGGTGTTACCATCCCAGCTTTCTCCTATAAAAGAATAGAAGATTCACCAGCATAGTTTTCACTATTGGATTGCTTAGTTAAGAAATTCAGTGAAGGAAAAGGCTGGAGTAGTTGCTGCTTTGATGACAAAATCTAAAAGTTTGCACTCTCCAAAAACAAAAATAGTTTGAGGAAATAAAGAGAAGCAACTGCTCCCTCCAGACCTTCACTCAGCAGTTGTTTTTTTCTCTTTACAGGAAGAATTGGGCAAGACATTGCTCTTGTTTATTGTTTGTCTCGCCTAACCAGTTGACTCCTAACCAGCTGAACGGTTACTATGCTAATGCTTTTTGAAAATGTATTTTAATGCCATATGCGGTTAACAGTGAAAAAGCACCTGCAACAAAGTAGCAGTGCTAAAAAACATCCATAGGTAAATACTACCAGAATTTCAAATAAACTTTCCTCTAGATTACATTACAGATACTCAGGGCTTTTTTCCTCATAGAACGCTCAGAACGGAGTTCCGGCACCTTTTTTGGATGGAACCTTGTAGGGTAAGCAAGGTGGGTTGTATGACATATGTGAGTTCCGGCACCTTTTTCTTTTACAAAAAAAGCACTGCAGATATTCAAGTATATAAGTAGATGGGTATCTTTGATTGGCTTGGATCTTGGTCATAGAATTATAGAGTTGGAAGGAAGTTAAGAGGCCATCATGTCCAACCTTTGCATACTACCATTCCAAATTATCCAAATTAAACAAAAAACCCTGTAGTGAAATGGAAGAAACTACTCCATGCTGTGATCTGCTCTGATGATTGACAGCTCTTACTGTCAGAAGGTTCTTTCTAATGTGTAATCTAAATCTATATAGTGTCATCCTGTTAGTTATACTATTCTAGTTCTAGCCTGAAGCAAGTGATAATACATCTGAACCCTCTGCAATTTACCAGCCCTTCAAGTAGCTATCATGTCTCCTTTTTACCTTTGCTTCTACAAGCTAAAAACCTTATTCCATGTAGGACTTGATTTCCAGTATTTTCACCATTTCAGTAGATCTTCTACTGAAAAGACTTGCCTTTTTTTAAACTGGAGCAGACAGAATTGAACACAATACTCCAAGAATTATTACTTCTCACAAACTGAACTCTGTGCTCCTCAGAATGTCATTGGCCTTCCTTGCAGCTGCAACACACTATTGGGATATCTTGAGTTTGTAATCTACTAGTATACCCAAGTCCTTTTCATATATATTGCTCTTGAGCTATATTTTCCCTATCCTGTGTATGTTTCTTGAATTTTTCTTATCTAGATGCCTGAATTTACATTTCTTCCTGTTAAATTTTATTCTGTTTTTGCCTACTCTTCTACCTTTTTTCATCCCCCCTTCTTTCCGAGTGTTAGCCAGCCCTCTTAGCTTTGTATCATCTGCAGATTTGGCAAGCATTCTCTTAACTCCCTCATCATTTTATCATTTATAAAAACATGAACAGCACCAGGCCCAGGATAAACTCTGTAGCACCCCACTCAATATGTCTCTCCAGGCAAGTTTGACATCATGTTCAACCACCTTCTGATTATAATCCTTGAACCAACTGTGGACGTCTCTAAGGGTTGAGTTATGAATGCCATATTTGGCTATTTTGTTAATAAGGATGCCATGAGAAGCTGTCAAAAGCTTTGCTGAAGTTAAGATATACTATATCCATGGCATTTCCCCAATTGACCAGGCTAGTAACTGTCATAAAAGGAGATCAAGTTAGTCTGGCATGACTTATTTAACATTAATCCATGTTGGCGCCTGTTATTTAATGAATGCCTATCTAAATGTTCATAGTAATGCTGTTTGATAACACTGGACAACAAAGATTTTGCTTCCTGAACACTTCTGTGGTGTTTTATAGTTTTTGGTTAATCATGGAAATAACCTGTAATCTATCTAATTTATTATGTAACATTTTGTAGAAATCTTCTGTTTTTACACAATGGCAGTGTAAACCCTTCAGTACCTGCACACATAAAAAATATACAAAAACATGGGACTGTTAAAGCACCTCCTGTACACTAAGTACAATTGTTGAATTGTAACAATACTGTCCCAAGTATATTTACTCAGCAGTAAATAATGATTCCAGTCCAAATTATTTTGAATATATCTGCTTTAATATACAGCTATCATGGAATTGTTGGTAAAAAATATGGTATTCAAATAAAATCAAATAGAAAGATAAGGGGTAGGTTTGCAAGCAAGTTACTCTTTATGAAGATTTTTCCTACTATAAACAAACAGAAATCTTGCCTTTAACATTTGTTCAAAAGTTCCTATGTGCAAAGCTTGGATAGTCAATAGTTGTGGTGATTGTAGTAACACTAAGCTCAAACTAAAGAATTTGAGATATATAACATCTGCTCCCTACCAAGGAATTGTACCAACTAGTTATCACTGCCCTTCACACTAGTGTACCGAACTCTTAATATTGTACAATGAGGTAAATATTCATTGATTTCTTTATTATATTTCTAATCTGCTTATTCTTGGATGGATTAAAAAATCCCTATGACTTTTAAAAATTATTAAAGTAACAAATACTAAAAATAAAATACAATTAATAAAGATCATAGGAAAAAATAATTTAAAATACACTCTTTCAAAGCCATGATGGCTCAGTGGTTAGAATGTAGTATTGCAGTATCTGCCCACACACCAGGAGTTCGATCCTGGCCAGTTCAAGGTTGACTCAGCCTTCCATTCTTCCAAGGTTGGTAAAAGGAGGACCCAGATTATTATGGGCAATATGCTGACTCTGTAAACTGTTCAGAGAGTGCTATAAAGCACTGTGAAGTGGTATATAAGTCTAAGAGGTATTGCTTTCAGTTTAGAATAACATTTAAAATAAAAAATATATAGAATGAATGTCTTAGGCCCGGTATTAAAAAGATAGCAATGCAGATAACAAATGTCTCTAGGGTGAGCATTTTTAAAATGAAGCCCCATATTGAGAAGCAGGAATTGGTGGGGGGGAAGTATCAACACCATCAAAATGGCAGAAGCATCTGAAAAATTCTTTTTAATATGTATTAGATACCCTCTTGAGTCATCATTTCAGAGATATTTCTTTATACAGAGAAACAGAATAACTAAAGACAAAAAACAATGGAAGCAGACTGACTGCAGTTGACTGGCAGGGCAACAGGGTAACCCTGAAGCAACCACAAATTTGCCAGATTTCAATCCTACAGGAATAATGGGTCCCAGATTTTGCATGCATTCTGAAAGTTAGCCTATTGGAGGTACAAAAATTGTCCTGTGATGTACTATTTCACCCAGCTAAAGGTTACAAATACAAGAGTTTCAGTGTTATACAAATTACACACATGCAAAAGGTGACCGAGCTTCAAATACTCAGCTGTGTCTACCATTTTTGTGCCATTGACTCTCTTCACCCATGATTGTCCTTGTTAAGAAAACCTTTTCCTTGTGTCCATTTCCCTCAATTCCTTTAACAGTGCTGTTTGGAAATTGGTTTTGGAAGGTATTCAAATAGCTGGGGACGTTATTAGCAAAAACAAAAAAAAATAGAGGCTTTCTTTGAGCTTGAAGCCATGCAGATCTTTGGATATTAGCACCAAAACTATGGAGTAAGGAGACTAGAAGCTAGAACAGTGTTCCTTAATCCCAGCAAATTTAATATGCATGGACTTCAGCTGGGGAGTTGAATCCTCACATCTTAAAGTTGCTAAGATGCATAAAGTATAATTTATCCAATAACATGTTAGGGTTTGCAAATGACTTGTTTGCATTTATCCCCCTCCCATCCCCATCCTTTGGATATTGACTTATTGAGAACTAAATCTTACTACCTCTGGTCCAACAGTACATCAATACTTGAAGGAACATTATTGTAGAAATGATTTCAGTGGTTAAAATATCACTATTGTCAGCTTCCCAAACAGACATGCTAGAACAAGTTGCGCAAACAATGGACAAAAAAAATGTCTGAGGTCTAGGATTATATGTATACAGATTTTTCTAGAACCCAATGACTCAGGCTGGTTCAAAAGCATGCTTTTATACACGAGCAGACAGTTGAACACAAATAGGTGATCAAGTAAGTGCTTGCTTTCTAATGGGGGTGGGGTAATATATTGGAGACTTTTTTTTCTTGTAGGAGGAAAGGGGAGCAGATTAATGAATTCAGCAACCAGGAAACTTTATATAGAGCATTACAAACTGTGAAGCTGTAAATGGAATAGTTGGGAAATTGAGAATGATGAGCACTCTTGTCTTGTGTTTTGTGTCCTTAGTGAAGGGCTGTTCAGATTTAATTGTCTGGAGATACCCAAAATGATAAATGAATTATTTGATCCTCTTGCTTCTGTGAATAAAATTATTTCATTTCAGTTAGGGTTGGGCAGGAAATATATGTAACTCTTGTATTTATTTGTTTATCTGATTTCTATAGAGAAGAGTTTAAAGTGATGCTTATACTGCTCCTCCTCCCATTTTTTTCTCCTAACAACAACTTTGTGAGGTCAACTGAACTGAGAGAAAATAATTGACTCAAAGTCACCTGGTGAGTTTTTATAGCTGACAGCAGATTTAACCTGGTTGGTTCTTAGGACAGTCCAGTATCTCAACCTCTATATCACACTAGCTTCTTCCTACTTTCAATAATTCAGTTTATTGCTATAGGTTCACCAGGATTCTCACCAGGGCTTTCAGAGACAAAGCTTGGAGCAGGTTCTGACAGCACTCCAACTCTGCTTGCACAAAGCTGATCAGGAGATTTTTTTTTTCTTTAGAAAATTGTGATCCTTCTCTAACTAACCTGTATCCCCACTCCCCTAGGAGATCACAACCCCCTGACTTAGCTATTGGCTAACTTGAATTGAGTAATGACTCTGGCCTCAAGAGACTGAGCTTGTGGATAATACCATACTGGAAACACTCCAATGTGAGGTTGTAATAGGGAGAAGGTGGGCTAGACTTCCAGGGTATTAGTTAGGAAAAGATTTATAAATGGAGGGGATGGGAGCAGGGCAGAGGGCAATGTTGTCATGCATGAACTCATATCAGGTCTGGTGAAAATTCTGAATTCTGCCATTTCTGTTTTGCCTGAAGAAAAAATTATGACTTGACCAACCCAGAGTGGCAAGCCAGCTGTTAAACAGCAATAAGCTAAAGCAAGCCATTTGTCTGGAATGGTATAGGGCAGGGGTAGGCAACCTTGGCTCTTTTATGACTCGTGGGCTTCAACTCCCAGAATTCCTGAGCCAGCCATGCTGGCTCAGGAATTCTGGGAGTTGAAGCCCACGAGTCATAAAAGAGCCAAGGTTGCCTACTCCTGGTATAGGGTTTCCTGCCTGAGCAGAGGGTTGGACTAGATGACCTCCCAGGTCCCTTCCAACTTTATTATTATTGTTATTAAGCCACATGACTAGGGTAAATTGTCTTCAGCTTGCTTTTGCTCCCTGCATTTAGACCTTACCCTTATTTTCTTGAAGAAGCAACTGAATGATTATGAAAGAGACGCATGCAGAGAGAGAAATTTAAAGCTCAAGGCTTAGGTTAAGGTTTAAATGTTATATCACCATATCAGCAACTGACCATGTCTCAAATAATGCTTGTTAATAGACTTGTACATCTGTCCAATGAAGGAAGATACTGAACATCCACAGCAATCCAAAGGCACAACCGTTTTGAGACCCCAAAAGACACTTCCTCCAGAATAAAGGGGAAGTGCAGTGGCTCATCTAAGAGTCTGCACAAAACTACTTATTAATGTTCTGTTTTGCTCTGATGTTTTATAAATTAAAGTTTTTATGAAATTTATTTATTTATTTTATTTATTTATTAATGGGATTTATATCCCTCCCTATCTCCCGAAGGACTCAGGGCGGCTAACAACAAAACATATAATAAGTACAGAAATTAAGATAAAAATAAAATTAAAATCATATGTGCAATAAATTAAAATTAAAAATTAAAAATAAATTAAAAATTGTAAATATAATTAAAATGCCTGTCAGTCTAGGTCAGCCAGGTGGAAAAGGAGTGTTTTGAGGCCGCGGCGAAAGGACTGGAGATTTTGGGCCATCCGAAGCTCAGGGGGGAGCTGATTCCATAGGACTGGCGCTCCCACAGAGAAGGCCCTCCCCCTGGGGGTCGCCAGCCGACATTGCCTAGCTGACGGTACCCTGAGGAGGCCTTCTCTGTGTGAGCGTACTGGGCGATGGGAATGGGTTTCCTTCAGTACTATATTCTTGGATAATACCCCCATTTTGAAAACTAAATCTTTAAGACAAAATCCAACAGAAATTAATTACAGCTAAGTCTTTATGACTTGTCATGAAGTCCCACCTGATTTTTTTCCAATATTTATCTAAGTTTCATATTGAATTAAGTATAATTTATTTCTGTTTCTAAATCTACAGAACCTTCTCATTGTTTTCAAAACTAGCCATAATTTTGCCACCCTTTCCCAAACATTTACTATTTATATACTCAGTGCTTTTTTGTAAAAAAAAAAAAAAAGGTGCCGGAACTCACACATGTCATACAACCCTTCTTGCCTACCCTACAAGGTTCCATCCAAAAAAGGTGCCGGAACTCTGTTCTGGGCGTTCTAGGACAAAAAAAGCCCTATATATACTACTATGATCTTTGTTTGCATAGTTCACTCACAGTGAAGCTTTCCTCCAGCCACAAATTGCTCCACTTTTTCTCCTTGGCTGTTCTTTCTGCCTCCCAGAATCAATCAATCAATCAATCAGAATAGAGCTGGAAAGGACCTTGAAGGTCTTCTACTCCAACCCCCTGCTCAAGCAGGGGACCCTATACCATTTCAGACAAGTGGCTGTCCAGTTTCTTCTTAAAAACCTCTAGTGATGAAGCACTCACAATGTCTGAAGGCAAGCTGTTCCACTGGTTAATTGTCCTCACTGTTAGGAAGCTTCTCCTTAATTCTAGGTTGCTTCTCTCCTTAATTAGTTTCCACACAGTTTCTTGTCTGGCTTTATGCTGCTTTGGAAAATAAATTGATCCCCTCCTCTTTGTGGTAGCCTTTCAAATCCTGGAATACTGTATCATGTCCCTCCTAGTCCTTCTTTTCTTTAGACTGGCCATACCCAAATCCTGCAACCGTCCTTCATATGTTTTAGTCTCCAGGCCTTTAATCATCTTAGTTGCTCTTCTCTGCACTTTTTCCAAAACCTCAACATCTTTTTTTATAATGTGGCAACCAAAACTGTATGCAGTATTCCAGGTGTGGGCTTACTATGGTTTTATAAAGCAGCACTAACACTTCATGTGATTTTGATTCTATGCCTCTGTTTATACAATCAAAGATTGTATTAGTTTGTAGACTGTAATGTTTCCTTTAAAGACCTCTTTAAATTGCTTCATTCTCCTTCATACAATTCATAAGTATCACTATTCTGTGGTTACAACACCTAAGTATGTCCACCTCCATTTTCCCTCCATTTCCCACCCATTCTTCTGTTGATTTTTTTGTATTATTTTCTAGGATATAGAAATATTGGCTACTGTCTGTTGGCAATAAGTAATTGAAGTTTGCTATGTGCATGCATGGATTATACCAAATAAATACTTTTTTAAAGCTACGAAGAATGTGTTTCAGCAACAATTTTCTAAAATGTCCCCATATTATATTTCATGTTTTTATAACTCTCAGTTATGGCATTAACTCTGACATTTTTTTCAGAATAATTAATAATTGCCCAGAAACAAGAAATTCAAGTAAAAGGTTGAATCTTCCATCATAGAAGTATTAGCCTCTGTTATTAAAAGTATTGCATATTATTCAAGGCCCGCCTTGTCTTGAGTCACATTAATCTTTTGCTTGGGAGAATGGATGTGTGTGCAGTTCAGTTAACAATTAGGAAAGGGTTTGAATAAAATCCTTTTCATCTTACAAATCTGCATTTTGATTCTAGAATTTCTAGAATTTGATTCTAGAATTTTCCCCTCAATATCAATGTGTGTGTGTGTGTGTACCAAATGATTCCTCTTATTTGCAGTAATATGTGGAGAAAATAAGCTGATTATTTAGCATAACACATTGACAAATTCATTTAAGCATGGTAAAATCCAGTCTTATTTGCTTTGACCCTTCTGTCTAAGACTAAACTTTCTACCCCATTTGGATCTAATCTTGGATTCAGAATAGCATGATCAGCAGACTGGAAGAGTCTGGGGAAGTCATGAGAGCAAGAAAAGTTAAAGCAATTTTGCATCAGTGAAAAAGTAAAAGCAGAACTCAACTTTATATTAACTCTGGGCTTGTAAGTAGTGATTTTCTTGATTATGTGCTCTGTAGGATACTGAAAAAAGGGAGATGATTTTTGTGTGTGTATGTGTGCCTGCAAACCAGAGAAAGTGATAGATATATTTCCAATTGGCTCTTTCCACAGTGCATGGGTATTACCATCACCTGCCTTCCCTAAATGGCTGTGAAATCTTGCCTCCTGCTTAAGATAGAACATTTAGGTGGGTGGCCATGGATTTCTCACTTGGCTACCACATTCCAATTGCATAAGGCAATGAAATGATGTGATTCATTTACTGTAAATGATGAGAAATCTCCTGGCTCCACATTTAAAAACAACATACTCCTCTCAGCACTGGGTGAAAAGCCAACCCACTAGACTTAGTCAACAAGAGACTGCATCATGTTTTCCCAAACAAATATCCGCAGGGAATGTGGTCCTCCTTACTTATTCTTGTGCCAGAGAAAAGTGAGTGTGAAGATTCACTTGAGGAACTTTCATTCTGATTTTTTTTTTTGAGACAGAATCTTGGTACAAACAGAAGCTGTAAATGACTTCAAAATTAGCAAGCACAACCAAGTCTTGTGCTATTAATTGTCTCTGTCCAAAGCAAGTGAATACTATAAAAATATTTTCTTCCTATCTTCAAAAGCAAGATTTTCCCATCTCATATAAAATAAAACTGTTGCTTGCTAAAAAAATTTTTAGAAGCAATAATGTTAACTGTTCCTTTGAATTTCAGTTAATAACTGGAGCTGTCTAACTTTTAAATGTAAGAGTGATCTCATAGAGGAACCTTCTAAGAGCTATAAGTAGCTATTCCATCTTTTCTCTTTTTTTCTTTCCCCTTTAGAAAAAAAGCATCAGAAATAAAGGTATAAAATAAGGGAGAGATTTACAAATGGGGTATGATAAATTGGACCTCATAAAATACTGCAGGGGGAAAAACACCATTATTCAATGAAAATTTTACTTGGGAGTATCCTAAACCTCTTCCTGACTTTTTCCTGGAAACCCACAATAATTAAAAATGATGAGGACTGGGAAAGCAATATAGCTAATAAACATCTCAGAAAGATATTCTCCATCCCTTCCTAAAGCTTATTTTCTTGGTTGTTGTGAGCTACCACACCAACCAAGACAATAAGCTGGGTTTATTCTAGATATGACATTTGGTTTTGCTTTGTTTTGTCATGTTTATGCATCTACAAAAACAGATTTCTCTTCTCTGCTGCCCGCTGTTTTTCAAAGGATTTGTGACCAGTTGTATGATATTCCCATGAGGAAACTAATTTTGGAAGGATGCTAAAATAACATTGCTTCCCTCAGATGCCCCATGCCACCTCCTGACAACCCTCTCTCCTTCACCTGGGAAGCTTCATTACAGTTGGGGCTTACTCAACGGGGATCTGGTTTGTTTAACTGTTGCCAGGGATGTGGGGGTGTATTGGGTTTCGTATCCGGGGCTTTATTCCCTGAGTCACCATGAGTGAGTTGGGCAGCCATATAAATGGCATAAATGGCATCAATCAATCAATTAATCTGCTTCACTTTTCCAGAACCTCAGGCCTATAGGAGAAAAATGGTGAGCTTGGAGGTTGTGTTTGAGCATGAGAGAATAATGTAATTCCAGATCACTGAGAAGCTGACCTGTGTTTATTCTTTGCTTCATGCCAGGTAAGAAAAGATCAAGGCTGTAGAGCCACCCTCTTCCAAGCTATGAACATTTTATCACTCATTTCTTGAGACAAAGGAAATCGGGTATTCATTTTTCATTTATCTGTTTTTTAAATAATGTTACTCATACCAATCAGGCTGTCTGTACAACACCACTCCTGGAGCTTGTCTGCATTGTTTCCTTAGATTTAAATTCTTCTGCTCTTACTTACTACTTTAGGGTCAGCTGTGAGTAATCCTTTTCAAATGGACCAAACAATACTAAGGCTAAATAGAACATTTAAGCATTAGAGCATTTTTTTGCTTGGAACTTTGAAAGTTTTCTTGTCACCTTTATTTTTTTTTCTTACCAACCATCATTTAATCTACTTTGGAATACCAATTGAAAATCTTCATTTATGCCAGGCAACTCTCTGGTGTATTCGTACCTGTTGTTTAATGGTAGCCAACGCATTGATACATGCTTTTTTCTTTAAATTGCTTTAGGGAAGAGGAGGTCAATCTATTCTCCAAAGCACCTGAAGGCAGGACAAGAAGCAACGGATGGAAACCAAACAAGGAGAGAACCAACCTAGAACTAAGCAGAAATTTCGTGACCGTAAGAAAAATTACTCAGTGGAATGAGTTGCCTCCAGAAGTTGTGGGTGCTCCAGACACTGGAGATTTTTAAGAACAGATTGGACAACCATTTGTCTGAAATGCTGTAGGATTTCCTGCTTGAGCAGGGGGTTGAACTAGAAGCCTCCAAAGTCTCTTCCAACTCTGTTATTCTGTCAAATCCTAGAGTGATGCTAACTGATTTTTTACTCAACACAACAAATGAATTGAGTGAGTTCTATCCATCTACAGCTCTAACATAATTCTCATACGAAATATGGCAGCTTTCTACTCCATTTCCTTTCTGTTGCTCTTATGTGTTTCTTCCCCACTTCTCTCAAAAGAAGATCATACTCTAGAGGTGAAACCTCCGTAATCATTAAGCATACTGATGCAATGAAGCTGGGGGGGAGGAGGGAATCTTTGTGTCACTCAGAGGTCTTGGTCTGACTCTGTGAAGTTGTCTGACAAGGTCTAATGCGTGAATTATCATGTTTGGAATGCTGGGGCATAATCTTTTTTAACTGCTTGGGAAGACTCGACAGAAAAGCATTTGGGATACAGCCCATTCCTTTTTCCATGCAAAACTGCAGCAGATCAATGAATATTTTAACAAAGAACTATTTCATTAAAAGGGTTGATTGCTTAATGAACTGTCCCTGTGAGCCATCAAATGCAATGCTTCTCTCCCCTCCTCCCCTTAACAAAGGCAAAGATTCATATCAGGAAGAACTAGCTTATCAAATTACCGTAATAGCCTGTGTAGACTATGCACTTTTTGAGAACAGCTTGTAATGGAAATTGAGAATGACATGGAAAAATAATACTTATTTACTTACTTTTTCTGCATAGAATTCTCCTGTATGATTCTATAAGATGTCTAAATGGATATGTATTTACATAGATTAAAAGTAAACAACTTTTTATCAGCAAAGAGCTTCATCCCATTGAAAAATAATCTGCTGAGGGCTGTGTGTCAATGTGGGTGAGTTTTAATCAAGTAATAGGTGGAACCAAACCCAAAATTGGTGGAGTTACAAAACACCAGCAATTGCCTACCCCAGATTTAGCAAAGCTAAATTCTGAATGGAACTGAATCCTTTAAGTTTTATTCTGTATGTATTTCAATATACATAAAACAATAATCAAGAACATGTGAGACAGTTGTGGGGGCTGTTTTTCCAAAAGTCTCAGTACAGAGAGATGGATATGTTTGTTTCACTCCCTAAATAAGAACATGAACATGAAGTTCCATATATTTCAAAATACCATTGCATTTTTAAGAAAGGCAAAATTTTCCTTTTTCTATATGATTAGAATTTGCTCTTATTATTGTGGATATAGTCCACTAAACATACTGGTCTATAGCTTTTATTCACCCAAGCAGGGTTTTGCATGGAAGCTTTGCAGACATGGCAAGAATTAACAGCATTTGGAGGGCAAAGGAAAGATTTTAAAAGTTTGCTAGACATGAGTTTTCTTTTTATTACTTGTTTGCACGTGCACATTTTGCAATATGAGCTGCAAAGTCAAGGATATTTTAGATAAATGTTTCCTGCTAGTCTCAGGATTGCTAGTAGGTACTCTGAGGGTTCACCATGAATTGGTGAAGAGACTTTAGAGGAGGTTATGTAGCACGCAGTTCCATGGCAGGGGAAGCCTACAGGTATTTTATATGAACTCTGATTTGTGCTCTGATTGGTAGGAAGCACAAGTCATTATGGACCAGGAAATGAACTTTAACTTGTCAAGAAACAACCCATTTTCCATCAGTTAAAATTAAACTTCCTTTTTTAAAAAATATAAAATTAAAGGTGATGATTGGTGATTACTTTTGTGTGATCACTATTAATTAAAATGCCAAGATGAAAACTGTTAACAGATCATTAAAAGGTGGCTGCAGGAAGGCTAGCTAGCATGGCATTAACTCCTGGTGATCTGAAAATGTGGCATCCATGAAAACCAAAGGAATTCTAATATCTAATGGTATCAAGATGCCCACCAAGTAGTATGTTTGGGAGGGAAAGTTATATAATTTAAGGACATATGGGAAATTATCTTTGACTTTTAAAATGACAAATTAGTATGATATTTCTTCAGTAGAGACTTACAGGACTTTTTAAGCATCATTTAATCATTCTTTGTCCTAGTCCTAGTGCAACAATAACAAGGACAGGCTTTATAGTGCTTCTATGATCACCAGGTGATGATGGTATAAAGGTCTTATATATTTCAGAACATGCCTAGATTGACCAATGGTGTTACTTGGTGTTTGATTGGGGAATTCATGGCTGGGGAATCAAAAAGATCAAAACAGTATCCATTACCATGCAATTAAAACTTGCCCCCTTTTACATGCAACATCCATAAAAAAGGGCCAGGTCTTTAATTATGAGGACATGGACATCATCCAGTGGTGGGATTCAGCTGGTTCGTACCACTTCGGCAGAACCGGTAGCTATTTTTTTGTTGCCCAGGCCCAGAATGGACTCCTGGAAGCGGCATCCACACAGAGAACCGGTTGTTCACATATTTGAATCCCACCACTGACATCATCTTATCCTTTTTAACACCACCACTGCCATTCATACCCCTGAGCTAGATAAGGGAGTTTCTATGTTCATAATTGTTTTCCTATCTCTAATATAGTATAATTAAGGGTGCCTCAATATGTGGAGGTTAATTTCCATTTATGTAATCCCACAGTATATGGATTATAATGCTATTGTTTGGTAAAAATTTGCTCAGACATATTGAGTAAAAGTGACAGAAGGAAAGTAATTCCCTGAAGGTTGCCAAATTGTTCAAGATGTGCACCACTGCCAATGTAGATGTTTGCAAACAGGACAAGGGTGACCGGTTGTCATTTTTCTACAATTGCAGTTTGTATCAGATGCTTATGACAATCAACAATTTCTTTCATGGGCCTAGTTGTTTGCTAAACAAACATGTGCTTTAACCTTTTAATGAAAGATAGAATGGTCTCCAAGTATTTCAGCATGTTTACTCATATAAACAGCAATTGACTAAGCTGTTTATTCCTCACTGGAAAGCACCATGGGTGCATTACTACCATTTTGCAATTGCCATTTTTATTATTAGCTTTTAATAAAGTATTGAGTTTCAAGAAAATGAAAAGTCATGTCTGTATGAAGGGTAGTTTAGACCAAGGATGATTCTAATTTTATAACTAGTGTAAGCTCCAATGAATTAAGTGATTGCTGCATCCTAAATCAATTTGCCTAAATGGTAAGATGTTTTAACAGACATAGTTAATCTCTCTTCCAATTGGATTCAATGGAAAGGAAAAGTAAAAGCAAAAAATAAAAGGTCACTGGGTTTAAAATCAGCAAAAAATGCCCACTGTGCCTTTCAGCCTTGCATCAGCAAACCAAAAGGGCTGGAATAAGGCAGATTTTCTGCCACATAATCACAGACATTCTGTGTGATTGCTCTACCTGATGGTGTTATTCTCTCAGGCATATAATGATCTCATATTTCTTAAAAACAAGAAATAAAAAATGCAGCATGTATTGTACCTTTAAATTTACTGCCTATTCCATGATTTTGCCTCTTATAATTGGGTCAACCTTGCCAAGAAGCCATGGGTTTTGCAAATATTTTTTTAATGGGCAGAGCTTCTATAACAGCCAACAGGTAAAGATTACCCTGGCATCAAGAGGCATTAATAAGGAAGATTTTTTTCTGGCTCATTTCTCCCAGAAGTGCCACTGTTAAGAATCAAAAGGCTGCATGTCTAAAAAAATGTAGCATCTTAAGAACTGTCTGATGCACCTAGATCAACTGTTTTATGGAGACAGTTAGGGAAATGCAAGAGAGTTCTTTCAGATTCTTTTAGAATTCTATTTTTTCTTTTTCACTGGAAGATTTCAAGACATACTTGCACAAATGAACTCAGAAAGTAAATTCTGTTTGCAACATTCCTGCCATTCATATTTGTCTATTGATTTCATTTTGCAATTTATTTACAAATAGATCTAATATCATTCATGAACTAACTCCTCTCAGAGTTCAAAGGAAAATAGTGATCTGGAAAGAGTGTAAACTTTTATTCAAAGAGACCTATGTAGGTACTTGTACATTATTCTTTTTCTTTTTCTCTCTCTCTCACCTTTCATTTCCTTGCCCTAAGTGTTTATTCTTGAAGTTTTGCAACAAAGCATGCTTAACCTATTGATGTTTGCCTGAAAAACTACAGCCTGTTAAGGTAAATTATTAACTATTCCTAGGCACGTTAAACAAAAGATGGAAAATAACTGTGCAAATAAGACTTGTAATAGTAAGCAATATTGCAATTAATAATGGAAAGGAATACTATGATATCTCAGGAAATAACTATTCCACGCTGGAATGAAATTCTCAATGGACATTGTCTTTATCAGCTTTTGCTCCTCTGAATATAGTACTAGATTGGTCAACACCATGTGGACATCAACTCCTAGAATTCCCCAGCCAGCATAGCAATGTGTCTTAAAGTTGCCAAGGTTGAGAAACACTTGCCCACACTACTAGCCATCTTTGTCTCAAACCATGAAAAATGTCATGTTGTAGATTAGAAGGATCATCAGACAGTCAGACCATTTTTTTTCCTGTTGACTGGGCAACAACATTGCATCTGCATCCCCATAAAAACATTTCTTGGAGAAAGGTCCATCTCACTGAGTGGAGCTTACTTCTGGCTAGATATAAAAAAGCTGCCATCTGAGTTCATTTCTACTGGGGAGTTCAACATCAGTTTTACTTCTTGGGACTACTGTATCACCATAAGAAGCAAACAAAATTAACAGAGAATGGCTGAGAGGGGATTTATGCCTTTCAGGATGCATTTTAGTATATTCACCCACCCTACTCTTATTCAAGGCAATATTCAAGTTGGGTCCCTTTGTAATAGAGAAAGATTGAGATGAAAGTCATCTTTATAATATGTGAAAAGAGGTGAACTGAAAAGTGACTCGGAATGATTTTTTTTTTCATGTAGCCTTTGTAAAAGGGGTTTCAATCTCACAAATACACGGAGAGGGGATGGCGAAGAGTTTAAAGATCTGCAGGTCAGATATGATGAATATTAGGGATATTTGCATTCAATTTTCTTCATCTAAATTGACTATAATAATGATGAATTTATGGAAGAGAGCGGCATATTTAAATTAACAAGACAAGAAAAGAAGGTAGGGGAAAGGGAAAACCATCTGGATCTCAGTTGCCTTCCAGCTCTGAACACATTTATGCCACCAGTTCCTAAATGCACAAATTATGCAGCTATTTCACGGGACACTTAGGACTCAATTTGCAATGCGGCAGTGGGGGAAAATTGGGCACCTAATTCCCCCTGAACAATAACAGGGAGTTGCGTCGTTAATTTAACTCAAAGCCTGTAGCCAGTTTGCACTCCCTCAGAGAACAAGGCAGCAAGCATATTCCTCTGAACCACTAGAAGGCAGGTTTCTAATTGAGATGCAACCCTTATGTTTGTGTCCAGACTAAGGCCCAGGAGATATCCAGTCTATCTGAGTTGCAGAGAGAGGAAAAAAAGTATTTTAGAAATTTATCAGCAGTGCATGAAATTCCTGCAGGAATTTCTTCTCCTCCTGATCTGGCATGGAAAGACTGTGAAATATATACTAATTCAGCCCTTCCCATGGATTCCAGATACACGGAAACTACATCTCTCAGAATTCACTAGCTTACAGGGGTCTTCAAACTTGGCCCTTTTATGACTCATGGACTTCAACTCCCAGAATTCCTCAGCCAGGCATGCTGGCTGAGGAATTCTGGGAGTTGAAGTCCATGAGTCATAAAAGGGCCGAGTTTGAAGACTCCTGAGCTAGCACCTCCCATATACATTAAGAGTACAAGACAGTAGAAAAGAGAGAGCACGCCATGATGGTGGGCTTCTCATAGAAAGAGCAAAGAAGGGAAACAATAGACTCGGAATTGCCATGGATTGAAGGCAAAATGGATTCAGGATTGCTTATTTGGACCCTGTTTACTTTTCAAGACTAAGGCTGGGTGAGGTTAGCTGTGTGCACACACAGTGAGGCACACTCATACATACCAAACTGCCCTCACACCCTTGGAATCCAGCAGCTGGGTGCACAGTGGCAGCAGACTGTTCTCATTACAGACCAATGAGGCTGTTTACTCACCCAGCTGGAGATGGTTAGAGAGTGATAAATAATGAAAGAGAAAACATGATTTTCCCCTCTGTGGTTTCTACTTGTGTAACCATATGTCACAGCTCAATACGTCGGCATTTTTGCGCATTCTTTTTTTCAGGAAACAGTTGATTTTTCCCATACAGTGGCTTCCCCCCACCCTCTTTCATTTTTTTGGTTCAGTGGCAAGCGTTTTAAGGTTTGGATTTCCTTAAGCTCAGGCTTCTGTCTGCTTCAGGAGTTTATTTGTCCCAATGACAACAATCTTCAATAAGTATGCTCCTTTCTTTTAAGTGTAGTTTTTCAGAGTTCATTTTAGGGATATACTGTATGGAGCTCAGCGTCAGCACGATGGACTCAGCCTTGATTCTGCAGTGGTCCTCATACTGAACTTATTTGGAGGGTCCTATTGTATAGAAGACAGTCCTCTCTTTGAAGAGCTGTAAAAAAAATCAGATTTTGTTTTTGTCCAGTCAAAATTCAGTTTGAAGAAAAAGATCCAAAAGATCAGAAAGCAGGAGCCTTGAAGTCGTGTTTTGGCAGTGAGCATATCTCACTTGGTCATACTCTTGTTCAATAAAGTGAGATGTTTTTTATTCCTCCAGATTATGCAGTGTTTTTATAAATGTGAATATATGCACACGCGCGCACACACACACACATGTGTGTGTGTGTGCGTGTGGCATTGGTCATCCTAACTTATGACCTATTGCTTGCACCCCTGCACAGAGACAACCATAAAACTATGTCCAGGTTTACAAAACAGGTATGGGATCTTTATTCATGTATGTAATAAACCTGCCTAAAGGTTTGAAAAAAGGTTCTCCACAGTGTATGGAAAAGCATACAAAGTATCTCTTTTTAAATTGTTAAAGCATGTTGTTCCTTGGAAGCTATATTTGGCTGTCTATACATGTGAATGCATGTACAACTACTTCCAAGATTACACATAGACCTGGGAATATGATTAGCTTAACACAAAGCAGAAGATATACCTTAAACATATAGGGTAGGGGTCTCCAACCTTGGCAACTTTAAGATTTGTGGACTTCAACTCCCAGAATTCCTCAGCCACAAGTCTTAAAGTTGCCAAGGTTGCAGATCCTAAATTAGGGAGTTTTGCTTGCTTACTGCTTATCAAATATGTCGTTTCCTGCTTTGAATACAGCACCATTGAATAGTTTATGAGCCAGTTCAAAAACAGCTCCAAACCTCAGTGATTCCACAATACTGGTTGTGTTTAAAAGGTGAACTGGCTTATTTCTTGTTTAGCTGTAGCGTACTTGTAATATACTGAAGTAAAATCAATCATTTCTTTACTGTATCTTATGGAATTTATGGAACGTTTCCTCCATATTTGTAGAACTTTTACCTCATTCTATCTTCTGGCTCTTAGGCCTTTTTCTTTCAAAAGGAATGGTATTTCAATAGGAAAGTTGGCATGATGGCTTTGCAACACCCCTTAACAGGAATTGGAACTGCTTGGCTCTTTTTGCATATAACCAAAGAAATGCAGATAACACGAAGTGCAGATTTTGAGGAGCGGACCTGCAAGCATGTTAATTCTCCTTAATATGAAGAAATTTTTGCTTCTTTAAGGTTTGTTGTGGTTAGGACAAAATAATAATTCATTGTTCCTAGTTTTGTGTGTGTGTGTTTCAGAGACATCAGAGAAGAAGATGGCCACAGATCGTGACTGTACTTCAAAATGCTTTCGAAGGATTGTAGATTAAAAAGAGCAGCAATGTGAAAGTGCTCATATCCAAGGATGCCTTAATCAGTAGGAATAGCTTTCTTTCAAAATATACCCAATGTGCTCCCTGGGCATGGGTTACATTTTTTAAAAGTCTGCAATGAGTCAAAGAAGCCCATTTTACAGGACAGTCAATCCAATTTTCTTCAATTGCTATGTCAAGAGCAAGAGTTGGTTGAGGCTATTTAAGTACCTTTATGTTAGCAGGTGTAGTGCCAATGAGGCCTACTGCAGCCTTTTTAAATGCTGGTTTAAGAATCCTAAGGCTCAGAAAGGCTGCAGGTGTAGTTGGTATATATAACTGAAGAAACATGAAAATGTGGACATAGCTTGCTTAAAAAGTGGCTTGTTTAGTATGTTTATGAAGTTTGTATTTGGGTCTTATAGTTAGAAGAATGTTATATTTTTCCTACTGTAAAACGGGAAAGATATCAAGAATTGAGAAGCTGAATGTTTTGCAATGAATGTTAGCTAGGTTGAATAATGCAACAGAGTACAGAATTGAAAATTACTTTTTCAAAGAGGAACCCAGTCATAATAACAGAGGTAGTATGTGGCCCATGAAGAATCTGTTGTTGTTTTTTGAAAGAAGATATAAAGAATGTGAATGTTGGTGTTACATAGTTTTAGCTATATTTCCTTTTTCTTCTCTCATGCATTTGATTTCTTTGGCTTAGCATCTCTTACATCTTTTCTGTGTTCAGCATAACAATAATTATGCCACAAAAGAATAACATGATTGATGTGTGTGTATGTACATATATATGTAGCTATTTTGCTGTATTGATGCTATTTATGTTTTCTATAGGCACAAAATCACTCAGTAGTGCAATAGGATATTTTATTTGGAATAGCAAATAGTTTTTTAATGTTTAGAAACAAACAAATGGGTGTTCATAAGATAAGATTTAAGTCACTGTTTAGGAATGAATATTCTACCTATTAGCTTAATCAAACTAACATTTAGATTTTTCTCAGGGCACCATTCAGTTTTCCACATGAGAAGAGAAAAAAAAACCAAAATTAATTAGGAAGCTATGGGATATGCCTCTATATGCTTATTATCTCAGTTGCTGGCAGCACTTCTCTAATGTCAATCATAGCAGGGATTTCATCGCTTAGCTAAAAATACTGCATTGTAGGAGAATGCTCATTACTTCCAAACCAGAGGACAAAATAGCACAGTTATGGACTACATTATTCAGAGCCTTCGACAAAGAGAAGAACTTAAAAGTGTCTGAACAAGTTACCTCACATCTCTGATTCTATACAAGGGCACGCCTAATGATCTTAGCTTCTACCTCTGCTACTTTTACAAACCTCTGCCCACTGCACAGTGTCAACTGCATACCAGCTAAACTGCAATTTTATACAAGTAAAATCTGTACCTCCTGGTCACCTTGGGAAAACCAACTTTCCCTTCTCATTTCAGGTTCAGATGGAAATAATGCTTAAGCACATGTTTAAAATACCAAACTGCTTCTAAAAAAATGACCTCATATATGAACATAAAGAAGAAAATCGATACACCCAAATTGAACACAATAGGGAACAAACAGCTTCTGTAAAAAAAATGACCCTACATATGTACTGAAAGAGCAGAACAGATGGAAACATGTCAGTTTTAGAAGAAAACAACAACCAAGAGCAAAGCCCCTACTATCTACCCTAGCCCACTCCAATGAAGCCACTCTGGAACTGAACAATTGCTTTCATAGACTCCCCCTGGAAGAAAATATGCAGACGCCTACAAAAGAGCATTCATCAATAGTTTCTAAAAAAGAGGCACAACCCAACATTCCTGCAACAGGAAGAAAAATATCCCAGACTTCCCTAAGGGGAAAAAAAGCAAATATTGGTGATAGTAGATTTAATTTTTAAGTGAACAGAAACTATAGTCTGCAGACCAGACAGTCAATCTAGGGATGTATATTGTCTCCCTGGAGCAAAAATCAAAGATGTAAGTGAGTACCTTACTAAAATAATCAGCCCCACAGATTACTACCCATTTCTTCTCCTACACTTGGGGACCAATGTCACAACAATGGATCTGAAAACAATAACAAAAGATTACAAACAGTCAGGGGGGGAAATGAAGAATTAGGAGCACAAGTGGTGTTTTCATCTATACTTCCAATGAGGGAGCAAAGGATTTTAGAAACAAACCACTGGCTTAAAAACTGGTGTCGTCAGCAGAACTTTGGCTTCCTAGACCATGGTCTACATTACCTACATGAAGGGCTACTGGCAAGGGATGGATTGCACCTCACAAGAACTGGAAAGAATATATTCAGAAAACAACTGGCTCATCTTATCAAAAGGGCTTTAAACTAAAATTGAGGGGCGAGAGGGGCAATCTTCATGAACCTAATTCCAAGCAAAAATCACTAGATAACCAATCACATAAGGATGTAGGGAGTAAAGAGAAAGAACAAATAAAAAAAACTTAATGAAGTAGAGAGTGGTGGAAAATACGTAAATCCTAGTTACATAGGAGATACTACATCTATTTGGAAGGAAGGAAGCAGGGGGCACCACAAGGTTCCAGCTTAAACCCAGTAACCTTTAATATCTTCATAAATGACTTAGATGAGAGAATAGAAGGGGAACATCAAATTTGCAGATGACATTAAGTTGGCAGGAATAGCCAACATCCCAGAAGACAAGCTCAGGATCCAAAAAGATCCAAAAAGACAAGTTCAGGATCCAAAACAGATTGAACAGTGGGCCCTATCCAACAATATGACATTTAATGTGGAGAAAAGCAAGGTTTTACACCTAGGCAGGAAAAAACAAAGGTAGAAGTACAAATTAGGTGGCTCAAAAACAGTAACTGTGAGAGGGACCTTGGAGTCCTAGTAGATGATCACTTAAACATGAGCCAGCAGTGTGTGGCAGCAGCCAAAAAAGCTAATACAATCATTAGTTGTTTAAGCAAAGATATAGAATCAAAATCATGTGAAGTGTTAATAAGCCTTAGTAAGTCCACACCTGAAATACTGCATCCAGTTTTGGTCACGACATTACAAAAACGATGTTGAGACTTTGGCAAAAGTGCAAAGAAGAGCAACTAAGATGATTAAGGGCCTGGAAGAAAAAAAACATATGAAGAACAGTTGCAAGATTTGGGTATGGCCAGTCTAGGGAAAAGAAGGACTAGGGGGGACATGATAGCAGTATTCCAGTATTTGAGAGGCTGCCACAAAGAGAAGGAGGTTAACTTATTTTCCAAAGCACCAGAGAGCAGGACAAGAAACAATGGATGGAAACTAATCAAGGAGAGAAGCAACCTGGAATTAAGGAGAAACTTCCTAAAAGTGAGGACAATTAACCAGTGGAACAGCTTGCCTTCAGAAGTTGTAGGTGCTTCATCACTGGAAGTTTTTAAGAAAAGAATGGACAGCCACCTATCTGAAATGGTACAGGGTATCCTGCTTGAGCAGGGGGTTGGAGTAGAAGACCTTCAAGGTCCTTTCCAGCTCTATTCCGATTAAGGTTGATTAAGTTTTCTGTGGTTATTTTTTCCTCGCATTCCCATGTACTCTGCACTTCGGTTCATGTTTCAACTCATTTACCCTAGGCCAGGGATAAATTCTGAAATGAACTTCTGGTTATTTGCAATATTGCTGCATAATTCAGGATTTGAACTATCATACTTCACTGGACTGGCTGACCTGGTACCATATTGAAAGGAAGGCTTTTGAGGCTTCTTTGCATTTGATAAATAATAGCAATAGCACTTAGACTTACGTATATACTCCTCCATAGTGTTTTACACCACTCTTTGAGCAGTTTACAGTGTTAGCATATTGCCCGGAACCATCTGGTTCCTCATTTTACTGACCTCAGAAGGATGGAAAGCTGAGTCAACCTAGAGCCCATCAGGATTGAACTCCAGACTGTGGGCAGAGTCTGTGGGCACATGTTATACATTTTGTCAACTGGCATTGTGTTGAAAGTAAGGCTTTTGAGAATCTTCTGCATGTGGTTACAGTTTCCTTCCTGTGATACTAATCTCAGAGCAACCAATAAGGAGAGATGCTTTTGCAAAGCCTTGGAAAAATGTATGTGTTTTATGGACATATATTACAAACTTATTCTTTTAATGAAAGAAGAAAGAATGGCTTCTTATTATTTGATATAATACAAGACGTGAATGGCAATAAAATCAACTACTGACAAATCTGAAATGAAAGAGTAAGCCTTGACTGAGCTGCCTTTCCTCTGATCACTTTAGATTGAGCAATGATAGGCTGAAAGTGCCAGCTGTGACCTATTTATTTGAAAGTATGCAGACACCCTCATGCTAAAAGGACCAAGGTGAGGAGGGAATGTACTTTGAGTTGATGATGGAAGGCAGGGTAGCATGGCAGAGTTTGTACTCCCAAATGCCAGAAGCTGATGTGTATGACCTAACCTGGTTATAGTGATGTAGTTGAAAAATATTTAAATACCATATACTTTTACATGGGGCTACCATATCTGGGCTACAAGATGGCAGAACGAGGTATTTAAAACACAAACCAAAAAAACACTTAACTTCTTGCTTCTATCTAGTGGTTACATGGATTTTTTTTAGTTCAGATCCGATAACCCTACTGTGACAGGCATCTTAAAAAAACACCACTTCTCTTTTCCCAATTTATGGAGCTATGCCTTCAACAGGAATTGCTCTCTTTGTTATGAAGGGAGCAATGACAGAAGGAAGGTTATACTGGTTGAACTTCCTCAATCATACAACCATTAGAAGCACAGATTCCTTCTCTAAAAAAAGTGGTGACAATTCTAATTATATGATACTTTACTAGCAAAAATATAACGGTACTGAACTGTTTCAAATTAATACCAGTGGGAAATAGGTTTGCTTCTTTGCTTTAAGCAGCTACCTGACAGCAGATAAGTTGTTTCCCATTCATCGGGCAGCTGTTAAAAACAGAGTAACCTGCCAGAAAAAAAGGCTATCTGAATAATACATAAAAATTGGGACGTTGCACTGTATGTGTCTGTGTGTCCCCAAATCTTCCCATGACAGAAGCTTTAAGATATTTATTTATAGCACTTATAGGGCCACCTATCTCATGATGACTCTAAGCCAGATCACTCATTCTCAGAGCTCAACCCCTTTCCTAGCCAATGCTTGGTGGAAGAGCCAGGTCTTCTGGAAGGCTAAAAGAGTAGAGAACCCTCATATCTCAGGTGGAAATCTGTTCCAAAGGATTGGGTTGCCACCAAGAAGGTGTGCCTCCAAGGTCACATCAAATAGCATGCTTAAGGGAGAGGACCTAAAGCATGCCCACCCTGGTATAAACTGGTAGGAAGGGCAGTACCTCAAGGGAAGGTACAGATGTATAACTGGGATACAGATGTATAACTGGGTATCATCAGCATGTTGATGATGCCATACTTCATGGTAGCAGACTCCTTGGTAAAATCACTCTTTCTGTTTAAATTGTTCTGAAACAGCCTTATGTCTTTATGCCCATGAATCCTTTAATCAGATCTGTGGAGCCAAGCAAAGTTTACCGTATATGTAAGGCTGCAGTTCCAACTGTTTAATACACAATCATGTTTTGTGTATCATGCCGAATATGACACCTAATTTGTGTAAGTACAAGTCAGAAGCCTGCACTATGTTTGAATTACATCCATTAAGTTTAGCAAACACACTTCCTCATAGAGTTGATCAAATTTTAAAATGTATGAAAAAAACTCCCTAGAGTTTTATGAATATTACTGCAGGCATGTCTAAACAGCATATAACCCACAAAGCCACTAGCACAAGCAAATATATCTGCATCTAGTATTTCACTTATTCTGATAGTTTCACATTTATAATACTCGCTGTGCTCATAAATTTCCTGTATTTCAAGGTAAAGATGCCCTTTATTTTAAAGGCATAAAATTATCAGTACCATGTAAAGCCAGGGGCAGATCCAGTGTTTGATCAGTACTAAAGAAATTCAACATGAAAGTCAAATAGGGTCAAGATGAAGTTAGGTTTTATATGATTGTCCTGATAAGCCTTCTTTATTCTCTTTACTCATTTCTGATCAAGTAGAGTAAAGGATAATAAATCCATTGCAATTAAAGCAATGTTTGGAATGTATGACTTTGTGAGAGTTAGTTTGTTCAGCCCAGAATGAAATTGCCCCATATCCTGTCTGTATCATCATAAAGTCCAAAAATAAAGGTTTTGCAACTCCTCAGATATCCTTGGTTAGGATAGATATTTCTTAATCAAAGGGACTGAAAGTCAGGAAAGTGATATGGCTCATGAATTTTCATTGCCGTTGTTTATATCAATAATATTGGCACACAATTGTAACAACATAGGAGCCCTACTAGATCAGACCAAAGGTACTCTTGTTTCCAGAATAGAACTGGACAGCCATCACAAGGATAAGAACTATTTTTTCTACTCCCTATTCCCAGAAATTACTTGTTCTAGGACGCTGAGCTTGTCAATCAGAAGGTCGGCAGTTTGGCGGGTCAAATCCCAAGTGCCACGTAGCAGAGTGAGCACCTGTTACTCGTCCCAGCTTCTGCCAACCTAGCAGTTCAAAAGCACATAAAAATGCAAGTAGAAAAATAGGTACCACTACGGTGGGAAGGTAACAGCGTTCTGTGCGCCTTTGGCGTCCAGTCATGCCGGCCACATGACCACGGAGACGTCCTCAGACAAGCGCTGGCTCTTCAGCTTTGAAATGGAGATGAGCACCGGCCCCTAGAGTCGGAAACGACTAGCATGCATGTGCAGGGGAACCTTTACCTTTACCTTTTTAATTCCTGTTGAATGGTCGCTACCCCTGTTGGTGATAGAGAATTCCATAGCTCAACAGTGTCCTATACAAAAAAGCAATTTATCTGAATCTTAGCATTCTGCTTCCTTCTAATTTCCAGTATTATCAGAAAAGCAGAATATATTTCTCTTCCCTATTTGTTTTGTTGGGTGTTTATAATATCTTTCATTGTGAGGCTGAAGATGTTCTTGAAGCGGTCAAGGAATAATTTTCTTTTATTCCCTACCTCATCATACCACACTGCCCTTTTTCCTTTAACCAAATCCTATAGTATCAACAGAACACTAGGCCACCTTTTGCCTCTATCAGAATCAACCCACTGACTTATTAACAGCCTTCCTTGTAAATCGATAGCACTTTTTCAAAGCAAATACATAGTCCTTATAACTACGCTTAAAAATATTAAACAAAATGCACTGTGAGAGCTCTTCAACTATAGAAGTGACTCCACAGAACTGAAACACCCTATTATTAGTCAAAACAAAATATAAGTTTCAAATGTCCTTCGTTTGCATAAATTCTAACATTGTATAAAACATTTCATGCAAAAGAAATTGTTTTTGATTTTTCCCCCAAAAGAGAGTAACATTTGATGAAAGTCATTTATTTTAATTGTGAGATACCTGGAAGCTGGCTTGCCTTTCACCATGCAAATGTATTGCTATCAGTGTCCAAACTGTTCCATATATCAAGTTTATTGCAAGAAAAGATCCACAGGGATCTTCTACAAAAGTCTTATGCACATAAAATATGGGTAGCCTAGGAGGCTGCACAGCAGAGGAAGAATGTGTAACTAAAAGAGAGTGAAAAGAGTATCAGCACTTTTGTCGTTTTCTGTCATCTCACAGCAATATATGCTTAAAACTAAAGAAATTCAAATGAAATTTAACAGCAACCCAGGAATGAAGCACAGAAATTTCTCACAAGAGAAAAAAACTTTCAGGAAATTGGAAGACAGATTTTGGCATCTTATTCTATATCACATCTGTGGGGCTATAGAAAGGCTCCTGTTCAATGGCGTCTTGAAGCAAAATTTAAAGGAGAACCAAAAGTTATTTTTCATGATAGGAAAAAGGTGTGTAGCTTCTTCTTCCATTTACAGCTATCCCAAGTCTCCAGTTGAACATTGTTTATCCATGTGCTCTAATTTTCTGCATCAGACTTGGCCCAGACATTCATAAACATATTTTTAAAACTATTTTTGGCTCAGATACCCACAAATAGATTTTTAAAAGCAATATTTGGTCCAAGAAACAACAAACAAATCTTTAAATGTCATAAACAGATTTAAGAAGGAAACAAATGGCCCAAACAACAATTATAATTTTGGCACAGTAAGGGAGAATTGCCTGACTAGAACAAATAAATTAAAACAAAAATTAAAACAATTCAAACAAGAGGTCAAACTAGACTTTGAATATAGTTTTAACAATAGGGAGCACATTTAATTTGTTAGGTCTTGTTTTTTTTTCTATCACATTAGCACACACTGTGCATAGCCAAGGAATTTTAGGGCATCTCCCAGGGTTTTAGCAAAATTGCTAATCAGGGATAGATAGATTATGTGTTGGCATCAGTTTTTAGAAACAATATAAACTTTCTCCATGGTGACCTATTCTCAATCTGACCTGTCAGGTATTCCAACAATGAATTCTCCACTACTTTAGTCAAGTCTCTAGAACATAGAGCATAAAATATAGAATTGTAGGGCTTGGAGGTCAATATTCTTTCCATCTTCTTCAAAGTCCAATTTTTGCCTCCATAGAATATCACAGGGAAAAATAATTGATAGCAAAATTCTTATCTTTATAGATATAGACATGTCAAAGCATCTGAATGTCTTTTCCAAAGCCTTAATTGCTATCTATCAAGTGCTCATTTGTAGAATATTTTTGACTGCTGGTTCCTTTACTGTTGGTCAGACATGATATGATAAAAGAGCCTTGGTGGAGCAGTGGGCTGATGCCTCCTTAAGTAACACCAGCTGCCTGCAATTAGTGCAGGTTCGCATCCCACCAGGCTCAAGGTTGACTCAGCCTTCCATCCTTCCGAGGTAGGTAAAATGAGGACCCAGATTGTTGGGGGCAATAAGCTGACTTTGTAATAATGCTGCTTGGGGTGTGTGTGAAAGCCCTAACAGGCAGGCATATACATAGAATGAAGGCTACTGCTAAGCTTGTAAGCCGCCCTGAGTCTTCAGAGAAGGGCGGGATATAAATGTAATAAAAATAAAAAAATAAATAAAAAATATTTATATTTTTCCTCCAATTTTAAAAGCATGCTCATCTTCTTTCAACCCTTCTTTCTTTATGTATTTAATGTATAGGTTGAATAAAAGAGAGAATTGTTGTTTTAACCATTTAATCAGGCCAGACTCTTGGCAACTTTACAGACAACTGCTCTCCATGCTACCCTATCAAGCACACTTATTTCAATAGTTGGATGATCAACTTTGTATCAGATTTGATATTATCAAGCCAGCATGTTCATTGCTTCCCCTTCTTGTTGTTCCACAAACCATTCCTAATATCACTGCCTTCTTCAATAAATTTGCACACATGACAGGGCCAAAGTAGATCAGATGCAGTCTTATGGTTCAACTTACGTAACTTAACTTCTAGTGATGTGTCTGGTTTTCTACCATTTAACATCTCTCTGTTAGTTACTCTGGCTGTCCATGGTATATGCAATAATGTCTGCCAGAACCACAGTTCAAAGGTGTCAATTCTTTGATCAGCCATTCTAAGTGTTCTCCTGTGTTTGAATTCAGGAATAAAACTACCATCATGAACAATTTTAGATCCAAGAAGATAAATTCTCAAACTAATTCAATTTCCTCCTTGTTGATTTTAAATGCCTCATCTCCATCTGCAGCTGTTGTCATTATCTTTGTTTTCCTGATGTTAAGACTCAATCCTACTTTTTCATTTCAGCCTTGATTTTCCAGATCATTTTTTCTAGGTCTTCCTTCTTTACAGCCAATAGGGTTGTATCATCTGCATACCTCAAATTATTTATGGTTCTTCCCCCAATCTTCACTCCAACATCAGGCAGTTCCAGATCTAATTTCCACATACAGGTAGTCATCAACTTACAACCACAACTGAGCCCAAAATTTATGTTGTTAAGTGAGAAATTTGTTAACTGAATTTGCCCCATTTTACGAGTTTTGTTGTCACATTTGTTAAGTGAATCATTGCAGTTCTTAAACTGGTAACACGGTTGTTAAATGAACCTGGTTTTCCCATTGACTTTCTTGTCAGAAGGTTGCAAAAGGGTATCACATAACTCTGGGACACTGCAACCATCATAAATGTGAGTCAGTTGTCAAGCATCCGAATGTAAATCATGTGACCATAGGGATGTTGCAATGGTCATACGTGTGAAAAATTGTCATGTCACTTTTTTCAGTACCATTGTAACTTTGAATGGTCACTAAATGAACTGTTGTAAGTCAAGGACTACCTGTAATCACTTCAGCATACATTTTGAACAAAAAAGGTGATAAAATACATACCTAACTCCTTACTGATCCTGAACCAGTCTGTGTTGCCATTGCTTTCACTGTTGCCTCCTGATCAATGTAGAGTGACTTGATAAGTCTGATCAGGTAGGTTGAAACACCAAGATCATGCAAAGCTGCCCATAGTTTATTGTGTTCTACATAGTCAAAAAGTTTTCTATAATTGATAAAACATATATAAGAATCCTTTTGATATCAACATGCCTTTTCCATAATCCATCTAATATTGACCATGTGATCTCAAGCACTGCACCCCTTTCTAAAGCTGGCTGGTTCATCAGGTAACTCTTGATCGATGATATTTTGTAGCTTCTGTTTAATAATTTTTAACACAATCTTGCTTGCATGAGAAATCAATGCAATCATGCAATAGTTGGACCAGTCTCTGGCATCGCCTTTCTTTACTAATGAGATTAAAAACAGAATTTTCCAGTCCTGAGGCCATTGACATGTAATTCATATCTCTTGGCATAGGGCAGTAATAATATTAGCTGCCACTGGTCTTAGTAATTCCACAGGTATTCCATCAATACCTGGGGCTTTCCAGTTCATCAATTTTCCCATGACCCATTCTACTTTTTCTTTAAAGAAGTTTGGTTCTTTATTAATTAGTATGTCATCACTGTCATCTTGATGCTAAGTCAAACTGCTTATAGAGTTCTTCTGTATATTCTTTCCATCTGTCCTTGATCTTCTGCTGGTCACTTAGTACATTCCCATTGTGGTCTTTAACAGCTCCTTGCCATGCTGAAAAGCTGGATCACATCATTTTCCCTACAGCAAATATGACCTTAGTTTGTCTCTTCCTATTAGCTTCTTCCAGATGTTAACACTGCTCTTCCCACTGCCTATTTTTGTCTTTTCTGGCTTCACATTGGAAAATTGCATTCAGCTTTTTAACTTCATCCTTATTACCTTTGGCTTTGGCCATACTTTGCTGATGCTGTCATCAGATAGCCACTTGTTTGTTCTCTTTGGTTTTTGGTGTGACCTATACTTTCCAGCAATTTCCATGATGCTACCTTGGATCTCTTACCTCTGTTCATTTGGGTTTTTCCCCTTTCAAATTCAGTGGCTCAAAACTATTCTTAATTTCTATGGCATACATAGGTGAGGCGTTGTTCACATTCAGTTTTGGTAGGAATATTACCTTTTTTAACAATTAAGTTAAGATATGCAGATGCAGATGATACCACTCTAATGGCAGAAAGTGAAGAAGAACTAAAGAGCCTCTTGTTGCGAGTGAAGAAGGAGAATGCAAAACTTGGGTTGAAACTTAACATTAAGAAAACCAAGATCATAGCATCCGGCCCTCTCAATTCCTGGCAAATAGATGGGGAAGAAATGGAGGTAGTGACAGATTTTATTTTCCTGGGCTCCAAGATCACTGAAGATGGGGATTGTAGCCAAGAAATTAAAAGACACTTGCTCCTGGGGAGGAAAGCCATGGCAAATCTAGACAGCACACTAAAAAGCAGAGACATCACCCTGTCAACAAAAGTGCGTATAGTCAAGGCTATGGTCTTCCCAGTTGCAATGTATGGCAGTGAAAGTTGGACCATAAAAAAGGCTGAGCGCCAAAGAATTGAGGCCTTTGAACTATGGTGCTGGAGAAGACTCCTGCGAGTCCCTTGGACTGCAAGGTGATCAAACCGGTCAGTCCTAGAGGAGATCAACCCTGACTGCTCTTTAGAAGGCCAGATCCTGAAGTTGAAACTCAAATACTTTGGCCACCTAATGAGTAGGAAGGACTCACTGGAGAAGAGCCTCATGCTGGGAAAAATTGAGGGCAAGAGAAGAAGGGGACGACAGAGAATGAGGTGGCTGGATGGAGTCACTGAAGCAGTAGGCATGAGCTTAAATGGACTCCAGAAGATGGTAGAGGACAGGAAGGCCTGGAGGAAAGTTGTTCATAGGGTCGCGATGGGTCTGACACAACTTCGCAGCTAACAACAACATTACCTTTTTTTACTTTGCACAGTTTGAGCTTCAGTTTAGCCTCTAAAAGCTGATGGTCCAAGCTACAATCAGTACCAGGAAATATCTTAACAGATGTAATTGAACTTTTCCAGTGTTGTTGGCATAAAATAAAATCTACCTGATTTTGATGTTGTCCATTTGGTGCACTCCATGTATATAAATATTGCCTGTGTGTATAAACCACGTGTTCATCATGCTGAGATGATTTTCCTGGCAAAATTACACTAAGCAATTTCCAGCTTCATTCCATTCACTTAGCTAAACCTGTCTACTATTCTTGCAAGTTCTCCTTGGCCTACCTTTGCAGTGAAATCACCCAGAATATATAAAAGATCCTTTTTTTGTATTTGCTTGACAGCATATTGAAGCACACTGTAAAAAAATTCAATTTCATCATCATTTGAGTCTACTGTTGGGGTGCAGATTTATAGTATGGTGATGTTGAGTGACTTCCCTTGAATTTAGACAAATATTATGAGATTGCTGTATGCTCTGTGACTCTCAATATAGCCATTTGTTTGCTTCTGCAGAATGCAATTCTTTTTCATCTAATGATATCATTTCCAGAAAAATAAAATCATCTGATTTGAATTGACCACTACCTGTCCAGTGTAACTCACTGAGGCCAAGAATGTCTATGCTAGCTCTGATCATTTCTCTTTTTACAAGGGAAATGCCTCTAACATTCCATGTTCCAATTTCAGAAAACTCTATGCGGCATACTGCACCAATATTATTTCATGATAAGAATGCATGTTTCTACACATTGCATAGAACTGGAAGCCCTACTGCATGTGACTGAAAAGAATCTCTTTTTTTTTGTTGATTCCTCTGGTTGAATCATTATGTTTGGGCATGCATCCCTGCTTTCTACAATGGTAGATTCAACAAGAGAAATGCTGTCGTGCTAAACAGAAAACTGGATCCAGGAAATTAATTGAGAAAGGAATAGAATTACCAGGATATTGAAAGGAGAAAGAAATGAATAAGAAAGAGAGAATTCCATTCACCAACCTATTTCTGTGGACATTTTGTTTGTTAATACCCAAGAAGAAAGATTGGTTTGGTTTGTCTCGGCTAATAGATTACATAATCCCATTATTACTAGATGTGAATTGGAACACTTGCTTAGGTTGGAATGGTTAGGTTTTACAGTTAACTGGGGTTTATTCTGTTTTCCACCATTTAGCTAAAAAGTGTAAAGGAAATATGCAAAATAGTTTTGAAAAATGGGCTGCATTTTTTTTAATTTTGTCATTACATTCTGCAGGGAAGCATTATTCAAAGTACTTTCATTCATACACCAAATGATACTTTTGTACTCCTGAAATGATATATGTAGTTCTCAATGAAGATTGATGTTTAATTAAAGGATTGATGAATGTCAATTGGTACCTTGTTGGATCTGAACCAGTGATTTGGAAAATGCAAAGCTTCACTAGTCCATTATTAAAGCATTGAACTAGCCCTCCCCTAATCACACATGCTCATAAACCTTTTTAAGGACCAACGTCCTGGACTCAGGAGAAATGACACCATCATTACATTACATTAGGATGAAGTTTGCCCTTTGCCTGAAATATGTGAAACACGTAGAAGTAAAAAGCTCACCCATGTGTCTGCTAGTGTCTTTGAGATTTTATATCCATATTAAAAAAAAAGAATAAAAAGAAGTAGTAGTGGACTGAGATATGGGAAGCTCACTGGACCTTTGTCACAGATCAAGAGAAAAGACCACATTTGGAGTCAAGCAGTTGAATGTCTGATAATAACTAGTAGCAAAGAGTTTTGATTGCACTCCCAACATAGTTCTGCTTCAGAGAAAACCTTTCAAGATTCTACATCTCAGGGAGCAAATCCTCACCACCTGCTGGCATCTATGAGCAGTATTCTACTGTTGAATGGAACATCTTAATAGATAGCTGCTTGGAGTTTTCCCACACTTGCTTCTGTAATGGAGTTTGCTGCCTTTCCAGAACATATAAGAAATCTTATATAACATACAAGACCATGCTGCCTGGGAACTTAACCTAAGTATAACAATGCTTAGTTCATTTTCCTCCAGCCTAGTGCTCTTGCCGTGTATCAAAGCAACCCCTATAATCACCTAAGAAGGATCATTAAAGTCATGCTGCATTGAGCAGTTCAACCAATGTGCTATTCACAGGCAAACCAAGTAGTGAGATAAATTCTAATTATAGGCATTAAGTTAACCAATTCTTTTCCTTCATACTAATCCTGAAGATATTTTCACTTCCTACCATGTATTGAGGAAAATAAGAATACTAATTACAAAATACAGAGGTATCAAGTTAAGTCCAGAAGTCTATACATTTTAATGGGACTTGCATGATCAAATGGTTTTCTATCACTTTTTGTGTGCATCAGGCTAGGAAGGACACACACCACAGAAGCACACACGTATATAGTTGTATCTACTGTAATCACTTTAGTTTTTATATAAAGTTCCCAATAGGCAGTATCTTAGAAGAGAAAACCACGTTAGAGTTTAGCCACAAGTGCATATTGAGATGTCGTTGGGGGTCCACAGTCATAGATGGCAAATTGTTCAATTCTTCAATGTTACATGGTCAGCTTTTGGTGCAAGATGAAGATTTAACACCAAGATCTCAGATGAGCCTGTACCATCCAGATTCACATATCTGTTATAGCTAGGGAATTGCTTGGCATACATTTTGTACCTTAACGCTAGGACATCACTCTATATAATAATTTGATGCTGTTGAACATAACCCTTGAAAGTATGCCACATAATTAAATATGCCCCTGTAAGAAACAATTATCACTTTGTAAGTGATAACTCAAGAGATTGTGGTTTCCAACAAACAGCAGTCAATTGGTTATAAATATAAGCCCAAATGAGCAGAGCCAGACAATCAAATGGTTGGAGATAAGATCTATTTTTCATTTTATTAGACCTTTGACACACACTAATCAAGGCAGGTAAAAAAGTGACTGAGGTAGCCTTCTATTAAATTAAAATTCAAGACTAGAAAGCCTCAGAGAACATACTGAGTCCAAGTAGTTGTTTGAAGTATCAAGTCTGAGTTCATAGCCCTTTGAAATGCTAAATGTATACTGCTTTCTGTAAGCTTTTTTCACTGGATCAGTCAACTTGAGGAGGTGGTGGGTAGGGATTATTTGTTTTTGCCATTATTAAATCAGTGGGAATCAGAAATGCTTTCAACATACTAAAAAATAATACAATTCCTACGGTATATTCCAATCCAAGTTCTTTCCATTGCTGCACAGTACTAGATTTTGCAACGATCATGTTTGCTAACAAATGTGTACTTCCAAAGGAAAAAGAAAGGCATCTGTGTTTTATTCCAAGTTCACATGGCTTAGCCTGTTGATAGGAAGAAACAGTTCTAGGAAAGGATGTTTTTTTAACCATCATTTGCATAGACCCATGTAAGCCACAACTTATGTAATACTTCACATATAACAGTTCTTCCTGATTTATCCTTCTTTAAGCTTAAAATCCTTGAATTGGGAATATAGATAGTAGAAGGAGATTAACTCCTGATCAGGGTGACCACTTATACATTGATGAAAAAGTGGAAAATTCATGGAGGGCAGGGGGAAGAAGAAGGAGAGGAAGAGGAGGATTAAGTTATCTGAAACCTACCAAACACCTGCATATACACATGCGTGCTAGTCGTTTCCAACTCTAGGGGCTGGTGCTCATCTCCATTTCAAAGCCAAAGAGCCAGCACTTGTCCGAGGATATCTCCATGGTCATGTGGCCGGCATGACTAGACGCCAAAGGCACATGGAACGCTGTTACCTTCCCACCGTAGTGTTCCCTATTTTTCTACTTGCATTTTTACGTGCTTTCGAACTGCTAGGTTGGCAGAAGCTGGGATGAGTAACAGGTGCTCACTCTGTTATGCGGCACTCGGGATTCGACCCGCCAAACTGCTGACCTTCTGATCGACAAGCTCAGACCCCTAGAGTTGGAAACAATTAGCACGCATGTGTGGGGGAACCTTTACCTTTACCTTTACTTGCATATATTAACCTATTAATTTGAATATACTAATTTAACCATAATGATGCAAATATTAAAAAAATCCACTTCACCATGGTGGAAAAGACCGGGATTAGGTGACATATATGCCTGCTCAGAGCCTTAATCAGATGCTAACTGTGAGTGGCTACCTTGTGAGTCTTTGTCCTTTCCCATGTTTTTTAAAAATACTTTAGAGCAGGTTTGAACTAGACAATCTTTTAAATAGCAAAAGTTACCATGAAACATAGGAGCTTCTTCTATAAGAGTGAAGTGATACACACATACTCCATTTCAAATATTGCCTGTCCTTAATTATAATTATCTCTCTTTTGCAATTTACTCTTTCCATGAAAAAATAGTATGACATCATTCATTCTGAAATAAAGGGAACTGAGGCCTCATTTATAGCCTCTAACACTGATTCCACATTTTCTATCACTTATGTCATTTTATATTCATGTAGTTCAGAAAGATGAAGGGGCAAAAATCTTGGAAAGCAATAGCAGGTTTTTTTTCTCTTTTCATTTTGTTTCAAGGCTTAACTAGAATGTTTACTGGGGAGTCTCACATTCAGCTTGGTTGGCTTTTATTGAGAAAATCTGCTTAACCTACAAGGCTAGTACTTCTTGTAATTAGAAAGACTTTGGATTTTCAGTTCCAAGCAAGTAGCATATTTTCAGTCCATCAATATATTTCCCCTGGGTTTCAAAACACTTGCCAATTATGTAATTGTACCCAAAATTGTGTCACCTGCTTATGGGAATTTCTCAGAAAGTAATACTAGCTTCAGATGAAGGCTTTCTCTTGGGAACTAAGCAGAAAATTATTCAATTCACCTACACTTGCAGCAATCCTGTGAATTATCACTCAGAAGGTAAGTTTATTTGCCTTTTTCCATATTTAATATTTATATCTAGCTTGGCCTTAGATAATAAAGGTAAGATATTTAAAGATCGCATTAACATGTGCCAAAATCTGTCCTCCAATTTTATATATATATATATATATATATATATATATATATATATATATATATATATATATATATATATATATATATATATATGCAAATTATATATATATATATATATATATAATCAGAATTTCTTTCAATGGTGCTATTGACTCAATGAGAAATAAAAAAATGCAGATGACCTCAAACCTATGAGCTACTGTTACACAACAGATGAAATAACATCTGGATCAACAGCTGTTGACATGATGATAGCTGAACTTGATTTTGGAACAAATGTAGGACCAGACAGCAGTACCAATTCTTTTTCATCAACCTGAACCTTCAAATCTCTTATTGCTTCAAAGGAATTGAAGAAGAAACAGTATGAATTCTAATTGCATTTGTTTGTCTCATCTTATTAGAAACTGCTGCTGCTGAATTTGGGCAATTACATCCCTTACTGTCTGAAAAAGAATCAGATTAACAATATTACACACCCATCCATTTTTCCTTGAGAGAAATAAGCATGAACTTGAAATGCTGCATGGAATTCTCCACTTGCTTCTAATGATATGCCACTTCAACACAGACAGAGGACACTGAATAGGAAGTCCCAGGTAATTCTAACTCTCTGGCCTGTGACCTTCACATGTACTTTAGCACGGGTGTTTCTCATGTAAACATTTGGCTTGTTTACCTTGGGAAATAATCACCCAGAATGGCATTGCCACAAAATAGCTTTAATAAGGTCAAGCAAAATTTTTAAAGTTCATTACGGTAACAAGAGTAATCAAAGTAAAAATTTGGAGTCACTAATAACATACTGTATAATGTAAGTGTGATCACCTTATAAGACTTCCTATAAGAAATTGGTCAAGAGATTTTTTTTATTAGAAGTCTTGTAATCACCTCCCATAATTAAAAAGGAAAAAAAAGCTCTGAAATACCCATCTTGCCCTCTCCTTTTTCTTCGGGGGAGGGGGGTTGGGGGGGGGGGGAGAGAATAGTCAGTTCTGCCAAAGGCACACAGTGATAGTGAACAGAACTGCAGCAGCTCTTATAATTCATTTTTGTAAGTCAGGCAACTATGCCAAGAATCCTGCATTCTCTTTTATGAGATGGCACAGCGATGCCTCATTTCCCCTTCCCTCCCTCCCTCCCTCTCACTGTCCCCCCAGGGAACCTTAGTGCTTTGCTGGAGGGCACCAAGTGAATCATCCAGTAACACAGAAATCTCCAAGTCCTCTTTAGCAATCTCAGGAGGGGGCAGATCTGAGGGAAGTCAGCGGAGAAGATGCCTGCAGCAATGTCAGTTCTAGAACAGTCGGGCTGACAGGATTCTGAGCGGGGATTAAGGTTGGGATCAGGGACGCAGGGAAAATGAAAAAAGATTCTGGCTTTCAGGCATGCTTCTGTTGTGTTTGTCTTGCTGTTTGTTCTTAAGGAAGATTGACTCCCTGGACATTTGACTTTAAAAAGCCCGTGATCACCTTCATGAAAGGCCACAGTGTTTGCCTAACTACCAGACAGCTTCTGCCAGTGCCAAAGACCCGTGTTAACAAAATGGGATTGGCAAAACTCAGAAAGTTCAGAGCGTCTTAGGGCTGTATCACACACACATTCACACACACACACACACACACACACACACACACACACACAGCCCACATGGATTGCTGCATCCCCAAACGTGGCCGCTTAACATGCATATGGTAACACCACTGAAGTGCAATGCATTTGAAGTGATATTCTGAGCAGATATTTTAAGTTCTTGTAGTGTTTCTTTTTAGACAGTTCATTCAGTCATTACTTGATACTACAGTAATTATGCTAAGCAGCTGCTTGTGGGAAGTGGCTCTTGTTGTGTTAGCATCTACTACCGCAGCTGCTTTTCAGAACTCTCGATTGTGGAACTCAGAAGAGGGAACCTCTGAAGAAAAGGGTGCAGTGAGGTTCAGGATTTAATTTGTTCTTGCCCTGAATAACATGAAATCAACATCAGGGGCTACAAATGTTATTTATGCTATTTCTGAATTTACATCTCAAGCTTTTTTTCAATAAGTTAAAAGTAGCTTTGTGGAATTCTTTAATCCAAACTTCCTCAACCTGATGCCTTGCTGTTGCAATTTTCAGAATCCTGAACCAGCTCTGTGCCTTGCATTCTCTCCATACTCCACCATCTAAGACATGTGGAAAGATATTTTTCTTATTGTCTAAGAAATGTTTATTGTATTTTGGGTGCCAACCTCTTTAACACCACCACTGAAAATTCTTTGATTCTTCTGGTTAGAAATATAAATTATATACAAGTAAACTGTGTACAGCCAGAGGAAAGGGAGAACGAGGTCCTGGGCCTGAAACACTCTGGGCAACACATTAAATGATTCTTATCCATTTTGAGATCATGTCTGGATCTGCCTTGGACTATTGTGCCTAATCTCTTCACAAATGGTTATAGCTTCATCAAACAAACAGAAGTGGCAGCAAGCAGCAGCATATTTCATTTGCTACTTGCTTGAACATAATGACATCTGTAAGTGCCATCAGCTTCCTTTGAAAATCAGAGAAGCTTCCGTAACTGATGTGTGCTTTTCTCCATGACATGTGCATAAACTAGACATATATAAACTGACTGGTGACAAATCTATCCAATGGCTCACATGTAATCTATTTTGGATGCCATTGTAAAAGCATAATTTAAGTCAGAGATGCTCAAGTTATTGTGCTTTGTTCTTAAAGATGTTTCTTAGAGAGGCTCAACTATTTATATGTTTCAACATTTATTAATGGAAATACTCATAAATTATTAAGCAATGAAGGAGTTGATGAAGGAGTCAATGGGCTATTCAGAGAAATATTTGGACAATTTGGGCTTTTTTTCTGTCAAGTTAATATGTTTAGATCTAGAGAGTTTGTGAATGCAAGGAATTTTTGTTTATATATCAAGGAAAGTGATTTAATTTCTCATAATTCTGTTTTGGGACCATCATTAAGAGATTCTCTTGGATATGGTTCCTAGGTTCGGTCACTAAGTGGCTGCCTTAGTGGTGTGATGGTCCTCATCTTCTTCCATAAAAGCTGGTCAACCAGGCTGTCAGCAACAATAATATGTTCCCATTCTTTTTTTTCCTGTTCAATCATGTTCACTGAGACTGCCTGGACAAGTCCCTGTGGTTTTCCTGGCAAGGGTTTTCAGAAGTGGCTTGCCATTGCTTCCTTCTTAGGGCTGGGAGAATGTGACTGGCCCAAGGTCACCCAGTTGGCTTTGTGCCTAAGGCAGGACTAAAACTCACGGTCTTCTGGTGTCTAGTCTGATGTCTTAACTATTATATCAAACTGTCTCTCTCCTATTCATTACATATTAGCAAATTAAGAAGTTCTCAGCTCAAAGGCTCGACTTTTCATCTGTCTTCATCACTATTCTTCCATTATTGAAGGTCTCCATTTTCAGCAGAATTATGGTTGTGGGGTTGACCTTATCTTTTCAACTATAAGCATTCTCAAGGAAAAGCAGGGTAGATTTGAAAACCAGTCAAAATTTACAATCCAAGGTTGTTCCTGATAATGCTAGAATTAAATCAGTTGGGTGTCTTTAATATGTTTGCTTTTTTTCTTGTCAGTACACTATATACCATCTTTATCTTATGTGGAAGTTTAGTTTAATATTCTCTCAGTATATCAATTTTTCATTCTGAATTTTAATTGTATATATACAGTAATTCTTAATTTTGTGTTGTCTGCAAAGTTGAATGCTATATGCTGCACTTCTTCAACTAAGACATTAAAAAATATTGAGCATTTAGATTCAGGATAGGCATGTATATAACAGTATGTGGGAAAAACCTTGCGATATGGAGCAAGAGATGCAGCCTAGGGAACAGTCAGATAAGAGAAGGCATAGTCTACAGCTGGATAGTGGGTTACCTCCCTGGTTTCTTGGGCTGCAAAGAAGAAAGTGGGAAAATTGTACTTTCAAACTTGCAGGATACTGTTAGCTGTAGCTATACTATTAAATAGAATTAGCTTATCTGGTTATGATTCCTGTCTGTTCTACCAAGTAAGGGTGACACTGTATCAAAATTATCACTCACTGAATACAACTATATAGTGCAATTTTGATGCAACATCCTTGTCATGAAGGATTACCATCAGTTTTTTGACCACCTATACTCTGATGGAGAACCACATGTTCTCCTCTGCATTTTATGCTTTAGTGACTTGTCTAGGACACTTGAGTCATTTACTCGGTTGCTTGAGCTATGTCCACAAAACTTTGCTTCATGCCAGGATTAGATTATCACCCTGTTTTGCGCATCTGCATAGACATAGTTCCATACATCTGGGGGAAGTCTGGAAAAATATTCAAGAGTAGTAATTCATCAGAGGCCATTGTTTTCAGAGCGTGCATATTTAATAATATCAGCAACATGTGGGAGCAATGTGCAGATTCCCTACCTCACAGAGAGTCAAAAAGAGAACAGAGTGGCGGGCCAATTCTATGGTCCAGTAAAGATAGCTGCCACAATGCTGAATAATACAATAACTATAGTAGCTTTATATGGGGGCTGACTTTAAGACTACTCTGAAATTATAATTGGTCCAGAATGCAGCAGTCCACGTATTTAACAAGATCCCTGTATTGGGGCCATGTAACACCAGTTCTATGGGCCCTGTATAGGTTATCAGTTCAGTTCAATTCTGGGTACAATAAAAGAATTGGTTTTAAACTATAAAGCCCTTTATGGCTTGGAGATAACTGAAGACCACCTTCCTCAATCTCTATTGCTCTAACCATCTAGAGCATGAAGGGGAAAAACTCCTTGAGGCATCACACTTCCAGAAGGTGAGAGGAGTCAACACTAGAAGTCATTGGCTCTTGGTGGCTGCCCTGGTGCTGGGGAATGGTCTCCCCATGGAGATCAGGCTAGTCCCCTCCTTGATGGCACTCAGAAGACTGTTGATAATTGAACTTTTCCAGAGAGTATTCCAATAATTTTTTCCTACTGTGCCAATTTTCATCATTTTATGATGCATGTGATTGTTACTTCATTTTCATTTTTTACTTTGTTGTGTTTTAATCTTACCATACGGTAATTTTTTCCCCTTTCCATATCTTAAAAAAAAGACATGAGAATCATGACATTGTGGCCAAATATGAATTCAATAACAGAGAGACAATGTAGCAGCAATGAGTACAGCTCCCCAAGGGCTCTCATATAACCTTTCCCAAATGACACCCTCCAGATCTGTTGAGGCTGTAACTCCTTTAGCCAAGCTGGATTGAAATGCTAGGACTTGTTAGCAAAAGTACATTTGCAGAGCTCTGTGTTGGAAAAGGCTGCCCTATGGGCAGTAATATTACTGGCATTACAACATTACTCACCATTCACAATACATTTCCTGACAAGGTTCACCCTGACTTTTACAAGAAATGCATTCATCCGCATGCTGCAATAGCAAGAACACTGTGATGACATCATTTTTCAAGTTTGGTCTGGGCAACCTTTCAAACAAGATCCTTTTAAAAACCAAGCCCATCTTCTCTAATTCTGTCAGAAAGATTCGCATCTCTGGTATCCCAAACAGCCACAGTTTGAAACTGCTTCCACTTTTGACAGGAAAAATATCAGGGACACACATGTAGTTACACTCTCAACCACAGTGACCAGGAGATAAACAGAATCTAGCAGAGATCAGCTGACTTCTTGCTAAAGAACTATACCAAGACAGCGGCAAAAATGCTATATAAAACATGTGTGTCTTAGAGTATGGAACAAACTTTGCAAAAAGAGGGAACAAAAGACTTGAGAAAAGAAGAAGAGGAGCTACAACAGCCAGCTCAAATGCAAAGTAAGCTCACAAACTAATCCACAGCACAAAGGAAAAGAGCACAAAAATAGAAACAAAGGGAGCCAAGACTTTTAGAGTTTCAGCTGGCAAGAGCAGTGCTAGATATAATGGGGTAGGCAGCAAGAAGAGAACCCACGTCCATGAATGTGTATTTAGTTACTATGATGCTGCTTGGGCAGAACAGTTGGGTAGAAATCCAAGTCTCCGCTCAGCAAAATGAGCAGATGGGCTGTCAAATACACCAGGACTGGCTGACCACATTTTGAAGTGAAGTGTTTCACATTACGTTCTAAAAAGTGTGGGGGTAGGGTGGATGGGGCTCTTCTGTTGGACCACTTGAGGTAATAGATACGATATTATGATCTAAAGAGACAATCCTCCATAGGACCATAGCATCCAAAACCTGTAATTACGTATATAAATGCATCCATGTTTGACCATGAGAGCTAGCTTTATGCAATGCAGGAGACAAGAATTAACCTGAGGGAGGATAGGATGTCAACAAAGTTGGCCATTGCTTCTATATTGTTTTTCTGTCTCTCCCTACCTCTGGCACTATGTGCACACCACACACTCGAACACACTCTTCTCATCTAATATAAATTGGAGTCAGACAGCAATGCAGGATTTAGTTGCAAACGTAACCTTGTTCAAAAAAATAGTTTCTTGCCCTCCATATAAAGAAATGCATTACCCGAACCAGGTTTGGAAGAGAAATAAGATAAGATAACCTTTATTGTTATTTTTTACTGTGGGCACACTGGCACACATTAAAAATGAAATTCTCTTGCCTGCTCTCAAAAGTGTATACATACCTAACAGTCTAACTAGTGAACACAATCCTTCAGTTTAAGGCACACAGTAACTGCAATAGATTATCCCATGAAAGAATAGAACCAGTGTTAACAAAGTACATTACGTGGCGATTTTAAACAAATCTAGATGTTTATAGTGCATACCACAGACTTTAAAATCTATTCCTTTTTCCTCTTTCTCACACATACATCATTTCTTCATCTTTTTCCTAAATCTGTTTATTTCTCAGAAGCCAATTCTTCTGGCTTCCAACAGAATTGGTGGCAATGGCAAGAGAACCACTAGACTATATTACATTTTGGCACTGGATAAGCTCCCAGCTAAGCCAAGAACTGCTAAAACAGCAAAACACTGAAATAATAGCAAGAACAACAACAACAGAACAAATTCCCAAAACATTCACTGATCTCTAAACCACAAAACTCTATTTATTGTCCAGTCAGCACTCACAGTCAAAGCTGGCTTTTACTCCCCCAGTATTTTTCTGCCAATTCTCTAATCTCTTTATCATATTATATGCATTCTTAATTTCTCCCCAAATCTTTTCTATTCCTTATTTTCCCTTCATCTCCACTCCGTTTACTGTCTGTTCAGAGTTCTTTTGTAATGTTTTCAGAAGGACAGAAGATGCAAGTCTTTCTCTCCACCCGTATCTACATAATGGTGTAATAATGGTGACTGGTGACTTTCAGACAAGCTCTGTGTTGTGATGTCATAAGCGACTTGCAAACCCATCACAACGTCAGTAATGATTGTACCAAAAACTGCCTTCCATGTCACAAGGTTGGACTGTAAAGCTTCAGCACTCAAACATAATTCTCAGTTCAGGACTCTTGTGACCTTCCAGCTTTTTCTTCTCCAAGATACAAAAGGCTCTAAATTCTTTTTCTTCCTCTATCTTGCAGTGTTCTTTCCATCTTTTTTTTTCTTTTCTTTTTCATACATAATATTCAAACCTGTTTGAGAGTGCTTTCCCCCCCCCCCCCAAGTTTTCTTTTAACTTTCAAGGTCAACAGGGACAGACAATGCCACCAGTGCCTGTTTGATATGTGAGCGCTATTGGCGTCCATTGCCACGGTTTCCGTGGTAACACAGTAACCATTAATTTTCAATTAAACTAGACAAAAAGCCCGATGACAGCTCCAGGTCTGCTGAAGATGTCAAGAATCCGTATTAATATACAGCAAGAGAGCATAATTGTGTGTCCATCTTCCCGAGCAACGAAAATGGGGGGATAATTACCAGCTAGAAAGCCACTCTATAATTTTGTTCTTACTGTCACCACATCCCTACATATTAGCATAAATTAAAAGCAGGGTTTATTGTTACTAAAGTGCATTGATATTTCGAGGGTATTTTCTTTCTTTTAACTGTTTGTTGTTGATGGGTGATTTCTGGACTCGTGACAGCTTGTACCTTGGGAACATTCTAGATGTGGAAGAATAACGGCAGAGGTCTGAAGGATGTCACAAAAGTTGAAAGAACAAAGAAAAAACGTAAGGGGTGAGAGAGGGAGGACTTGAGGGACTGAATAGTCTGTTTCTTCATCTACCATACAACATCATAATTGAATCTCTAATTTTCCTGTAGCTCCTAATGTTAGCATATTCTGTGCTATTACTTCACTTTCTGTTCCTTGATAACCCCACTGGGCAATTTACATCTTAGCAGGTTCAGGCTCACCATTAATGAGAGTGAAGCAACCAATCCAGGCAGTTGATGTGCCAGCCAAACTAGACCCAGGTAAGAAACTAATGCTGTATAGGTCAGCTGTAATAGCAGAATCTTGCAAGTCTGAGTGGGCTTCCATCTCCCTCTTCAGTTCTTTAGAGAGGAATTTGTCTGAGATGTTATTTTCCCAGCCTGTGATCTTATCTGATCATAGCCTTGGTAGTCACTCTTTGCTCCTGTCCTTCAGAGCATCCCCTCTGCCTTCTACATGCGAAGGGCAGTGGTACAAGCTTTTTCTTCTGAATATTTCAGCTATTTCATCTGAGATATCCCTCACCCCATCCATAATCATTTTTCTTTGTCATAGAACAGCTCTAGAAGAAGAAGACACCCTATCCTGTACCTTTAAAACACTTGGCAATTCTCAAGTGTGGTGGAGGACACTAACCCTTCGGGACTGCTGAAATAAGATCTAGTCACCTCCTATATAGGTGTCCTATAAAGGGGACACCTTTACTTTAGACAGCCCATACTTTTGAATATGTAGGGATCTTCCATACTAGCAATGTATAGCAGCATCTAGGTATTACTATGTTGTTAAATCACCATGCAGTCAAGACTTAATATTGTGACAATAATGACTGGTTGATACTATAAATGCTGGTGCAGAAATACTGGTAAACACTGATATATTTCTATGATTATTTCATTAAAAATCTTTTTTTTCCTTTTGTATTAAAAACAGAGACCTTAATTCAACAATATAAGTTTATCCAAAGGAAATTAATTCAAGCAATTAAAGTAACATCTACTTTAGATTATGAACTAAGAATGATTTCATTTTACAAACTCTTGCTTGCAGGGATTCTGAATAAAGCTTTTTTTTAACCATCTCCAAGGCCAATATTTTCAGTCTTCATACTCTTGAACTTGGAAAATCCCTTAAGTTGCCAGCATCCCTTCCCCCTGCTTCAGGTTTCATTTCCCCTTTTCCAATTAGTCTGTTGGTGTTACACAATTAGCGGACAGTCTACAATGTTTTTATACTCTCCTTCACTAAGACTTACCTTGAACTTGAAATGGATATAAGGCTATGGCTGCTGAATTTCTAATGACCAGTGCCAAATGTATGTATCTAAGTGAAAGGAAAAATCAAGTTTCTTATATCATATCCAGAGAAAGCTGTCCTTCAAAAGGAATTTAATGTAATTACTCTTAAGGGAGCTATCCTCATACATAGTCAGTCACAACACTGACCTGCTGACTAGGATCTGACAGGGAAATTATAGGCTGTATATTCAACAGAAAGAGTACACCCTGAAAAAGAAAGACAAAATGGGAGTGTTGTGAAGGGTGAAAGTATCAGCTTCTGGGTTTTCTCAGAGAGGATTTCCTGTGTAGCCAAATCAATGCAACCAACAGGGTGCATATGAATGGCTGAGATCACTTTATGACAGAATTCCAATTGGAGTTTGCTGTATTCTGGTCTGCCAACAAGAATATCCATCTGTTTTGTCCAGTGTGCATTCCAGAGGGGAAAATGGTTGAGAATGTATAGAGACACTAGCTAAGGTAGAAATATTTGCAGGGGAGAATTGGCAAGTGGGAAAGTTTGCTTAACATTTCCTTTGCTGAGCAGTTCTCTGCTATAACCTCTCAGATGTTGCTTCTTCCACTTGGAGGGCTTCCGTTTGGACAGCTCTTAATAGAGGCAATCTGTTTTTCTCCTCCATGATGGATTTTTTTTTAAAAAAAGAAATTATAAGATGAATGGGCAAATATAAAGGGATAATAACTTGAAAACAATAAGTTCTATGTGAATGAAACAGGACAATTGCACAATGAAAGCACTCTTGGAGTTCCAGTGGGTAAAGCAGTTTATACTTTTCTTATGTAATTATTCTAATATGTCTCTCAACCACTTTAAACCTGTTTTGGATGAAAAGGTAAGGATAGTTCTCTTATTTCTTAAAAAATAAACAGCAAAAAATAAGCTTGAATTAAATGGTCTGCAGGAATACCACATTGTCAATTCTCTTCTGGAAATGCTCCCATGGCATGCATTATAAAGTAGATATAGTTTTGAAATCTTTGTGTCATGTTATATATTTCTAGCTTAGAAGATTTTTTTTAAAAAAATGTAGTTCCCTTGCAGAATTTATCTCTCTAGATGTTATGATCCTAAAATTCATAGTTTTGCAAGATTCTGATGTGTTTTTGGTTTTCTGGCAGATCTGTGCATAAAATGATTACAAAATGTAATATAAGGTATAGTGTTATTCACTGAAGTAGCTATTTGGTCAAAAGCAGCTCTTAAATTCAAGTCGTGTCTTAAATGTTGCATTGTATTTTCTATGTAACTATTTGATAACTGCAAATGCAAAAGATCTGGCAGCTGAAACATATAAAGAATGGTTGCTGGAATTGGTATGTCTAGCTTAATGAAAAGAAGGACTAGGGTGACATGATAGCAGTGTTCCAATATCTCAGGGGTTACCACAAAGAAGAGGGAGTCAAGCTATTCTCCAAAGCATCTGAAAGCAGGACAAGACACAATGGATGGAAACTAATCAAGGAGAGAAGCAACCAAGAACTAAGGAGAAATTTCCTGACTGTTAGAAGAAATAACCAGTGGAACAACTTGCCTCCAGAAGTCATGAATGCTCCAACACTGGAAGTTTTTAAGAAGAGATTGGACAACTATTTGCCTGAAATGGTATAGGGTTTCCTGCCTAAGCAGGGGATTGGACTAGAAGAACTTCAAGGTCCCTTCCAACTCTGTTATTCTTTAATAAAGTCAAGGAGCATGGTGACACAATACGACTAAGATTAAATACAACAAAAATTCAACAGATATATAAAACAGATATAGCAACCAGCCTTAAAACTGACAATGAAGACAATGAAGTGGTGGATAGTTTCTGCCTTTATCTACAGTAAAAGAAGTGCCATCAAAAAATATGCTACCGTCTAGCATTTGGTAAAATAACAATGAAGGCCTAGGAAATGATATTCAAATCCCATGGTATATCTACGTATATCTACGAAGATCAGAATCAGACAGTTAATGTGACATTCTGTGGATGTGAAAGGTGGACTTGGAAGAAACAGGAAAGAAAAAGAAATCAGGAAAGCTTCACCGCTGAATGTTTTGAAGAAAAGATTGGACAACCACTTGTCCAAGGAGGTATAAGGACCCCTGCCTTGGGCAGGAGAGTGCATTAGAAGAACTCCAAGATCCCTTCAGCCCTAGGATTCTATGATTCTGTGATTCTATGAAAGAGTATTAATACTTTTAAACTTTCTATTTTGTAGAAAAGTACTGAGAATACCATGGATAGCCAAGAAAACAAACAAATGGCTCATAGAACAAATCAATCCAGAGTTCTCACTTAAGGTACAAATGGCCAGGCATTTAAGAACACAAAGAGCAAGGTCTCTTTAGAAGTCTATGAGGCTGAAATAGTGAAAGAAATGCATAGCCAGCATCACTAAATTACAGTAGCGATGGGTCCATCTTTGGAAGACCTGAAGGGCCAGATCATCCTAGAGAAGTTCTTTCTGGTGGTTTAACACCAGTTTGATGACAGCTAATCAAACCAATCAATGTGACTCTTTTTTTTACTATAGCATAATATAGCATATAGACTCTTCAGAGAGTGGGGGGTAAGGAATACTTTGGAAGCAGAAAAAAATGAATCATAGATTAGTTAAGAAAATTAAGATATTAGTGATTTAATAGCCACGATCATCACAGAAGGGAACTTTTAAAAACTATATATGAATTGTAGTATTATTTTTATTATTGGCACTATTTAAATTTGAATGTTACCAAATCCTACTAGACTCCTGGTGATGTACAGTATAAATAAAAAAATACATTATAATATCCCAGATGATGAAAAATCAAGAACTCAAACTCTAGTTTGTAGGAGAAGGTTGTCCCAGAGTATAGTATCATAACAAAAAATAAACACTTCATTTTTTTTTGCATCAATGCATCTCTTCATGAGAATGGAGAACACCAGAAGCTTCTTCTGGGAGGACTGCTTTGGATGGACCAATCTGAGTTGGAGTAAGCACTCTGGTAGATATTAAGCCACTGAAGGATTTACATATTAAAATAAGCATGTTGACTTACCCATTGGAAACCCACCAACAGCCAAGACAGGTTTAACACAATTTTGGTAGCAAAAGTAGTCCTCAGCTTATGACCATTTGTTTAATGGCTATTCAAAACCACAACAGAGATGAAACAAAAACTTCCAATTGATCACATGATCAAAATCAGCACAATTGGCAACCAGGATGCATTTATGATGATGACAGCATCCTGATGTCACATGATCACCATTTACAACCTTCCCAGAGGATTTCTGACAAGCAAAGTTAATGGGGAAATCCGATTCATTTTACAACCATGCAATTTGCTTAATGACCATGGTGTTTCACTTAATGATGATAGCAATAAAGATTGATTGCAACTCACTTAACAGCACATCATTTAGTGATGAGGTTTTGGTCTCAATTGTGGTAGTAAGTCAGGGACTATCTGTACTGCAGTTTGAACCAGAGGTGAAACCTATATGAAGTGCACTGCAAAAACTCCAACTGAATGGTTATAAGGACATTAGTCATTGTGGCCAGATCCTCTTATTCCCATCTTTTCTCCCATAACAAAAATACCTTTTAACCATCTGGTACAAAGTTGCCTCATGAATTCCATGGGCATCTCCCTCTCCCAGTCCAAGTCTAATACCTTAGCCATTACACTACATCCTCACAAATGCACAGTATCTTGTAAGACAACAGTTTGAGGCAAAGTCTGAAATATAACTAAGAGAGGAATAAGATTATTCATCATTCCATCTGATGTCACATTTTATTGCCTGTACTTTTAAAGAATGAACAGAGCTCAAATTCTAAACTAACTTTTGCAGGTGGAATTTATTATTTGCTATGTACTGCCAATTTTTATTAGGGGCTGCTTATCTAACAAACAAGCAGAACTTATTTCCTCAAATCAGTTGGGTCTTGCTATGAACCAGCTGCTTATGCAGGGCACAGCTGCAGCCTTTACTGAAACTACAAAAGATTGAAAAATGGAAGCCATGATCAAAGCCTTAGCTATAGTTACCTCAGTGTAAATTGCCAATGCATATAAAGTTCCTCTATGCGATTGCAAATGTTACAAAAGATATAGTTTCTATTTGATAATTCTAACTTTCTCAGTGCTAATAAATTCTTTAAAACATTTTTAGAACCCTCTTTTTTGAATATGAGTTGAACATGGAGTATTATCATAATGCATAAGACATTATTTGTCTAATTATTCCTCAATTATACAAAAGAATTAAAGCGCAAACTTTAATGAGAAAAAATATTGTAGACAAGATATTCCAAGTTTTAGCATCTTGTTTATATTAGTATGCATATGTAGAAAAATGAGATAGAGGGTAAAAAATCATTTTAAAAACTTTAACACAGTTGAGTCCAATGTCACAGCTACATATGTATTACAGATATAGCAAATGCAAACAGTAAGGTTGTTGGGTGGCCACCCAAAGATTCACATTATATTTTTGGAATTCCCAGTAAAATCAGTGTCTCTCTGAGTGTGAAACAGCTGCAGTTTCTCCCCTATTTCCTTCCTTGCTTTGCTCATTTGCCTTCCACCCACTCCTGCTGTCTGAAACAGGACTCCAGATATGCCGTACATACATTCATATATACACCCAGGGGATGGGGCTAATCAAAGGGCCCAGACAGTATAAACAAAAGAAGCTGCAACTGCTTTGTCAGCCACTCTATCAGGGATGTGAAACACAGTCTCCAGGCTGCAACCTGGCAAAAAAACCATGTTGCTAGTATCTACTTAAAGCTCATGTGTGAGAATAGAGTAAGTTCTTCCTAGAATAGCTTTAGGCCAAGCATCATTTAGAGATTACTTTCAGGATCTTTAAAAGCTGCTTGGAACAAGCCCTTCAAATGTATGAAGGAAAGAGAATCAGCACCAACAGGTATTGTACTGAGTAACAAGAGTTACATTTGTTCATGCATTTGATATGTATTATAAAGTTTCAAACATGAATCTGAGAGTTTGGATCTTAAGAGAATGCTTGATACCTTAAGTTTCCACCTGTCATGTAGTTATTAGGGAGACAAAAACTCAGGGAATAGGTAGATCCTATCTACTAAGTACTATTTGGATCTTTGGTAGTCCATTCAGTGCAGGATTTCAGACTAGGTACCCTTAAAATGTCTTCTTGAATTATACTCTAAATGTATTTTATCTTACTACAATGGAAACTATCTGATGACAGAGCAACTTTACAGTCTCTTTCAAAGATTGGAGTATCAAAAGCTGACCTATCTCAAAGAACAAATGACTTTTTCACACCATGTCCAGAGTATGAGTTGGTCAGAGAAAAGTAAGTACTAATGTGAGATTGGTTCATAATTTTGATAGCAAAGTTGAATAAGACAGTAATAATAATAATAATAACAAAAGCCCTTTATTTCTCCAATGTTTCCAAAACATAGGGGTTTGCTTTAGTCGTGCCTGTAACACATTGCCTTTGTCACCTGCTTTGTTACACTAATGAGAACAGCCAGTCATCAGTTGTTAACATTCCCTTCCACTTGTAGTAACTTTTCAAAATGAAAGCAGAACTCTTTACTTCATGTCAAGTTTTGGCCAAACATCTGGAATATACAAACTTAACAAATTAAGCAATAGGTCAGTGATTGATGAGGGGCCTTGGAGGTGGGAGATACTTCCAATGTAATCTACCTGATTCCCTGCATGGATTGTCCCTGTGAGTATATATAACAGCTGAGGAGGAAGCTGACCACCATGTTGCAAAAACACAATGGAGTGGTCAGACAAGGAGATTCAAACTCATTGGTAACCTCACATTGCAATAAACAAGGACAAACATTCAATTTTACAGCTACTAAGATTGTTAGATGAGCAGGCACAAAAACAGCCAGGGAACAGGTTGAAGCCTGGGAAACAGGCTCCTAATCAGTAAACAGGAGTGTTGATTTACCATCAGTTTATCTTAGGAGGTGGAGGGGGGGCGGGCTTGGCAGCACAAGGAAACAACAGCCAACAACTTAATAGCCAGCCATCAACATGAACACAAGCTACATCTAAAAAGCTCCACGCAAAAGGCACCACATAAATACCATACACAAAACAGTTCAAAGCACACAGAGAAGTTTTCTGAGGATGCGGTCCAGCATGAGTCCGAAAGCTCAAAAGACTAAAACCTCTGGTCCCAATGACTGACCCAGATTGGATCCTGCAACAGACACTATCCAATCGTGTACAGCACTTACTCAACTACAATTCTTACTACTGCAAATAGTATTTTCACTTGATTGAGGGGAAAAAGAAAGAAAGAAAGAAAGAAAGAAAGAAAGAAAGAAAGAAAGAAAGAAAGAAAGAAAGAAAGAAAGGCAAAATTGCAAAGTATTACCATATACTTGCATTAAAGCAACACAAGAAAAAATGCCTGAGACTCCCACCACATCAAAGTAGTGACTCCCACTAGTTCAGGTGGCCTAATCTGAGGGTTAGCTGAACAAAGGGTCTTCCCTCTGTGGTAGGCCATGGACAGGTAGAGAGCAACACTTGAAACTACACAATTCCTTGCAACTCTTGATCAGGAGCCTTGCAAGAAATGTAAAGGATAACTAAATCCAGCTGCCCACTTCTGCCTGAAGCACTAGGCTGTGAAAACATTTAAAGGAGGCCAAGCATGTGTCAGACTGGGCTTCGTAAGGATTGGCCCTCACCAGCTGCTCAAGGTGCCAGATGCTATGTCAACAATGTAGGCCTCTACAGATAGCCCTTCAAATGTTCCCATTGGTTGCCTGATTGGCTGATGCTGTCAAGACAAGGTTCTGAGGTTGCCATCCAGAGCCTCATGCAGAGGCAGCAGAAGGAAAGGCTCCAAACTCAACAGAATGACCTTAATATGTAACACAGAGTATACCCAATAAGCATCCTGAGGGGAAGACGAAGGTAAATGATGAAACATGAATCATGGCAGAATGATGCAAACCACATGATGATGCATATGTGTGAAATGTAATAATGTTAATATGAAAGGCTGGGATTTGCATTGTGAAGCCTCCATGCCACTTTCATCATTTTCACATTGTCACAATTTGTACCAGATGCTTATGCCAATATGGCCATTCATCTAAATCCTAAAGTTTCCTAATTACACCTTTGTTAGGCAGTACCTAATGCTATGTTCCTCTCTTCCTCAGCTTGTATCTGAGGCAACTTAAAGTAGTACTTCTTCCAGTTGTACCTTCTTATCTAGATAGAATTTTGGGAACTGATATAATCTGTGTGCTCGGATGACCATTTGGATGCTGACTTAGTCAGATCAGGAGCTGGGATCTGTTCAAATCCAACTGGGCATTTTAGGCTGCCACAGATATATCTCTTCTCTTTGGTGGATGGCCACTTTCCTCCAGCCACTTGCTATGGCTTCAGCTCAAGAGAATTGAACGCCTTCTGTCTGCATAGTGCCTGACTAGCTTTCTGAACTGCTTTTTACTGTTCACATGGGCTCATTACAGGTAGCCCTTGACTTACATCCACAACTGAGCCCAAAATTTATGTTGCTAAGCAAGACAGTTGTTAAGTGAGTTTTGCCCCATTTTATGACCTTTCTTGCCACAGTTGTTAAATGAATCACTGCAGCTGTTAAGTTAGTAATGCAGTTGTTAAGTGAATCTTAACTTTCCCAATTAACTTTGTTTGTCAGAAAGTTGCAAAAATGATCACAGGATCCTGGGACACTGCAACTGTCATAAATTCACGCCAGTTGCCAAGCGACTGAATTTTGAGCAAGTGACTGTGGGGAATGATTCATTGGTGATAAGAGTGAAAAACAGTCATAACCACTTTTTTCAGTGTTGTTGTAACTTCAAATGGTCACTAAATGAATGGTTGTAAGTCAAGGACTACCTGCATAAACCCAAGTTTAACAGTCTTCTAAAAGAACACTACACAGAAAATGGATTTAAGCCAGGGGGAAAAAAGGACAGGTTCTACCAGCTGTGTATTGCTGATTCTACCAGCATTAAATGGATTACAGAGTTTACTCTGCTTGTGCCAATAAGGGATTTTGTGTGACCATTTTTTTTTTTACTTTACAAAGTATTACTATTACTCATGAGGATTTGTGCAAGAGTCCTACAACTGTTGTCCTGATCAGGCCTTGCTACTAAAACCAGTCAAAATCGCTGTGGCTGTGCAACACACCAATTTTATTTATATCCCTGAAAGGAGTGGGGACAGGTTTTTGCTCATTTCCTTTCTAGAATAAAGACAATACTATGTGCACCATTAGCACAATTTGCTGGCTTCGCTCTTATGGGCAAACAGAGCACCAGGATTTAGGCTAGTATACTTTTCTGTCAGTCTTAGGACTGATGTTTGACACTTTAATTCAGCCACAAGTGGAGTCCTGCCTCTCCAGCAAAAGTGAATGGGTGCCAGGCTAAAAAGCACAAGCGTTGGCCCAAGCAAAGGAGTAGCAAGGCTATGAATGCCACCTTCTTTCTTGCGGTCTCTTTCTCTACAATCTACCTATCTCCAAGGGATGTACAGTATATAACTGTGCCAATGAGCATAATCCCGAAATGCACCATAATCATGAAACAATCAAGGCATAATACGCAAAAGACAAAGTCTTTGCAGTGATGAAGTGGGTTCCTTTCCAGTTTGCAAACAACTATGCCAATCTAGAGACCTATTAATCTGAGGCCTATTCATCATGCCACCTCACATTCTTTTATTGAGAATTACAACATCCCATCTTTTTTGACATCCTCAGCCAATAGACCCCATTGATCTCTGCCTTAAAAAAGGTGCAAAGTGCGTATTTCAAAACTGTATTGTAATAAAGGCTTTAAAACATGGCAAATAAATATTCTTTCAGGGGCTGTCTCTGTTTTGATTCTATTCTGCCACTGAAGACGTTCATTATAGCCTGTGAATTACACTTGTTTATGAATCAAACCTAGAAGCTGCTATAATTTGTTTTTTGCTATAGTTTGCTCTTGAACCTCAGATCCCAAACTCTAACTGAATCATGTCCTTCTCATATTTCCAATTTAACTAAAATATCAACTAATTTGTGAATGCTTACTTGGTTCCCACATTCAATCTCAGAAGTTTCTATCAGGTATAGTTTGTAATTGGATGGGTTATATATCAAACATAGCTTGTTTATTGTGAGTAATAATTAGGCTTACACTTAGGCTGGGCCTGAAATTCAACCACATCATGGGTTAGCCATGTATGAATCTAACTTATTTGTTCTGAACTTGATAACAGTTGGTTCCATCTTTGCAACAAGTTGAGATCAAATTGTGGGTTGAAGTGGATTTAGGATTCTACTTGTTTCAGGGCTGGCAACTATAATTTCCAGTTCAAATAAAATTAAAAAAAAGTGTGGTCAATTAGATTTTTTATTATTATTATGGTTTGTGTGAAGTAAATACAAAGGAGCTCTGTGTTGAGGCAAAAGGTGTATTTATATGTGTAATTATTAAGCCAAGAAAGAATAAGTGAAGTGCAGCCACTGAATAACTGTAGTTTAGTTGAAGTAAAAGCCTCCAGTTGGTCACAAAATAACCAAGAGAGTGAGGAGAGAGTAAGTGTGCTGGCAAAACTCCTGAATCAAATAGAAACATCAGAAGTAACACTTTGGAGATCATCTTCTCTGACTGGCACTTGCATGTCCTATGCAACCTGGCCTAGAGAAGATACCAGAATTATCTGTCTCTACAGACATCTAATGCCAGTAGATGGCATTAATTGAGAAATACCTTTCTCTCTTCTGCAGGGCTGTTGGGTAGTAACTTGGAAGATAGTACCTGATTTTTACAGATTATTTTAAAAGATTTTAATGCGTGGATGTTTTGATAAACTATTGGAAGAAACTCAGGCAGACACCATACCAATATCTATAAGCAAATAAACATATAAACTTCTTTCTGTAGCATTGCTATTGATCATTCTACAAAAGATTTGCCAATGATTTGAAGATGTGTAGTGGAACATGTTCACAGTGGACATTTGCAAAAGACTTTTCAATTGGCTGTTGAATTTTAATGACCATTATAAAAACCCTGCTCTAATTTGATCAATAAAATTGTCTATAGGCTGATCACAAGGATTTTCCCAAAGCCTGATTTTTTTGCACTGGTCAATCACAGCAACAGTAAAACCTACAGATGATATACAGATAGAAAATGTTCAGTCGCAGTTCTTTATGCAAGAATTTGAAGCTTTCTCATGGAAAACATACTAAAGTTATGAGAAGTGTTAAAATATTTCTTCCCAGACAATACAGGTGGTCCTTGACTTACAAAAGTTCATTTAGTGAGCATTCAAAGTTACATCATTGAAAAAAGTGAGTTATGGCCATTTTTCACACTTACAATCTTTGCAGCATCCCCATGGTCACATGATCAAAATTCAGATGCTCGGCAAATGACTCATATTTATGACAGCTGCAGTGTCCCGGGGTCATGTGATCCCCTTTTGCAAACTTCTGTCAAGCACAGTCAACGGGGGAAACCAGAGTCACATAACAACCATCTTACTAATTTAGCAATTGCAGTGACTCACTTAGCAACTGTGGCAAGAAAAGTCATAAAATGGGGCAAAATTCATTTAACAACTGTCTCAGTCAGCAACAAAAAATATGCAATTATCGTAATAAGTCGAGGACTACCTGTACTTGCACCTGTACAAGCAAAACCTTTTCATAGGTTTGGGTAAGAGTCCACATCAGGGTCCTACATTTGTAACCCTGCTTTCTTTTTTTATCACATCCATTGCTGTTGTTTCCAGAAAAATACGTTGAGGATTTTCTACACATTTTTTTTTAACTGATGGTGCTCATAGATCCTAGAACATCCAAATAAATAAAACATGGTCTTTAATGGGCAAAATTCCTCGTGACGTTTTATCAACCAATGTATACATTACAATTTATAAACATTTTAAACATATTTTGTAACATTTATTCTCAGGTATAAAAGTAGGCTTACAGACCATTAGTAATTTAAATTCAGAAATAATCATGGATGTCACAGAAGGGTAACATGCAGATAATCATGGCTTATCTCAGACGCTCATAGGAATAAGACTATCTATTTTTTTAAAAAAAAAAATTGGCAGCATCTGTGATCAAAATAACTGAAACTACAGTCCTGGACAAATCAAAACCATCAGACGGAAAGGTTCACAACTATTATTTTGACATACAGGTAATATTACACTGAGTTTGAGAATTCTAAGGTCTGGATTCAGTCTCAGTATTCATGATTGATGATGATCAAAATGCTTTCACCCCCTCCCTATGCAACACCCCAAATATGCTCAACTTTTTTTGAAATGCTGTTAGTTTTCTGAGAATATTACTAAGAATTCAGATGCTCAGCTTGGTCTGTAAGATCAGCAAGGGAACATTGGCTACAATGCTCAGAAATGAAATCCAATAGTTATCCTGTTGAATTAAATTCACCAGGAGATGCATCTGTCATTCCCCCTGGTGAAAAAGCTAGGGACCCTCCAGCCCCTTTAAAGGCTCCATTCATGGCAGTCTAAAGTAGCAGACGGATCCCAGCTTTCCTTCCCCCTACAAATACCAGCCTACTGGTTGACACAGAGTACATACATCTTAAACAAACACTTGGCTGGGTTGTTTATCTCCACAGCCTTTAAACAAACTTTTTCAAAGGTTTCTGCTGATATGAGAGATTTACTGAAAACCATTCACCCTTCTTAAAAGCCTCTTAGTTTATGCTGCTATGGACGAAATGAATACCAATTTTGCCTGGAGTTTTCTGTCTTTTGACCACATGTTTATCCTAGGAGCCGCCACAGGCTTTGATAGGAAAGCAACAGGGGCACAAAACTTTATGAGAAAAAATATAAAATAAACCCAGAATCTGGATGTACATGCAGGGTGACTACAGAGTTTAACTCTAGCTAATTTTACATATAACATATCTTCTCCTTGGCTGTTCTGTAATCCCACAACTTGCATCATTGCTGTAAAGTTTTTCATCCCGCCAATTAGCTCAGACAACTCTGGGTTTATATTACACTTTCTGCATCAAATAAAAGTCTTGGCCTATTTACAAGAGGACTGGTTTTAGTAAAAATAATTTAAAATTCTGTTTGGTTGAACTCACAGAATAGAGAACCTCTCCCCCTTTCAAAACAGAGCGAAGCAAAACACAGAGAGCCTTTGCCTGTCATTTATTAAATGCATTTTAAGCCACCTGATTTTTAATTCAGAACTGTATGAGCAGTTGGCAAAGCCCATATAGACTTTCTATGGACACATATTCGAAGCTTTACATAATCCTGTTATCTTACAGATTGTAGACTGGTACACTTTTAACCTCCTGGATTGTTAGAAATGGAGAGAAGAAAGGACAAAGTTCAGTGATGTATCACATGGTTTATAATTACAAGGTCTAATAGGTTTGGAAAGATAGCTTGCAGATTATTATCCAGGGTTTATTTCTGATAAGCCTTCATCTCTGATTGGTTCCCTAACTTCCCTGTTTTGTACATACAGTACATCATCCACAAAATTGGCCTTCCAATTTAGATGTTTCCTCATCCACAAATTTAGACCATCAGTCTCTAAATTACTAATATCACAGGACATGTAATTTTAAATTCTCATTATCATATAATATGGCCACAAATGGCTCAGGTCTCAAAAATAATATATCTTGCATTACAGGTAAATGTGTTTCCTTCAGCTATACTCATCCCTGTTCAAGATACTATTTCAACTAACTTTAAATAGCTACGCAAAACTTAGAAGTTTGAATAAACCTATTCACTAAGGCAATGGCATGCAGTATACATGCATCTTCCCCCTCCCAATTCAATCTTTGATGTTTGATGGGCTAAACCAGTGGTGGGATTCAAATATGTGAACAACCAGTTAGTTCTCTGTGTAGATGCTGCTTCTGGAAGTCCATTCTGGGCCTAGGCAAAAAAAAATATTAGCTACTGGTTCTGCCGAAGTGGTGCAAACTAACTGAATCCCACCACTGGGCTAAACATAGAATTAATGATAAAGAGTCATATGGGGAGAAAAGCAAGCTACAAATATAATTTAAATAAATATGATGCCCACAGCTGCCTATAGAATCAATATGAAACATGCCAACAACTATAGGTAACAGTTTGTGAGTGTAAGAACAGGCTATAACTCGATACATATTATTGAACTAAGTGGATAAATGTTCCACTTTTTTATTTTCAAAAGGTAATTTTTCAGTGAGAGCCAGTACAGTGTTTAAGGCATCAGGCTAGAAACTGGGAGACTATGAATTCTAGTCCCATTTTAGGCCCAAAGCTACCTGGGTGACCTTGTGCCAGTCACTTTTCCTCAGCCCTAAGAAGGAAGCAAGGGCAAACCACTTCTGAAAAACCTTGACAGGAAAATTACAAGCACTTGTCCAGGCAGTCTCTGATAATCAGGAATAATTGAATGGAAGAAAAAAAATGTTCAATATTTGTAGTCATCTTCTATACATTCTACAACTAACAATAGTGAGATCTCTGATTTAATAGAAAAGAAATTTTTGGAAGTGAAGCAAACGTCTTGCCCTTATGACAGTGATAAGGAATGTATCTTTCATGGCATAAGCTTCTCTTCAAACTTCTGCTGCATCCTTGCCTTCTTCACACTTCATTTTAAAGCCAACAGAAAAAAAGAAAATTTATCTGTAAGAAAATTTATCACATTGTGATAAATTGTACATGGATGGGGAGAAGCACCTTCTATCACTTCACCATATTTTTTTTTAAAAAAAGTTCAACTGAATTTTGAATGTTGTTCAAAATTCAACAGCACCCTGTGAACAAAATAGAAAAACTGAAAACTCTTTCCCAAAGAAAAAAAACATTTTCAGGAAACTGAACACAGGTTTCAGTAAAAACTCAACTTTGAAGGGAGACTTAAAAGATAATATAAAAACACATAAGCAAATCAGTAGGTAAGAATTTTCAAATTTCTCTGCCTACACTGTCATTCAGACACACACACACACACACACACAAACACTTTGGCTTTAGTATTGGTCTGCAGCACAACAAATAGTCCAATATTTTTCTACCCTCAAATCTACGATTTCTGTCTCTAAGCTTGTTAAACAGGAGAATCTACAAGATAGGGCTGAAATTCCAGCCTGTTTATGAACCAGCAGTTTATTTGGATGCTCAACATTTACATGTAACCCGGGAGGAGAGTAAAGGTCAAAAAAGAAAATGCTAGTGTTTATTTATCTAGGAGTGCTTTGTGAACAACATGTTTTGGTGAAACTGCATCAACCCAACCCATAAAGGTTGTTAAACCTGTTGGACTAATATGTGCAACTCACAAAAGCAAACAAACAGTATACAAACCCACATTTTTTTTATCCTTATGTACATAAGGAAATGCAGGCATATCCCCTCACAAGAAACCCACTCCCTTTGTAACATAGTATTTGCAGATCTGAATTTCTAAAAGCTGTTATGTCAAGAGAACTGAAAATATTTCTATTTCTATGACACTATTACCTTTAATCGAAATGTAATGGTACCTGGAATTCATTTTAGAATTATATATAATTTAGTATATATATATAATAAATATATAACAAATTTATATAATAAAACTACGGCTTAACACTTGAAAAACATGTTTTGTAAGACTTGGAACAAAAACGGGTTCCAAGGATAAGAGTTTAAAAGTCCTATTGTTGTTGTTTTTTCTTCTGTTTAGCACCAATTATTCCTAATGGAGCCTGCGCTGATTTCTCCTCATGATTCTGCTGCAAATGCCAATGCGGGGTGGGGGTGGGCGGGTGGGAGAAACAGTTATGAACTCAGCTTTGTCTCACAACATGTCCAGTCCCTGCCTTTCTGTCTGACGATGGGTATGTTCTCCCTCATTTTTGAAAGAGGAGGAAGTAATAACTACTTCTATCATGCCATGGTCATGATGTGGCAGAGCAGGCAAGAAATGAAAGCTCAACGTTCTGAACACCACTCTGAAAAAAAAGTTGAAGCCTTCACTCAGAAGGAAACAGAATAGGGCATATGGCTGTGAACTAGCTAAAAGCTTGAGATGGCAGGTTTGGCAAATTGGTGGAAAAAGGAAGCTAAGGAGCATGGGCTATACCCTTCTCAATATTTTTTTTAAAAAATGGGAAACTCAGAAACTCCATCCCCAAACTATGGAAAGCTGCAAAGAAGTGTGATCATCATCCAGGAATGCTAGGAAATCAGGGTGGGATTTCCAATTCCAATTCTCCACATACTACAATTCAATGTAACTATGAGCCAATGTTCCTCAAATGGGTACCTTCTGTACCTTCCCCAGTCATTGTGGCACAGGTATATATAGGGGTGGCCTCCTCTATATTATTGAAGACTCAACATGCAACAAAGAGGTGGTGTTTCAATCACACAATTACACTGGCCACATTGACTTTATTGATTCCCCTTTGTGGAGGCCCCTTCAATGCAGTCAGATTTGTTATAGATTCTCTTTATTTCCTCTCCTCTCTCTTTTTTAATATATAGTACCAAATAAGTCATTCTTAAGCAACTAAATCCTAATTAATCCTGGCTGCTATATCCAGAATTTCAGTTCCATGCACTGCCATGTTCCTCGCATGCATTAGTTTTTAAAGAATGACCTCCTGCATTAAGAGAGGTGTGCTACAATATGCTATATGTTTTGTCAAGTCCTGCTACAACCATCTTTGGTACTCTGACGAGACATTGAAACTGCATAACCAGTTCCTTATTATACAAATCTGCCCTAGAAAAATATCACTTTTAAGACATTAAAAACATGAGTTGTTTTCTCCTTAGGGTTGAGAATAGCAATTTGGCTGGCTACCTTTGTCAAAAATTCTACTTATTTCATTGATTTACTTGATCTTCTCTGATTTAATGGGGTGATGTGAAGCCTTGTCCTTCAGCAAGTATTTTAGTGTTTTTCAGTACCATCTAATAAGGTCCTGCTTATTCAACAAGACTTAAGAAATTTTCTTCACAATAGATAAGTCTATAGTAAGGAGTAAGCACTTAATTGCTACTGAAACAGTTATTCACTTTTTAGCATGTACATTATGATTTTCCTCAAATCAGTGCTGGGCTGTGTTCACCATACTGTATCTGCCTTTTCTTTTCTCTCTTAGTCCACACAAATCTGGCATGTGTGAGAAAGGAGGAGAAAAGGGTTACTTTTTCAACTGCATATGGCAATAGCTATGTAAGGTTTCAGTAGACTGATATTGTTTTAGAAAATGCACAAATTACTGCAAGTTCTTTAGCTCTCTCAGTACTTAGGATGAATAGAATTAATAGGTCCCAGTCTGGATGGGGCTTCTATTATTTTCTGATGTGTCTTTCTTCTTCAGTTGTTTGTATTAGTGAAAATTACTAGACACACTCATTAAATGCAAGGAGACAGATGTGCATCAGTAATGTTGGAAAGTGCAGCACTAGGAAATTCTGGCAAAAAAAGTATTTTTCTGCAAACCTTTTGATGTTCATATGAAATTCCAAATGAATTAATGGTACCCAGAGGAAGTATTTAATACACTTACCTTCAAAAATACTGGTCTTGGGAAATTAATATATAGATTTCCAATAAGTGTGTCATATTGCACAAAGATTGTAAAAGAATGTGTTTAATCCTGTCTGCTTGTATTAGTTTTTCAAATGAAGAGAAATCACATTTTGTACTCAGGAACAAATTGCTACATATATGGTATAGTGTGATTTATGAAGAATGTGCTGATATGATTCTTTAAAATCTAATTATAACAAGAATTTGAAAAAAAAAAAACTAAAAAGTGACTGCTTGACTGCTACCAGGTAATTAGTGACAGTATCTGAATTTTTTATTTTAGTGTTAGCTCAATTATATTTTAAAAATTGGGTAACATTAGAAATAAATATTGAAAGAGTTTGGCCTTTGTTCTCCATGTTTTAATACTTGCTAAATTATATTAACATAATGGGGACTGCAGGTAGCGATCACAAATAAGACCAGCAACTTGGTCATTAAGCAAAACAATTTCTAAGTGAAATTGCAGCTGTGCTTATTATCTTACTTCACCTTACTTTGTTTTATAGACCTGAGAAGGTCATAAATTGTGAGGATTGGTCACAGACTTACTTTTCGTATCTGTGAATGGTTGCTAAATAAAGCAGTCATTAAATGAGGGCAATCACTGTTACACAAAATAGAGTGGAAGTCACAGACTAGAACATAGAACACTTTGGTAGAGAAAGTAATTTATCAGTTTTGTGTTCTTTTCTATCACTGTAATTTGGCCAAGTATTCTGAGGAATAGTGGCAGTCAATTGTTCAAATGTTGCTGAAATTATATTTGGCAGATAATTCATTCAACTTGCCTTGGTGGAGCAGTGGGCTAATGCCTCCTTAAGTAACACCAGTTGCCTGCAATTAGTGCAGGTTCGCATCCCACCAGGCTCAAGGTTGACTCAGCCTTCCATCCTTCCGAGGTAGGTAAAATGAGGACCCAGATTGTTGGGGGCAATTAAGCTGACTTTGTAATAATGCCGCTTGGGGGTGTGTGAAAGCCCTAATAAGCAGGCATATACATAGAATGAAGGCTACTGCTAAGCTTGTAAGCCGCCCTGAGTCTTCGGAGAAGGGCGGGATATAAATGGAATTAAAATAAAAATAAATAAATAAAAATATGTCAAAAGGAAAGGAAGCTACTCTTTCATCATTTGTTTACAAAAGAAAAATGTCGTAGGCCATCTTTGTCCATAATTATTCCTTGTGGAACTTCACTTGAATATTCCAAAAGTACAGTTAATTACAGAATTACTAACTATGACTAGTGATTGTGATATCTGCACCATGCTAACTGCTGGATTGATTGCTAAATGTCTCACTGCTCATTGTTGTTAGCTGCGATGTTGTGTTCGACCCATCGTGACCCCATGGACAATGTTCCTCCAGGCCTTCCTGTCCTCTACCATCTTCTGGAGTCCATTTAAGCTCATGCCTACTGCTTCAGTGACTCCATCCAGCCACCTCATTCTTTGTTGTCCCCTTCTTCTATTGCCCTCAATCTTTCCCAGCATTCGGCTCTTCTCCTGTGAGTCCTTCCTTCTCATTAGGTGGCCAAAGTATGTGAATTTCAACTTTAGGATCTGGCCTTCTAAAGAGCAGTCAGGGTTGATCTCCTCTAGGACTGACCGGTTTGATCGTCTTGCAGTCCAAGGGACTCTTCTCCAGCACCATAGTTCAAAGGCCTCAATTCTTTGGCGCTCAGCCTTTCTTATGGTCCAACTTTCACTGCCATACATTGCAAGTGGGAAGACCATAGCCTTGACTATACGCACTTTTGTTGACAGGGTGATGTCTCTGCTTTTTAGTGTGCTGTTTAGTGTGCTGTCTAGTGTGCTGCTCATAGCTTCATTGAATTACACAAGCCCCTTCACCACAACAAGGCAGTAATCCATGAAGGGGCACTGCTCATTACTAGGATAATTTTTATTTATTTATTTATGTACCATCTTTGGACAGCCCCCGAGAGGATGATATTAGCCATAATAAGGGAACCACTGCAGGATTCCCAGGCCTGACAGCCTAGTCTGAGTTTGAGGGAATTGCAGAATATTGAAAGGGATGGAGATAGCCTCACTACCAGGGAGAGAAGATTCCATAAAAGTCACTTAGGTGAGAAATAGGATAGATAAATACACAAATAAAGTGTGTGCCACAACAGAGAAGGCCTGCCTTTTGGGACCTGCCAAGTGTAATTCTCTAATACACAGGATTATAAACTTACCTTCTCTGGCAGATCTGGTAGGACAAGCACATAAAATTATGGAGACACAGTCCCTCAGTTAACTTGGCCCCATGGCACAAAGAGCTTTAAAGGTGAAAAAGAGCACTTTTAATTGAACCCAGAAACACACTGGCAATCAATGCCACTTGCAGAGTCATTCAAGGGGCACACATAATTATTACTTAAACTTAGTTTATCTGGCTTTTCTGGTTAATCAACTATGTTTTGTTTGTATGGTAGCCCTTGACTTACAATCACAATTGAGCCCAAAATTTCTGTTGTTAAGTGAGACATTTGTTAAGTGAGTCTTGCCCCATTTTATGACCTTTCTTGCCTCAGTTGTTAAGTGAATCACTGCAGTTGGTAAATTAGTAACTGGTTGTTAAGTGAATCTGGCTTCCCCATTAACTTTGCTTGTCAGAAGATCACAAAAGGGGATCACATGATTCCCAGGACATTGCAACCGTCATAAATATGAATCAGTTGCCAAGCATTTGAATTTTGATCACATGATCATAGGGATGCTGCAAAGGTTATCACTGTGGAAAATGGACATAAGTTACAAATTTCAGTGCCGTTGTAACTTTAAACGGTCATTAAACGAACTATTTTAACTCAAGAACTATCTGCATTTACTGCTTCCCATCCGGCTTCTGTCCCCTCTGCAAAATAACCTGGGAATATGATGACAAAGTGGTGACAAAGGAACAAAAGGCAGACAAATAGCAATTGTGTCTTTGAATCCTAACAGATCCTTCGTCTTAGGAAGCCAGATATGGACACTTTTCCAGTTTCGTTTTTGCAAATTGGAATACAAGCAGACAGCACACTATGAAAGTTGCTGTCAGACAACATCGGTCTTCCTATGGCACCCAGAAATGTAACAAGACCCCAGAATTGCCACATTATATCAATATCTCACACATTCAGCAAATTAATTGGAAAAGTGGGAATGGAGATTATTATGGAATAGCCTTTATTAAAACTCTCACATGAACACATTAATACACTAAAAGCCAGCTGAATACACAGTTGAGTTCAACCGATCCAGAGTTTCTCCTTCTAAATAACAGCCACAGAGAGCAGCAAACACAATTAGTCCACTCTGTATGAGAAGGAGAGAAAGTTGACCCACTCCCATCAAGGTCCCCCCCCCACCAGACTGTTACTGGCTAGAGGAAGAAGCCTTTCCCTGGTGTCAGAATTGCCTCCCGCCGGGGATAACAGCAACGGGGAAATTTTATTCAGATCACAGTGCAGAAGAAGAGTGAACCTCCCCCTTAACCGTGTACTCCCGCACCCCTCATAGCTGTTGAGTAGAAGAAATGCAATCGCGCATTTAGTGTCACAGCTATTTTGACCCCAGTTGTGATCATATTTAAGTTTAGAAGCATAACAGTTACGTCCATATCTGAAGGGGCTGCACCATGATGAAGTAATCTAAAATATTGTCCTCAGTGGTGTTTCTTGGAGAAAACCCATCAACAGATCTCGTTGCTAAGTTGTAAATAACATAAACAAATCTCTAAACTCCAAGCAAAGAGAACATTTTTTTATTAATTTGTGCTAGTTATCTCTTACTTCAGATCAGCACTGCAAGTAGGAAAAGGGAGGTTGGTCTCTGAAAAAAAATGGATTTAGCTTTGTTGAGGGAATATTCAGGCATGCACAGTGCATGATGTGTGTATCTTGGAAAGAAGCTGCAGTCTGTTAGTGTGACTCTCTTTCTGACTTCTTAACTTGTCAGCATATCCTAAAGTTTATAATGCACATGCACACAGGCCTTCAGCCAAAGAGGCTGTCTAGCCGCAGATCCAGATGTGGGGGCCACTGCACAGCCAGCCAGTTTCGCTCTCCCTGAAACGACTTTCAGACTAAACAATTGTGACTTGGCTGTGAGAGGCAGCGGGATTCCAGATGCTGCTTTCCTTTCACATTGCTTTAATTGGGCTGGCAGGCTCAAGGGCTCTTTCGGTGAGAGGAAAGCTTCCCCATGAGACCACAATGTATTGGCAATGCTCCCACACTGCTACCTTAAGAGAGAGTGGGGAAGAAATGGGAGGAGGCCAACAAAATAGAAAGGAGGGGGGAAAGAAGAATGATTTTTCAAGGTGTTTATTGATATAAATGGCTGTTTCTTTGCTTTGTTTTTTTGTCTTCTAAAAGTGCTGATTTTTTCCCCCCAAATTCATTTGATAAACAGCAAACATGGAAGTTTTACAGATGGGAACTTGGACCCTATCCCTTCCATAATCTGTACAAATAACTCATCTTGTCATACTCTTTCTTGAATACTGGCTAGTTTATTGGTTGTGTGATGTCTTGGATCTGGCTTAGGATTAGAACTAGCTTCATATCCGTCATTTCAGCAAACCTGCTCTATTTTTTCAACTGGGCAATTTTGGATTGAGCCTCTTTGGATGTGTCTTATATATTAAAAGTCTTTGTGCCAAACCCTGGTTCATGGAAAATTAATACAATGAGTAGTGTAAAGACCCTCCATGACAAGCTAAGAGGAACCAAAGATATACTACAAATTAATAAAGAGCTTCTGCTTTTTCCACAATAATTAGATCAGGGGTCCCCAACCCCAGGTCCATGAACCAGTACTGGGCTGCAGCATGCCAGCAAACAGTTCGCACAAACAAGCAAAGCCCCATCCACAGGATGCAGGTAGCACACAAAATCACGCCCTCTCCGGTCCATGGAAAAACCTCTCTCCATGTAACTGGTCCCTGGTGCCCCAAAGGTTGAGGATCTCTGTGTTAGATGATTGGGGGAAAACGAGTACATGAAGTTGAACAGAGGCTACAGAAAGAATATGAACACAGAATAAATCTATGGGAAATGTTATTCATCAAAATATGACATCATCTCAAAACAGGGGAAGTATTTTAGCAATTCCATAATACTAGTGTGGGAAGCACATGAAACAAAAAGTCAAGAAAGGCAAATGGTCAAAGTATCAAATGCAGAAAATATGTAAAAGCTGTATTTAACCTACACTTTCAAAAAAGTTTATTCAAAACACAAAACAGCCTATAATACTTCTGAGATGCAATAAGATTCGCTGTAGCAAGTTCCTGAATATGGTATCAAACCTAAAAGATAACTTTAACAGTAAATTCAGCTCGTTATGTTTTTGAGAAGAAAAGTATGTTTGGAAATAGCACAGGAGGTATATTCTGAGAATAAAAATGTCCATACGATGTAAAGCTAATATTGACTTGCCTAAAATTCCTTAGCATCTATTTCTATCCACATAAGTCTCCAATACAACTTTGATGAACTGAGGAAAATCTTATATACATGTGGAGGGCTTTTTATGATTTGGGGTGGGAGGACAGAAGCACAATCGTAATGTTCTCCCTTTGCCATCCCTCTGATTTTATTCACTGCATAAGTTTATTTAGTTGGCTGTTTTGATGAAATGATACAATCACATCACATAAGTGATCCCTCATTGTCTGGGAATGTCTTAGGAAAACTAGTTACCAGATTCTGTTAACTACAAAATAAAACAATTGTAAACAGCATGAAAAAAGGGTAAGTGGGGCTACGAGGTGGCTGGGAAATTTCCCCTAATACAGTTTATTACAAGGAGTACAAGTTACTCAGTTTCCTGGAACACCATCAAATGACAGAAGCTTTGGAACACAATTCCACGGCAAAATTTATTCCTGAGCATACTGCTAATCGGGATATGTATATATATATATATATATATATATATATATATATATATATATATATATATATATATATATATATATATATATATATATATATATGTAGATCTAGAGTCTCGGGTTTCTTCCCGCGTTCCTTTCATCTTCAGAAAGTTGTGGCGACGTTTCGACGAAATCCCATCCGTCATCATCAGGCCGGAGTGTTTCTCCTGCTGCTATCAGGAGCAATGCGTGGTCTGGCTGTTCCTTTCCTTCCAACTGCCGGTGGGGCTGTGTTCTGACTGGGAGGAGGCGTGGCTGCTCTCTGATTGGGTGGGGGTGTCCTCCGGCTGGGAGGAGGCGTGGTTGTCTTCTGATTGAGTGGAGGCGTGGCTGTCTTCTGATTGGGTGGATGCGTGGCTGTCCCCTGATTGGTTGGAGGCGTGGCCGTCCTCCGACTGGGTGGGGTGTGTTCCGAATGGGTGGGGTTCTTTGTTGTGTTGTAATATCCTGAGTGTTGTGATTTGGTGTCCTGAGGAGTGGGCTGTGTAGTGGCCTCCAGAGCTTTGGTTTGGCTCCGAGTTCGAGGACCTGCTATGTATCTCTGGTATGGGTCAGTCAGGTTCGTGTGTGCGTTCTTCTGCTTGGGTGATGGCCCTTTTGCTTGACTTGTTCTGTCTTCTGTGTGGGAGAGTTTTTGTTCTGGGTGTGGATGAGTCCTGCTGGGGCTGGTGGCATTTGGGGTTTTTTGTTGGTTTTTTAAATCCTTATTTGCTGAAATTCGTTTCTCTATCAATGCTGGTTTCCAAATGGCATGTAGGCGGGAGGTGTCGTCTCGCTTGTTCATACTGTCTGGGTGTTTTTCTATTTCAATGGCTTCTCTGATTATTCTGCTATTGAGATGTTCTATTTTGGCGATTGTTTTTGTACCTTCAAGATTGATGTTGTGTCCCGTAGTGTTTATGTGTTGTACTAGTGAAGATGTGTGATCTTTCTTCTGTACTGAGTTCTTATGTTCTTCTACACGTACCTCTATTCTTCTGTTAGTCTGTCCGATGTATGTTGCTGGACAGGAAGCGCATGGGATTTGGTATATGCCCTGGTTTTCCAGTTCTATTTTGTCTTTGGGATTTCTCAGGATGGTTGATATCTTTCTGTCAGTGTTAAATGCGGTTTTGATGTTATGTTTGCGTAGTACTTTACTGATTCTGTCAGTTGTTCCTTTTATGTAGGGCAAGATGGCTCGTCCATTATTCTGTTCTTCTTCTTGGATGTTTTTCTGTTTCGGAGTCCCCTGCTGAATCATGTTGGTGATTTTGTTTTTTTGGAACTTGTTTGCTGTCAGTATGTCTGTCAGGGTGTGTAGTTCTGTTTGTATATGTGTTTCATCTGCAAGGCGTCTAGTTCTTGCTATTAGTGTTTTGGCTACTGAATTTATTTGTGCTGGGTGATGAGGACACCCCCACCCAATCAGAAAGCAGCCACGCCTCCTCCCAGTCAGAACACAGCCCCACCGGCAGTTGGAAGGAAAGGAACAGCCAGACCACGCATTGCTCCTGATAGCAGCAGGAGAAACACTCCGGCCTGATGATGACGGATGGGATTTCGTCGAAACGTCGCCACAACTTTCTGAAGATGAAAGGAACGCGGGAAGAAACCCGAGACTCTAGATCTACACATACAGACACCCGTCATCATCAGGCTGGTGGCTTCAGCTTCCTTCTTCTGGGAGAAGCTGAAGCCACCAGCCTGATGATGACGGATGGGATTCCGTCGAAACGTTGCTCCTACACCTTTAGTTCTATGCGGGGAAAAACCCGAATGACCAAAGATCCACATACAAACACCCGCGAAAAGCTCAGAAAACAAATATATATATGTTTCAAATGTTAACTATTTAGATTACCTTGCTAGGCCCCAAACATGGAGCAAATCTTTATTTCCTGTTTTCAGCCTATCTTGAAGGCCATCGAACAGGCTGTAGTCACACTGGACAGTTCATATATTTGTGTAAATTACTAACAAAGAATTTAAAGGGAAACTGAGATGCATTTCTGACTCTTTAGTCTTCATCAGTCAGCTATACCCTTCTGAGATTCGAACCTGGGCTGATTGCATACAAGGCAGTGTTATTTGCCTCTAAGCCACAAGGTCTCTCTCGCTTTTGTTAGCTTTTTTCTGCAAGGGAAGATATGTTTCAAATGTTAACTATTTAGATTACCTTGCTAGGCCCCAAACATGAAGGGTATAGCTGACTGATGAAGACTAAAGAGTCAGAAATGCATCTCAGTTTCCCTTTAAATTCTTTGTTAGTAATTTACACAAATATATGAACTGTCCAGTGTGACTACAGCCTGTTTGATGGCCTTCAAGATAGGCTGAAAACAGGAAATAAAGATTTGCTCCATGTTTGGGGCCTAGCAAGGTAATCTAAATAGTTAACATTTGAAACATATCTTCCCTTGCAGAAAAAAGCTAACAAAAGCGAGAGAGACCTTGTGGCTTAGAGGCAAATAACACTGCCTTGTATGCAATCAGCCCAGGTTCGAATCTCAGAAGGGTATAGCTGACTGATGAAGACTAAAGAGTCAGAAATGCATCTCAGTTTCCCTTTAAATTCTTTGTTAGTAATTTACACAAATATATATATATATATATATATATATATATATATATATATATATATATATATATACACACACACACACACACACACACACACACACACACACACACACAAACAAGTGCCATGTTTACAGTTCTGTAGTCCTCAGATTTACAAATATTATGAGGAAACTATCAATAACTTGCCCTATTTCTTCACTACATTGCCATCAGAACTTTGTGACCATGGAGTGGAAGAATCCAGAAAGCTGAATTGTGAGTCATTTCTTTAAGCATGAGGAAGAAATTGATGTTTAAAAATTAGGCTGCCTTTCCCAAATGTTTCCTCAGTGTTTATAATCAGTGTGGTGGGGGAGGCTCTTGTATCTTATTTGCCCATCGAAAAGGTTTTAGCCCACTGGTGAGTTCTTTAATCACCACAAGGATATCTTTGAATGCTTGCTCCATGATCTATCTGTACAACATTCATGTAACTGGGGGGTTGATTAATAAAAGTTTGCAATCAGACCAACTCACTTCACAGGGTTGTTGTTGGGGGCAAGGAAATAGATGAGAAAGGAGCATTAGTTGTTTATAAAAATAATGAAGGGGGGAATAAAATAAATAAAATAAATTTTGTCTCTGTGAATTTATTTGCTGACAGGTGAAAAAATTTTGGACACAAGATTTTATTACTAGTGGCAGGCAAAAAAGAAACAAGAGCCATTCTGGGTTCCACAGAATGAGAAAAAAAAATCAAAAGGTATTTTTTATGAAGTTGAAATGAGTTGTTCAAAGTTTAAAAGTATTAAAAGAATGAGTTTCTGCAGAAAAGCATGTGCATTTAAAGGGTTTGATTGAAGCTGTTCTGTGTTTCTTAGCAAACTGGAAGTGTGCATCATTTCACATGGCTGATTGCAAAGGAAAAAACTTTGTAGCACCTGGCCCAGTAGAGCTTGGAGAAAGAGAAAGTCTGGAAAAAAAGAATGTTCAGACAGGCTTCCCTGAATGGAAAAGATGCTGGATGCTATTACTGCAAATTAGATGGGCATTCTCCAAAGCAGAAGAGGCCCAGACTCAAAGGCATGCAAAGGGCAACTTGTATGGCGGCATGCCGGCACTTTGAGGGCTGCCTGACAATCTTTTCTTTGTTTGTTTTCCTTAAAACTGGGAGGTCCAAATTCCTGGTGGATACCGTATTTTTAAACTCAGGAAAGGCAAGTCAGCCACCTTTTTTCAGGCAAAGCATGCAAGAGTGGCAGGTAGTTCCTAAAAAAAGGGGGGGCATATTGGATGAAACTTTAGAATAAATAGAGGGAAGGTAAAAGGTGTATGGAAGGGGAATTAGCTTTTGCCAAATCCCAACTTTACTCTTCAAGCCAAGTTGGCTAAGAAAGTTAAAGAATAATATGGAATATATTCTAGACAAAATGGTCCCACATTTGAGCTATGTTTGTACCCTTACAAGTTCCTTTACTCTTTTTTTTAATGAAAAGGAGGAAAGTAATCACTCCTTTTTTAAAGCCTTACATTCATTACTTTTTTTCAAAATTTCCCAATAAAGGAATACATGGAAAGAAAAACAAACTATTAGAAAAGAGAGGAGGGAGGAAATGTTATTTAAAAGGTTACCAGACCACATCATTTTCCAGTAATATTATATACTCCCTGCAGTATCCAAAATATATATGGGCTGTATGCCAAGAATGTTTTAAAAAAACAGTACACACACATATACAGTATAGACACAACATCTGGACACAGGCTGAACAAAAACTCCATTTATCACACTTAATCCTGCAATGAAGCAGTCAACAGTTTACTCCTGTTTTGCTAATTTAGGCACTTCCATGCTTCCGAAATGGAAAAGTGCATGTAAAAGCTCTGAATTAGGTGTAATTTTGTGAGGCCACTTTCAGTTTTCACTAGTTAACTGTAAGTTGTTGTAAAAAAACAACCTTTTTATATATCTCTACTGAAGTTTCCATCCCCCATCTCACCCCACCTTTCTTTTGGCTACAATTGATTAGAGGCTGCTGAAAATAAAGGGGCACACCCAGAATCCCAAATAGCTACGTCTAAAACTGATGGCCTCCTTTACTTCATTGGTCAAGTATTTCTAATGCACCTGTTTCTGGCTAAGGAAGGACTGGACATTGTCACAGACATGGTTTATTGTAATTGAACTACAATATTACGCAAACTGGAGTCAATGCAGGTAATCTTATAAACAAGTCTATAAAAAGAAAAGTTGTGTGATTTTTAATAAAGATTCCTGATCAATCTTCTTAAAATATCCTGAGAACCTATCAGTTGTTCATTGCGATGTGTTCTTTGAGAGGCTGCCTTAAATTTTGACTGTTCAAAATGCAATATTATAGATTGCCACAAATTATTCCACTTCTTTATCAAAATCACTGGCAGTTAGCCTGCTTAAAATCTCCAGATTGCTTGGAATCAGAGGTTACTCTATACATTTCCTCCTCCTGCACAGTCCTGCTCATTCAGACAAGCTGATATTAGACAGAATATCTTGCCTCAGGAGATCCATCTCACCTTTTTTTTTCCATTCAAGATCATCTTGCTTCAGGATAAGCTTGATTGTTGTGTGTTGTTCCTTTTCTTTTCTTCTTTCTTTTCTTTTCTTTCTTGGGGTTTTGCCCTTTATTCATGGGCTTCCATTCTGTCAGTTTACAGTTGATTTGTTAGAGTTTGTAATTTATTTTAAATTTTGGTTGGACATTGGATAGATTAGACATTAAAGCAAATATGTATTGCAGGCAGTATGGCTGTATTATTATTATTATCCTTCACATCTTTTCTACTACCTTCTCTCATTTGTATCTTATGATTACTTTGTTGCTTGTATGTATAGTGAGAGCTAATGCACTGGAGACAAATTCCTTGTGTGATTCCTTGTGTGTCCAATCACACTTGGCCAATAAAGTATTCTATTCAGGTAAGGTATCCTATTTTGAATTTTTTTTAGTGAAATCATAGGAATAAAGTCTTAAAAATAGATAAATAACATAGATTAATACAGGGAACTTAACTGGCACCTAACTATGACACAAATATGCCCTCTCTGTTGAATCTGGTGGGAGAGGTAGATGAAACTGTGGAGAGGCAGTCCTTCAAATAACCTGGTCTCATGCCATGAAGTGCTTTAAAGATCATTACTAGCACCTTGAATTGGACCCAAAAACAAATTGGGTAACTATTGCAGCTCATGAAGCAGAGGTGTAACTTGTGTTCTGCAAGAAAAACAAATAATTGAATGCGCTGCTGCATTTTGCACCCCCTGAAGTTTCCAGATACTCTTCAAGAACAGCCCCCTATAGAGCATAGTTCCCCTTATTCCTTCTGTTGCTCCATGGATTAGTGTCTCTGTTAACGTTATAATTATTCATATTTAGGGTATTGCACACACATTCAAATTGGAAGGGCTTTGGTCACTTGGTCACATGTTTATTTTTACATCAACACACTGCTTTCTAATTATAAAGTTTGATATCTGGATTGTAGATTAGGATAATTTAGTAATTTGTTCAAATCAATAAAACAGTAACAAGCACATTTTTACTATGGATTTTATTGAGGATCTATTCATGCTACATTGCCAGTCTAGAAAATATTTTATTTAATCATTCATAAAAGCTTCTTTTAATCAAATATGAGGAGATTGAAACTTCATGTTGGATCTCCTTACCTCTTCAATGTAAAACGTATTTATAAACATACATTGGGATTATTATTTTCCAAGTTATCTCAAAACAAGCAGTATATCAATAAAAAAAATACCATGCTTAGAAATATCTCATAGTCTGCAATGTCAGCTGCTATCTATAATTTCCTCATTTCTTTACAGATCTACTGCAGGAATGACAATGTATGAGAGATTTCTTAAGAAATTCTGGGAAATCTGCTTTATTCTTGGCTGACTCGCCATACTATCTTAACTATGTCAGTATATCTTTCTGTAGGTTGGCATGTTTACAAACATGTTTTTAGAGGTGCCAAAAATAGATTCCTCACAGAACAGTGTTAAATGTTTTATATGAGTTATAGCCCCAGTATAACACTCTTAAGTTTTCAGCTTATTTTATAGAAGAACCGTTGTACCCAATAAAATAGCAGTTTTAGCCTGTCTGTGTAGTTCTGAATGGTCAGGACTTCAGGTTTTCATCAGTGAAGGCTTATACAGGAATCTAGATTGACATTCATCTTAACCTTTTTGACATCCGTGCTGAAAGCTACCTAAAAATAATTCCTGATCGTCATCTACTATCCACGGGAATACAGATTATGAACTTGTCAGTGAGACAAAATACTTGTGAATAGAGGTAACAAGAGGGACCCCAGGGAATGTTAAAGGTTTCAGAACTCTCACTTTCCTATAAAAGCAGGGAAACATTCCAACTACAATAGTCACCTTCAAGATACTCCATTTCTCCTCTCTCCCTATTTTTCATTTTTTTGTTACTTTCTTAGTTCTAAACCATAGTTATGGATGCTGAATGCTTTCAATCTACATGGAATTGCCTTCTTTAAAAAAATTGTGTTCTCCTACAACTTTAAGAGTGTTTTGAAGATTAAGCAGTGGTGAAATTGTTACTTTACTATAAATTCTGAACTAAATGCTCTTATAATGATCTCCTTTGGGATGATAATGTGTATTGCTTCAATTTTCTTAAAATGTAAGGAGCCTGGTCTGCCTATTGTTTCACTTCAAAAGCGGGTCATGGACTTATACTCCAAAGTTCTCCCTTGACAGTAACTTTAATTTGAAAAACAGCTTTCCAGTCTTAGATGCTCCCCACAAATGCAAAATAGCATTAAGCTACCAAAGTCCCCCTTCATGGATTACTGCCTTGTCATGGCGAAGGGGCTTGCGTAATTCAATGAAGCTATGAGCTATGCCGTGCAGGGCCACCCAAGATGGACAGGTCATAGCAGAGAGTTCTGACAAAACGTGATCCACTGGAGAAGGAAATGGCAACCCACTCCAGTATCTTTGCCATGAAAACCCTATGGACAGTACCAAAAGGCAAAACGATATGACTCTGGAAGATGAGCCCCTCAGGTCGGAAGGTGTCCAATATGCTACTGGGGAAGAGCAGAGGGCTAGTACTAGTAGCACCAGAAAGAATGAAGTGACTGGGCCAAAGCCGAAAGGACGCTCAGCTCTGGATGTGTCTGGTGGTGAAAGGAAAGTCCGATGCTGTAAAGATTTTTTCTCCATAGGAACCTGGAATGTAAGATCCATGAATTAAGGAAAGCTGGATGTGGTCAAACAAGAGATGACAAGACTGAACATCGACATCTTAGGAATCAGCAAACTAAAATGGACAGGAATGGGTGAATTTAATTCAGATGACCATCAGGTATACTACTGCGAGCAAGAATCCCCCAGAAGAAATGGAGTAGCCTTCATAGTCAATAAAAGAGTAGGAAAAGCAATACTGGGATACAATCCCCAAAATGACAGAATGATCTCAGTTCGAATCCAAGGCAAACCATTCAATATCACAGTAGTCCAAGTCTATGCCCCAACCACTGGTGCTGAAGAGGATGAAATTGACCAGTTCTATGAAGCCCTACAGCACCTTATAGAACTAACACCAAAAAATGATGTCCTTATCATCATGGGGGATTGGAATGCTAAAGTAGGAAGCCAAAAGATAACCGGAATAACAGGCAAGTTTGGCCTTGGAGTACAAAATGAAGCAGGGCACAGGCTGATAGAATTTTGTCAAGAGAATACAATGGTCATAGCAAACACTCTTTTCCAACAACCCAAGAGACGGCTCTAACGTGGACATCAGCAGACGGTCAACACAGAAATCAGATTGACTATGTGCTCTGCAGCCAAAGATGGAGAAGCTCTATACAGTCAGTAAATACAAGACCAGGAGCTGACTGTGGCTCAGACCACAAGCTTCTCATTGCAAAGTTTAGGCTTAAACCAGACATGTCAAACACAAGGCCCGGGGGCCGGATCCGGCCCGCGAAGTGGTTTCATGTGGCCCACGAAGCCATCCTGGAAACAGTGAGGGAATGGCCCCCACTGCCTTGGCCCTGGCCCAGAGACCCTCCTTCTGTCACAGACCCTCAGATCTGTCCCACTCCTGCCCAGGCCCCCATAGGCACCCTTGATGTGAACGTTGTAGAGCTGGCCACACCCAGTAGGCCATATGCACTCTAGCCACGCCCACCCAGTAGGTCACGCCCACCCTGGCCACACCCACCTGGCCCCCTGAGGGCAACCGCAATGCTGATGTGGCCCTCAGTGAAATTGAGTTTGAAACCCCTGGCTTAAACTGAAGAAAGTAGGGAAAAGCACTAGGCCATTCAGGTGTGAATTAAATCATATCCCTGTTGAATATACAGTAGAGGTGACAAATAGATTTAAGGAATTAGATCTGATAGACAGAGTGCCTGAAGAACTATGGACAGAGTTTCGCAACATTGTACAGGAGGTAGCAACTAAAACCATCCCAAAGAAAAAGAAATGCAAGAAAGCAAAATGGCTGTCTGAGGAAGCTTTGCAAATAGCTGAGGAAAGGAGGGAAGCGAAAGGCAAGGGGAAAAAAGAAAGATACGCCCAATTGAATGCAAAATTCCAGAGAATAGCTAGAAGAGATAAGAATGCCTTCTTAAATGAACAGTGCAAAGAAATAGAAGAAAACAATAGAATAGGGAGGACCAGAGATCTTTTCAAGAAAATTGGAGAGATGAAGGGAACGTTTCATGCAAAAATGGGCATGATAAAGGACCAAAATGGCAGGGACCTAACAGAGGCAGAAGAGATTAAGAAGAGGTGGCAAAATTACACAGAAGAACTATACAAGAATGAGCTTAACGTCCCTGATAACCACAATGCGGTGGTCACTGACCTCGAGCCAGACATCCTAGAATGTGAAGTGGGCCTTAGAAAAGCTGAGCAACAACAAAGCTAGTGGAGGTGACAATATTCCAGCTGAGCTATTCAAAATCTTAAAAGACAATGCAGTAAAAGTGCTACACTCAATTTGCCAGCAAATTTGGAAAACTCAGCAGTGGCCACAGGATTGGAAAAGATCAGTTTACATTCCAATTCCAAAGAAAGGCAGTGCCAAAGAATGTTCAAACTATTGCACCATTGCACTCATTTCACATGCTAGTAAAGTTATGCTTAAAATTCTACAAGCTAGACTCCAGCAGTATGTGGATCGAGAACTACCAGAAATACAGGCAGGATTTCGAAGAGGCAGAGGAACTAGAGATCAAATTGCCAACATACGCTGGATCATGGAGAAAGCTAGGGAGTTCCAGAAAAACATCTACTTCTGCTTCATTGACTATGCTAAAGCCTTTGATTGTGTGGATCACAAAAATGTGGCAAGTTCTTAAGGAGATGGGAGTACCAGACCATCTTATTTGTCTCTTGAGAAACCTATGTGCGGGTTTCAAGAAGCAACAGTGAGAACTAGACACGGAACCACCGATTGGTTCAAAATTGGGAAAGGAGTCCGTCAAGGCTGTATACTGTTGCCCTGCCTATTTAACTTATATGCAGAGCACATCATGAGAAAGGCAGGGCTAGATGAATCAAAAGTTGGAATTAAGATTGCCGGGAGAAATATCAACAACCTAAGATATGCAGATGATACCACTCTAATGGCAGAAAGTGAAGAAAAACTAAAGAGCCTCTTGTTGCGGGTGAAGAAGGAAAGTGCAAAAGTTGGGTTGAAACTTAACATTAAGAAAACCAAGATCATGGCATCCAGCCCTCTCAATTCCTGGCAAATAGATGGGGAAGAAATGGAGGTAGTGACAGATTTTATTTTCCTGGGCTCCAAGATCACTGCAGATGGGGACTGTAGCCAAGAAATTAAAAGACGCTTGCTCCTGGGGAGGAAAGCCATGGCAAATCTAGACAGCACACTAAAAAGCAGAGACATCACCCTGTCAACAAAAGTGCGTATAGTCAAGGCTATGGTCTTCCCACTTGCAATGTATGGCAGTGAAAGTTGGACCATAAGAAAGACTGAGCGCCAAAGAATTGAGGCCTTTGAACTATGGTGCTGGAGAAGACTCCTGCGAGTCCCTTGGACTGCAAGGTGATCAAACCGGTCAGTCCTAGAGGAGATCAACCCTGTCTGCTCTTTAGAAGGCCAGATCCTGAAGTTGAAACTCAAATACTTTGGCCACTTAATGAGAAGCAAGGACTCACTGGAGAAGAGCCTAATGTTGAGAAAGATTGAGGGCAATAAAAGAAGGGTACGACAGAGAATGAGGTGGCTCGATGGATTCACTGAAGCAGTAGGCGTGAGCTTAAATGGACTCCAGAAGATGGTAGAGGACAGGAAGGCCTGGATGAACATTGTCCATGGGGTCGCAATGGGTCAGACACGACTTCACAGCTAAAAACCAAAGTCCAGATAACCACTAGATGGCACAATGTTAGAAGTTTCTGTATCTCCTTGCTAGCATCTAATGGCTGTTCAGATTTTGGAAGTCCAGATATTTTAGCTTTACTATAAATTTTTGGAATCATTGGATATATGAATGTGAAAGTAACACTGTTTGCATGAATATTGTTGATTCACAAAATGGCTGCATCAAATTATGAACACAGTCTGAGAAGGGTCTCAAAACCAATAAATGTCCCTAGTCCAGGCTCAGCACAGCAGGCAGGCAGAAAGGAAGAGAACAGTTTAACTCTTATGAGTGTGGGCCTTCCTCAAACTTTGATAAGGATATTTCAAGCATTATTGTTCCAGAATATCTGCATGCTGAATAGCCTTGCTGCGTGGAGGTGTAACTTCTAAAATAAATGTCACAACTTGAAATCACTATAGATAGTGCTTTCATCTTTGGTGGTTCAGTGACTAGCTGCTTTGATTTCTGCTCTGTAAACCAGATCTGGCTTCTTGGACCTGGAGTTAGCTGTTACCATGGCATACCACTTTTTATATACGGTACTCTCTCTCTTAACTTCAGTTTAGCAGGCTGGGTGCAATTGTCTGACCTTCTCCATCCTGGCTTCCTGAGTTGGGTTAAAGGAAGGCTTAAACCTAGTAAATCCTATTTATTGTATATGGCATTAAAGAGACTCCTTTGTAGGAATGAGATGGGTTGCCTCAATGGATGTTTCTGGTTCTAAAGCATTAGAAGAAATTGATGAGGATGCTCCCAGCCACTTTCCCCAGGCCCCTAGAATATTTACCAACTGTGGACTTACCGTACTTTTCTTTTCTTTTTTTTAGGTTTGTGGATACACATTAAAATTCTGCAACCACTTGTACTTTAATTTCTAAGAACACCTATAAGACTTAAGTGAGATCCTTTAAGCCTCACGTTTGCTTTGCATCCAGCTAGCTTTTTCCTATGTTTTGTTCAAAATAAAGGTTGCAGAGGCAAGGGACAATGTTGGGGAACCCAGACCTATAGGTATAGTCTCACAGGAATCTGGGTTGAAAGTAATGAGAATAGGATTACTACTAAGATGCTACTTTAGCTCTGTATCTTCTAGATAGTTGCTTCTAAAATACTTGGATGAAAAAAGTTTTTTATGGAAGCTGTGTCCAGCTCAGAAAACTCCTAGGTCTAATTCAGCCAGAGGTCAATTGGCTTTCCTTTATATGGGCAACCCTCCACTTGGTCTGTCTCTGCAGAAGAGGCAAAGAGGAGAAACAGTGACAATCTCATGGTCTGGAGACTAATTTCTGTTTTTCGCATGAAGAACACTGAAACAAGCACTTTGCAACACCTTAATAGACTGATCTGAGAACCTGAATGGCAGATGATATGAGGACCAGCAAACTACTTAATTTCCATTGTCATGGGTTATTTTCAGGATAGCATCACATATACAGGACAGGCTGCCACCTCGAAAATAGGTTTTCTTTGTAAAATGGATTTTTGCTGCCATAAATCTATTTTTTTCTACCAATAATTTTTGTCTTTCTGCTATTAAAACAATATTTATAATCTATAGCTATAATCCTATAGCCTATTCTTATTAACTTTTACCTATTAATGATATCTACTTTATTTATGGATTATAAATTATTTTATCTATTTATGAATTACAGGTAGTCCTTGACTTACAACAGTTTATTTAGTGAACATTCAAAGTTATATCGGCACTGAAAAATGTGATTTATGAATGTTTTTCATAGTTATGATCTTTGCAGCATCCCCATGGTCATGTGCTCAAAATTCAGATGCTTGGCAGCTGGTTCATATTTATGACTTTTGCTATGTCCTGGGGGTCATGTGATTCCCTTTTGTGAGCTTCTGACTAGCAGAGTCAATGGGGAAGCCAGATTCACTTAACAACCAGGTTACTAATGTATCAACTGAAGTGATTCACTTAACAACCATGGCAAGAAAAGTTGTAAAATAAAGCAAAACTCACTTAACAAATGTCTCTCTTAAGAACAAAAATTTGGGGCTCAATTGTGATCGTAAGTCGAGGACTACCTGTATTTCCCCTTCAGGTCCTGCCATGCTGCTTCAGTGAGTGAAGCAGATTGTTCCTGGGAAGGATGAATGAAAAACTTTACGAATGTACGTCAAGAGGATGTACTCCTAGTAGGGTCAGCCAACATGTAAAAGTCATCCCAGCTGCCCAGCAAAAACAAGCAGGGACCTATGGGGTAGCAACAGTATAGAAAGTTGTTGGAGGTGGATGACCACCTTAATGATAACAGCAAAGACATCGTTTCATATTGTGAAGAAAAGACAATGTTAAAACTATCTTGAATTTTTCTAAGAAAATTCCACAGTGAGACAACAGAAAACTTCCGATAATTCAATGCCAAATGATGGACCCCCTCAGGTTGGATAGCATTCAGCATGCTACTGAGGAAGAGCTGAGAATATTTTAAAATAGTAATGATGTTTATGACATGTCTAAATTAAAGCCTTCAGAACATTTAGTTGCTAATGTCATGCAGGAAAAGAAAATCCAAAATTCATTGAAAGAATTATAATGGGAACTTGGAACATAAGAAGCCTGAACATGAACAAGCTCCACAAAAGCGAAAGATGAAATCAACCAACTGCACATTGACATTTTAGGCATCAGCAACTTGGAATGGCCTGGAATGGGGCACTTTTGGTTAGAAGATTGTATTGCTTACTGTTGCACTTTAGTGGGGAGGAAACAGCGCTCCATGATGTCATGCTGGCCACATGACCGCAGAAACATCCTCGGACAGTGCTGGCTCAATGGACCTTGACATGGAAAGGAGCGCTGTGCCCTATGACTAGTGGAGTAAAATCTGCACGGGCTCCTTTCTTTCTTCCCATAAGCTACAGGTTTTTCCTTTCATTTCTCTACTTCTCGTTCCCTACCTCTTTTCTGCAGCCTTTTCATGCCACAACCATACTTTTCTTCCACTCTCCCCTTCTTCACTCAACAGACCCACATACTCTACACCATCCTTTTTATCAATGGTGGTGGTGACGGCAACAGTATTTGCCTTTTGAAGAAGGATAGACTTATTTAAAGGCATGATGCATTTTCTCTGTGGCTTTTCCTCTTAAAATGGGAGCCAGTTTGGTCTAGTAGTTAAGGCAGCAGGCTAGAAACTGGGAGACTGTGAGTTCTAGTCACTCAGCCCTCTAGTCATTCACTCAACCCTATCTCAGCTCAACCTAATTTACAGGTGGTTGTTGTAAGAAAAATAGAGGAGTAAGATGTGTTGGATATGTTCGCCACCTTGAGTTATTTGTAACTAACTAACAAACAGATAAAATACACCTGAATTGAAAGCTAGGGCACTTCTACGCCTTAACCTTTCTGCTTCCAACCTGAAATCATCTTTACCTCTGCTCACCTCAATATAATGAAAACATGCAGTCAATGAATCAATTAGTTTTTTTCCAGCTGATCAACAGAAAAGTGAAAAAGGGAATCCCCTGCCTCTATGCCAGACAGAAAATCCTTCAGCTCCACTTCAGTCAAAAGAGAAATGAATTGTTAGTGTATGCACACAAACACACACACACAACCTAATTTCAATACATGTCTGCATTTGTTGGGTTAATTGCATTGAGTGGCTGATTGAGTAGACTATGAGGGAAAGCTTTAAACTATGATGGTGAAATGTCAAGAGCTTTTCCAATTTATTTATGGTTGCCCATCTCAAATACATGATTCTGTGCACCTAACAAACCCCCCCCCAAAAAAAACAATGTAACAAAATTAGAAGTAGCAGCCAGGAAAAAAATCCAACCATCAACAGCCCCACTCCTCCAGATCCCCAGGCTGGTTAATAAAATCAGATCTTCCAGGCTTATGAATAGCCAGCAGGGTCAAGGGAAGTCTTAGTGGGAACTATGTTCAAGAGGGAGGGGTCCTAACCAAAAAGTCTCTCTTCCTGGGTCCCACTAGGATGCTGGTGATTACCTATAAAGCCCTAAATGGCATGGGTCCCGACTACTTACGGGATCACCTGCTGCCGGCGTCATCTTCCCTTCGTCCTGTGCACTCCCACAGAGAGGGCCTCCTCGGGGTGCCGTCGGCCAGAGAGTGTTGGCTTGCGGACCCCAGGGGGAGAGCATTCTCTGTGGGCGCGCCAGCCCTTTGGAATCAATTACCGGTTGACCTCCGGATGGCTCCCGACCTTCGCTCTTTCCGCCGGGATCTGAAAACCTATTTATTTGAACAGGCCGGCCTGGTTTAAGGGTTTGGAGTATTTTTAATTATTTATTGTTAGGGCTTAATTAATTTCATTTCATTTTAACTTTTGTATGTAAAGCTTTTACTGCCCTGAACACCGCCCTGAGTCCTTCGGGAGAAGGGCGGTATAGAAATTCAATAAATAAATAAATAAATACTTCTTGATGTATGGGATGTAGAGCATCTCCTGCCAAATCTAACAGGATTAGTGGGAGAAGAGACGTCATGGTAAATTGTCATCATAATTATATAGCACTGTAGCAGCTCGAATGGAAAGGTAAGAAATACATCCTTAATAATGCCTACTGATAGGAATGTTTATAATATTTAACCTTATAGCTAGGATGGGTAATGGGTGTCTTGAATCTCAGAACTAGGAGACAGAATGAGGGAAGTGTTTCTGCCATTGGAAATGGGCCCGCCCATAATCACTGAAGAGCTATAACAGTACAAAAAGGAAACACTAGCCTCGCTCTGATTTTTCTGTTTAAATGGCACAGGTCCAGAAGTGTCAACTCATCTCTCCAAACCAGCCAATGATATGAAATTGGATAGATCGAGAAATTAATTCTGAACTGTTGCAATTCTCTTACCAAGAGGTGGCATAAGACTTTTGCCAAATAATTTATCTTTTGGTGTGGAGAGATGGGGTGATCATATAGGCCTTTTCCTCGCTTTTAGTTAACATTAGTAAAATAATGGCCTGACAACCACAGTGTCACCCTTGTTCACACAACACTGCCCTTATCTTCTCCTCAAACCATATTTTAAATAACCTTATGCTGAACTTTCAAGTTGCAGAAAATAATTTATTTTTGCTGCTTAATCTGACAAGAGCCAAACTGTTTAAATTTTATCAGTCTTCATTTCTTTACTGGCAGATTCCTGGAGAAGGTCCCCACATCTTTCAAGGGGAGGGGGAGACTTTTACCATTGGCTATTCATCAGCCTACTGATATTTCCCAAATATTCTCTCTCCCTACTTAGGTGTGTGTGTGTGTGTGTGTGTGTGTGTGTGTGTGTGTGTGTGTGTGTAAATATTTCATTAGCCAGCAAAACAGCAATCAGAATCAGGCAACATATTGCTCTACTCTTGGTGAGGAAAGGTTCTTGAGAATTTAATCATGGAAGCAAACTCCTTCTATCTAATTCTCAGGGGAGGTAGATGTTATTCTGTTGTTCTGTGAAACTGTTCAGAAAGAAAGAGAATCTTTCTCAGACTGAGCCCTGTCCAAAAAAGTCCAGGCCCTTTCGCTGGGCAAAAGGGAAGCTTTATCCAACAGGTAGTAATTCTTCTCCACTAACACAGAAGAATTGATTCTAAGGCAGAGGGCGACAGAAGTGAGACCATTAACTGATCAGCAGAGATGCATAGAAAGAAGAATGGCTCAGTTCACTTCTCATGCAGACATGAAGCTGTGTCTAGTAATGCCCTCAAGCTTAGCTCATTTCAAAGCATTCCAAACTTTAGGTCAATGTAAAGCATTAGAAAAAAAAAGTTTATCATGATATATAAGAGAACATATCAAGCATCTCTCTTTTAGCTGTTAAAGCAGCACTAATAAGGAAGTCCCCTTCATGGATTACTGCCTTGTCGTGGCGAAGGGGCTTGCGTAATTCAATGAAGCTATGAGCTATGCCGTGCAGGGCCACCCAAGACGGACAGGTCATAGCAGAGAGTTCTGACAAAACGTGATCCACTGGAGAAGGAAATGGCAACCCACTCCAGTATCTTGCCATGAAAACCCTATGGACAGTACCAAAAGGCAAAACGATATGACGCTGGAAGATGAGCCCCTCAGGTCGGAAGGCGTCCAATATGCTACTGGGGAAGAGCAGAGGGCTAGTACTAGTAGCGCCAGAAAGAATGAAGCGACTGGGCCAAAGCCGAAAGGACGCTCAGCTGTGGATGTGTCTGGTGGTGAAAGGAAAGTCCGATGCTGTAAAGATTCTTTCTCCATAGGAACCTGGAATGTAAGATCCATGAATCAAGGAAAGCTGGACGTGGTCAAACAAGAGATGACAAGACTAAACATCGACATCTTAGGTATCAGCGAACTAAAATGGACAGGAATGGGTGAATTTAATTCAGATGACCATCAGGTATACTACTGCGGGCAAGAATCCCTCAGAAGAAATGGAGTAGCCTTCATAGTCAATAAAAAAGTAGGAAAAGCAATACTGGGATACAACCCTCAAAATGACAGAATGATCTCAGTTCGAATCCAAGGCAAACCATTCAATATCACAGTAGTCCAGGTCTATGCCCCAACCACCAGTGCTGAAGAGGATGAAATTGACCGGTTCTATGAAGCCTTACAGCACCTTATAGAACTAACACCCAAAAATGATGTCCTTATCATCATGGGAGATTGGAATGCTAAAGTAGGAAGCCAAAAGATAACTGGAATAACAGGCAAGTTTGGCCTTGGAGTACAAAATGAAGCAGGGCACAGGCTGATAGAATTTTGTCAAGAGAATACGATGGTCATAGCAAACACTCTTTTCCAACAACCCAAGAGACGGCTTTACACATGGACATCACCAGACGGTCAACACAGAAATCAGATTGACTATATGCTCTGCAACCAAAGATGGAGAAGCTCTATACAGTCAGTAAAAACAAGACCAGGAGCTGACTGTGGCTCAGACCATGAGCTTCTTGTTGCAAAGTTTAGGCTTAAATTAAAGAAAGTAGGGAAAAGCGCTAGGCCAGTCAGGTATGAATTAAATCATATCCCCGTTGAATATACAGTAGAGGTGACAAATAGATTTAAGGAATTAGATCTGATAGACAGAGTGCCTGAAGAACTATGGACAGAGGTTCGCAACATTGTACAAGAGGTAGCAACCAAAACCATCCCAAAGAAAAAGAAATGCAAGAAAGCAAAATGGCTGTCTGAGGAAGCTTTGCAAATAGCTGAGGAAAGGAGGGAAGCGAAAGGCAAGGGAGAAAAAGAAAGATATGCCCAATTAAATGCAGAATTCCAAAGAATAGCTAGAAGAGATAAGAATGCCTTCTTAAATGAACAATGCAAAGAAATAGAAAAAAACAATAGAATAGGGAGGACCAGAGAGCTTTTCAAGAAAATTGGAGAGATGAAGGGAACGTTCCATGCAAAAATGGGCATGATAAAGGACCAAAATGGCAGGGACCTAACAGAGGCAGAAGAGATTAAGAAGAGGTGGCAAAATTACACAGAAGAACTATACAAGAATGAGCTTAATGTCCCTGATAATCACAATGAGGTGGTCACTGACCTCGAGCCAGACATCCTAGAATGTGAAGTGAAGTGGGCCTTAGAAAAGCTGAGCAACAACAAAGCTAGTGGAGGTGACAGTATTCCAGCTGAGCTATTCAAAATCTTAAAAGACGATGCAGTAAAAGTGCTACACTCAATTTGCCAGCAAATTTGGAAAACTCAACAGTGGCCACAGGATTGGAAAAGATCAGTTTACATTCCAATTCCAAAGAAAGGCAGTGCCAAAGAATGTTCAAACTATCGCACCATTGCACTCATTTCTCATGCTAGTAAAGTTATGTTTAAAATTCTACAAGCTAGACTCCAGCAGTATGTGGATCGAGAACTACCAGAAGTACAGGCAGGATTTCGAAGAGGCAGAGGAACTAGAGATCAAATTGCTAACATACGCTGGATCATGGAGAAAGCTAGAGAGTTCCAGAAAAACATCTACTTCTGCTTCATTGACTATGCTAAAGCCTTTGATTGTGTGGATCATAACAAACTCTGGCAAGTTCTTAAAGAGATGGGCATACCAGACCATCTTATTTGTCTCTTGAGAAACCTATATGTAGGCCAAGAAGCAACAGTGAGAACTGGACACGGAACCACTGATTGGTTCAAAATTGGGAAAGGAGTCCGGCAAGGCTGCATACTGTCGCCTTGCCTATTTAACTTATATGCAGAGCACATCATGAGAAAGGCAGGGCTAGATGAATCAAAAGTTGGAATTAAGATTGCCGGAAGAAACATCAACAACCTAAGATATGCAGATGATACCACTCTAATGGCAGAAAGTGAAGAGGAACTAAAGAGCCTCTTGTTGCGAGTGAAGAAGGAGAGTGCAAAATGTGGGGTGAAACTAAACATTAAGAAAACCAAGATCATGGCATCTGGCCCTGTCAATTCCTGGCAAATAGATGGGGAAGAAATGGAGGTAGTGACAGATTTTATTTTCCTGGGCTCCAAGATCACTGCAGATGGGGACTGTAGCCAAGAAATTAAAAGACGCTTGCTCCTGGGGAGGAAAGCCATGGCAAATCTAGACAGCACACTAAAAAGCAGAGACATCACCCTGTCAACAAAAGTACGTATAGTCAAGGCTATGGTCTTCCCAGTTGCAATGTATGGCAGTGAAAGCTGGACCATAAGAAAGGCTGAGCACCAAAGAATTGAAGCCTTTGAACTATGGTGCTGGAGAAGACTCCTGCGAGTCCCTTGGACTGCAAGGCGATCAAACCGGTCAGTCCTAGAGGAGATCAACCCTGACTGCTCTTTAGAAGGCCAGATCCTGAAGCTAAAACTCAAATACTTTGGCCATCTAATGAGGAGGAAGGATTCACTGGAGAAGAGCCTAATGCTGGGAAAGATTGAGGGCAATAGAAGAAGGGGACGACAGAGAATGAGGTGGCTGGATGGAGTCACTGAAGCAGTAGGCGTGAGCTTAAATGGACTCCAGAAGATGGTAGAGGACAGGAAGGCCTGGAGGAACATTGTCCATAGGGTCGCGATGGGTCGGACACGACTTCGCAACTAACAACAACAAAATAAGGAAGCAAAGGAGGCAGCTGAGGACACACACAAAAAAACAGGATCCTCTTAAAGCAACCACAGGTAGTCCTCAACTTATGACCACAACTGAGCCCAACTGCAATTGGTAAGTTAGTAACATGGTTGTTAAGTGAATCTGGCTTCCCCATTGACTTTGCTTGTCAGAATGTCGCAAAAGGTGATCACATGGCCCCGGGACACTGCAATCATCATAAGTTTCCCGAGCATCTGAATTTTGATCATGTGGACGTAAGTGTGACGTAAGTGTGAAAAATGGTCATAAGTCACTTTTTTCAGTGTCTTTGCAACTTTGAATAGTCACTAAATGAACTGTTGCAACTCAAGGACTGCCTGTACACATGCTTTGCAAACAATATTGGGGTTTTAATTATTGAAAAAGAGGTGTTTTGTTGTGCATGTTCTTATGTGTTATGAAGCCTCTGTTTCAAATGCTTCATGAAGCCCAAAAGAACCTGGCAGGTCACACCTAGGTCATACCCAATCCATTACCCTTTTTCTGACATTTGACAGCCATAAACAGAGCATCTTTGCTCTACCTTGTCACTAGTTATCAAGGATATATATACTCGCTGACTATGATGGCTTTATTTTAGCAATCATAGGTAATAGCTACTGATGGGGCTATTCATATTTATTATTGCAACAATAAATGCAATAAGGATCATAATAGCACTTGCATGTTGAAGTCATAGAGAAATCAGTACTAATAATGATTTGCACTAATACAGTTGCCGAGGGAGGTGTTACTTAATAATAATCTATTGTGCCCGTGTAGTCCTGATGGTTGGACTGAGCTATAATTTTACCAAAGCATATATCAGATTTAAACTAAATGGTGTCATCTCTCAAAGTGCAGCTTAATGAGTACTATATATACTATAACCTTTTAAGTAAGACAGATAATTATCTGGATTATTGTTTGAACCTCTAATATTAATGTGATAAATTAACACCAATGCTAATTAATAAACATTAGTTTTCAGGAAGCTGAAATTTAAAAACTAGAACTCCTACTGTTTTAAGGTTATCCCTTTTTTTCCCTACTTATATAAATGTCAGCTTACAAAATACATTTAAATGTAAAGCTATGTGTCAGATTTTCCTAAATGTTTGATGGTTAAAAGTGAGGAGAAAATGCAAATTGAATGAATAAAATTCAGTGACAAATCCCAACCTCACCAACTGGTTGTAAACTAACTTTAGTTTACTTTGGATAAGAATGGGCTGATAGCTTAAATATTTGCCTGCAAATATAGATATTCTTTCCTTATATACGAAATCACAAAATTACTAAATCCTATTAGTTTTTAAGCAGGCTAATAACAAATGTTTCCCAGCAGGAGAAGGCAGAGAAATGCACTCACTTATCAATAGTAGTCAGCAAAGAAACATAACAGCCCTTTCCTTCCAAATACCACATTCATTTTCATAGAACATCAAAGAAACTTTTTTTTCATAATAATTAAACATCAAGTGGATCAACAATATTATTTGTGGCTGTGATAATTATTTGTGTTAATGATGAATGATAATTTCTAATTTGTTTGAACCTTAATCTTATTTATTAATTTACAATATCCATTGGCAATATTGTGTTTTGCCCAGCAGTACATCTCTAGAAATTGGGCCTGTCCTTGAATGCCTCTTTTCTTCCCTGGAGAATTTTGGCACAATTTAACAGATTTCTGGAATTATCGATGAACTAATTATGAAAAAGAGATAGCTGGCTTAAATTGTGTGCCTGAAGTACGATCCTGTGTCATTGTGTTACATGCATACTAATTATTCAGCACTTTCTGCTATTGTGGAGGAAGGCAGGGAGTGGGCAGATAAGGAAAGGCATTTGCCATATCCTGACCAAAAACCAAGCACCTCATTCCCAGAAAACTTTGATGATGCAAGCAAACCTTGTCCCTTTGACTGCACCATGCATAATTAATCAACTTTTATCCCATTTTAAGAAGAAGGGATGCGGGGGGGGTGGGGGGAGCGCTAAGGACCAAAAATGGCAGCTCAAGATTAGTTTGGCACAAATATATATGTGGCTCTAGGGATGATGTACAAACAAAAGTTTTTGTATTAGTTACTATATTTATTTCCACTGGCAAGAAATAAGAAAACACACTTTCCATAATTTTGTCTAAAAAACTGTTTATTCCCCCCTCCCAAAAAGGCATGAAAATTTGAGGCAAAGCTGCAATCAAACCCTGTTATTTATTTTTAACCAAGCATTTCATTTTTCAGTAACCGATTGTTAGTCTACATGCTTTCCATGCATACAGTCCTCAGTGTAGCCACAGAGAATGTGACCTGAATGCCAGGAAATTCTGTTCAAGTCTCACCTCAGCCATGAATTCACTAGGTGGCCTTTCTCCCAATTTCAATGCAGAGGATACTAATGTACCTTAGACTATAAAGTTTAGCCCTTTTCCAAGAGTCTCCCATCTCTAGGAACAACTCAAAAACTTGAATTATCCATAGCCAGGATGAGTTATGAGAACTGGCCATTTGGATGGATTATAGAATTGGCCACATCTGGAGAGCACCAGGTTGGAGAAAGTTGTTTTATTATAATGTAAACTGTTATGTATTGAATATATATAAAGTTGTGTTAATCCCTGCTAAAGTGAAACTAACTTAACTCCATCTGCTTGTGAAGCTAAAATGAAACTAACCTTTAGATGACCCTGACTGTTAACTCCCAACTATTTTGGAGGGAAACTTTGAACATTCATATTTGGGTGGGTTTTTCAAGTATTGTGATTGGTTAAGGCCCTGTGGGCTCAGAGTATAAATTACAGGCAATTGCCTGCAGTTCTCCATTTCTAGTTTGAGCCAATAAATAAGGTTGTAACTATGCTGGTCTGCTCCTTGTCTACTGAAGCCCACTACTCAATATAAACATTTGCTACAACTCACATTCCAGGCACATGGTCTATCAATGAACAAAAATGAGTTGCTTTATTCCCAGAGAACCCTTTCTAGTCATTGTTTGAGTGTTCTGCTTGATGGTTCTTAAGCTCCTAGAAAAAAGGGAGATGAACAGAGGCTAACAAATGCTGCACTCTGAGTAACCTTTGTTTTGAACGGCTTAACTAGAAAAATGAATGTAGCTTCTAAAATAATCATCAGGGGGAAAAATTAACACAGGTACAAGTAGAAATGCCATGGAGCTTTTACAGCTTACTGCATGGGTCATAATACAGTTGATGCATTTATATACTGGCTTCACCAACTGTTCTCAAACAAGCTAGGTGCCAAGGCTTCAAACAATATAAGATTTTTGTAAAACTTTGCCCCCAGCTCATCTGAAATTGTTTTGAGTATAAGCTCTTCCAGAAACTAGACTTTTCATTCTACAACTCTTCTGGCTACAGTATAAAACAGGGGTCTTCAAACTTGGCCCTTTTATGACTTGTGGACTTCAACTCCCAGAATTCCTCAGCCAAGCATGCCTGGCTGAGGAATTCTGGGAGTTGAAGTCCACAAGTCATAAAAGGGCCAAGTTTGAAGACCCCTGGTATAAAACATACCTGAGATTAACTGTTTTCAACACAGGATACACGTCATGGAAATGTAGAACATATTATTGCTTAATCATCCTACCCATCAGTATATTCCATATTTAGCCTACTGTATAGCTGAATAAAAAGAACTGTTAGCCAATCAGTTCTCAGTTGCTGTCCAGTAACTCACTACAGTATCTCACAGGTCCATTTCCCACTTCTCTCCCCCACCCACCATCTCTCACATACAAACACACACACAAGTATTCCCTTGAGTAAATGTGCATTTGAACTTCTTAACCCAAACATGGACACCACTGTTCCTGATTCCAGGAAACAGAAGCACGGCAGGCACTCCCATCAGTCTCGTGAAATCTACAGACAAGTCTGTAAGCCAGGTTCCTGTGGCTGATTTTTAAGGCCCAGTGACTTTCTAACAGATACAGTAAGACTTCCTTTCAATAACAAGATCCCTCATCCCCTCTCTCAGCATTCCTGCTTTCTTGCTATCTCTTGCATTCTGCTTCCAGTACTTTTTTTTTAATCCTGTCTTACAATAGACCAGTGTCAAAGAAATTAATTTACAAGGGAAGTTCCACCCATGTTATGCACCATAGAACACTACCGCTGCCCCAAGCACATTATGAGCTATAAACATTTCAACTGATGTGGCTGAAGGACCAAATTCCTCTTTCAGAAACCCAGGGGAAACCAGCGGGCTTGTTGACGCCAGTGACTTGTCAGCTTGACTTTTGAATATGCTACTGCATTAAGCTAGCTTCTTAAGGTTGTTGTCTCGTGCAGTTTTCTTTTCTGGCATCTAATATTAAAATAGTAATGAGTGTGGCAGGAAGATAATAAGCTTCAGTCAGATTAGAAGGGGCAGGTTCTTATCTCAGGCCACTGAAGACACACGTCTTTCACCTGCTTCTTTAATATCCCTCATCTTTCATTCCTGCTGCCTAACCCCCACAAACTGACTTAGAACAAAAGGGGTATTATTGTTCTGGGTCTTTTCAGGCAGCAGCCAAGGAAGGCCTCCTTCTTCCCTTGCTCCCCACCCCCCCACCCACCGCCCACCCAACCTCCAGCCCGATTCTCTGAATTAGCAGCAATTTGAAATAAGCATTTTCTGCCCCTGCTATAGCTGAGCTAAGTTTGACAAGGCAGGAAAATTTAGGACCAGCAAAGAGGGACTTGTAGAAAGTTAATGAAACAAGAGTTACCAAAGTTGGGGGAGGGAGGGGACCAAAGAGGAAGAAGAAGCCATGATGTTAATGAAGTTAAAAAAAAGTAAAGAAATTGGCTTAAGAAGAAAAAAAAATACAGCTGTTGAATGGACATATATGAGACTCATGCAGATCCTGTGTACTGTAACATCAATTCAAAGGAAGATAGAACTATCTGCAATAAAGGTTTATTATGAATTATTATGAGCAGAACAATGCCTCTCTTAATATTTTTTTTATTTTTATTTTTAAACATGTACTTTCCACCAAAACACCAGTTCCTAAGCATTTACTACTGTACAAAGCAACCATTTTCTGTGAGTTCAAGAACAAGAACAATATGCTGAGTGCCCTTTGCGAGATTTAAATGCCCAGTATAAAAGTAATTTCTTATCAGTATACAGCTGGTAAAGAAAATTATACTGCATTGCATTGGTTGGGACTGACATCTTTGGCTCACCCTCCAACCTACAGACAGTCAGGTACAGCATGGATGAAGCAAAGCAGTGATACAGCAAAATATCACAAAATAAGAAAATGGCAAAAGAAAGGTTGAGAATAGAATACAGACTAATGTAGTTTTCCTAGATGGACGATTATCTTCCCTACATACCATGGACTGACACATGGGTGAGAGGAACTTAGGATGCTTCCTGCTCCCATGCAATCATGTCTTTTTCTCACATTCACAGCAATCCCCAAAATTCTCTGGATTACAAGAATGGACCAACTAGAAGCAAGGCAGTAAAAACTATTAGGGGAGAAGGGTAACTATTGGCTTCATGTCACCAAATAACATTAGCACTTGTACCTCAGGCTCTAACTTTACCACCATTGTATCAAGGTTTAATAAAGTGGTGTCTGCAACAAGTGAAGGATGTACTATAAGTTCCAAAATCTATTATCAATAGCTAACTTTGTTTTTGCTATGGTGGTGCGACACCAAGGAACAACTTGTGGAAACTGGGTCCTTTCTTGTTACAGTTCAGAAAGGATTGTAGAACTCCAAGTCTATCAGAGACTTTTTCTAAAGAGCTTCTTAAACTGGATTGTAATGGCTTCTTTGGATTTTATTACATAGAAATGTTAGTAAGCTCCTTAGAACTGTGAAAAAGGAATGGGCAGTATATGACTGTTTACATAAATAACAGTGTTTATTGTTTCATCCAGTCATTCATAGCCATTACCAAACCTCCATTAGGTATGGGTGCATGCCAAATAAAAATACTGATACTAAAATTGCAATCCCATTTTTCCAATTTTATTTTCCATTTTATACTTGCTGTCCAACCATTTGTGGTTATTAAACATGCTTAGATGTTCAGCCTTCAAATTGGTTGGGTTTTTTTGTTTGTTTTACGTCCCACTGGGGTTTTCTTGGTTTGTTGGTTTGTTTGTTTTATATTTCTAAAAAAACTCGTCATTCTCCAAAATACCTTAATTTTTTTCTTTTGCTTTGTTGCCATTAGTTGTATTTATTATTAAAAGGAATCATGTTTATGTAGGGAACTAATCAAATATTACAACAGCAAGGAATATTAAGTATTAAGTGTAGAATACAAAAAGGCCCCTATTTGAATATCTAGTATTTTAATTTAATTTAATTTAATTTAATTTAATTTAATTTAATTTAATTTAATTTAATTTAATTTAATTTAATTTAATTTAATTTAATTTGTATACCGCCCTTCTCCCGAAGGACTCAGGGCGGTGAACAGGGCAATACATAATAAAAACTGGATACAAAAATTAAAAAGTAATTAAACAGCAATGCCCGTAAATAAATAATACACATTAAAAGTTAAGACCAATTTATAAAACCCAACCCCATCCCATCAGGCCAGGCCGGATTGTTCAAAAAGAAAAGTTTTGAGATCGCGCCGGAAGGAGCGAAGGTTGGGGGCCGTCCGGAGCTCAACCGGCAAGAGGTTCCATAGGTCTGGCGTGCCCACAGAGAACGCTCTCCCCCTGAGAGAGTATCCTGAGTGTGTATGTTGTACATTGGTGGGATGTGTACATACACTCTCAACTCTAAACCAGTTTAAGAAAATCCTGCTGAGGTGCCCTGGCAATAGCTTGCAAGCTATTCCATACGAACTGCAGGCTGCTACATCCTTCTATTGGACAATTCCTCCATTATTGCACTCTCCCATCTTTCTCTTCCAGGAAAACAGTTGCTGTTAACCTCCCTTCTAGCAGGCAGGTCTTCCTGGACAAATATACTTTTATATGTATTCCTATGTATACCATTCATATAAATATGTACATATGCAAAGTTAAATTACATTTATATGCACAAAATTAAATTCTCAAAAATGTAGAAGTTGGTTTTGTGCACAGTGAAAATCTTCTGATGCCAAAAGGCAAATAGCCCTAAAAACCAATGGCCAGGAACCACACAGCAGGCCTGTCCACAGCCGCCTCAGCTGGCCAATAAGAGCAGAATAAATCCCCATTGCTAACCTTGTCTCATATGTTCAGACAACTTGAATGGCATGCTTATTCCAGAAGAAGCCAGGGAACACCACCTAGAGTGTCCTTGGAGAAAGGAAGGGATGTAACTAATTTTTTAAAAGGTGGTTTGATTTTTGCAATGGAGTTTATGAATATGTATAGATTTAATTATGAATCAAAGGGCTAAAATATGTCTCTGAAAGTATGAACTTCAGTTGTCTAGGTAAGGGGCATAAGAAAGTAGGAGCTTATCAGTTAGTGGTAGTTGCGGATTATGTTGATAATAGAAAAATGTTGATAATAGAAAAATCAGAGATGGATTTTGATAAAAATGGTACAACATTCCGAATAAATATGTTCAACAGGGAAAAAGCTGTCAGATGACATGAATGAATAAGTGAAAACTAGCAAGAGAGTACAGAAAAAGTCAATGGGTCACTCAGATAGCCAAACAAGTGAAAATGGTAATTGCCAAAAAGGTCTGTTTGCCATGATTACTTGGTTTAAAGCATCTGTGCACATGACAAAAGAAAGAATGAATATAAATATAAAGCAGAATTGATTTGATGAAACTTTTAAAAGTGATGAAGGACACCAAGTTGATGGGATGTTGTGAATAGACTAAGAAAGGCAGAGAAAATGCAGGGTAGTTTTGAGGGAAAGAAAAAAAACTTGCTTAGGTAAAGAGGGCTACAAAAAGGAACCTCTATTTCAATGACAGCAATGATTTGGGAGGAAACTGAAGTGAAGGAATACTGGACAAATCATTTTATAGATGTGTATGCAAATGATAGTAATATACTGAAGTGTTAAATTGAACCTAATATTATCAAGTCTACTGTCCAAGAAAGCAGTGAATGAAAAGGAAATAATAAATGCTGTGAGAATGTCAATTCTCACCTAAGACCATAAGTGTAGATGGTGTAACTGTAGAAATGTTAGGATATAAGTGTGTGTGTGTGTGTGTGTGTGTGTGTGAGTGTGTGTGTGTGTGTGTGTATACACTGCTCAAAAAAATAAAGGGAACACTTAAACAACACAATGTACTGTATTTAATGGCTCAGTGGGTTAGGACGCTGAGCTTGTCGATCAGAAGGTTGGCAGTTTGGCAGGTTGAATCCCGAGTGCTGCATAACAGAGTGAGCGCCTGTTACTCGTCCCAGCTTCTGCCAACCTAGCAATTCAAAAGCACGTAAAATGCAAGTAGAAAAATAGGGACCACTATGGTGGGAAGGTAACTGTTCTGAACCAGCCCTCTTCTCGCAACCCCTATTCAAAAAGAAGAGACTGGAAAGCGTCCAAGGCTAAAAGGCTTCTGCCAAGATTTAATTACGCAGTTAACAAAAACACTAGAGCTTGTCTTCTCAAGCGGAAAAGTTGCTTTCAGCAACCAGCCCCTCCCCAAACACTCCTTTTATAGAGAGCTCAGGGCGTGGTCTCCCTGTGCCTCCTCCCGAGGAGTCCCATAACCTTTCTTTGTTTGTTCCTGCTCGACTGCCTCCTGCGTCGGGCGTCCTTGAACAGGGCCAGCTGTGGGTCATCATCCTCCGCACTCTCGGGCTCACACAGCTGAGAAGAGGTCCCCGGCTGAGGACTCTGCAAAGCCTCCAAATCATCATCAGCCGGTTCGTTTCCCTCCTCCCCCACATCTGAGTCATCCGATACATCGGAGCCGGCTGTCGGACCCACAGGCTGGCCCTGAGTCACAACAGTAACAGCGTTCCATGCGCCTTTGGCATCTAGTCATGCTAGCCACATGACCACGGAGACGTCCTCGGACAAGCGCTGGCTCTTCGGCTTTGAAACAGAGATGAGCACCGGCCCCTAGAGTCGGAAATGACTAGCACGCATGTGCGGGGGAACCTTTACCTTTTATATATATAAAAGCCCAAAAAAAAAATTACACAAATATGAGCTGCCACTGCTGTGGCTACTGCCTGTAGATGGCCTTGGGTTAGGCTGAAACAGGAAATAAGATCTGTCCCGTGTTTGGGAGCTAAGCAAGTGTATTCTAAATACTTAACAAACATTTAACACACACACACACACACACACACACACACACACATATATATATATAAATAAATATATACATATACATATACATATACATATACATATACATATACATATACACATACACATACACATACACATACACATACATATACATATACATATACATATACATATACATATACAGAAGAAGGAAGCTGAAGCCACCAGCCTGAGGATGACGGATGGGATTCCGTCGAAACGTTGCTCCTACACCTTCAA